>NC_086449.1:686561051-687161051 GCF_028390025.1 Pseudophryne corroboree
GGGGGCCCAGGGTAATGTGTCCCCTGGGCTCCCCCCTTAATCCGGCTCTGATATGAAGTACGTGGGTAAGACAAAAAGACCACTAAAACTACGGATCCAGGAGCACATAAGGAACATTAAAAACAAGATAGAAAGTCACGCTGTTTCCAGACACTTTGCGCTACAACACAGTTCCAACCCTGAGGAACTTACATTCAAGGCTATTGAACATGTGGCCTTGGGTGAGAGAGGAGGGGATCTTGCCAATAAACTTTCCAGACGGGAAATGTACTGGATTTTCCAGTTACATACAGACTCTACATCCAGCCGGTCTGAACGAAGGATACGAGATTGCACCTTTTTTATGAGGTGCAGTATCCTTTACCCCCACTTGTCTTTTCATATTCTTTATTTCTGTATTCTGTTCTGCACTTGAATTAAGCACATTCACAAATAAAAGAAACATCTTGTAAATAGCTGGTCTGTTACTAATATGTCTATCTGATCCGCGTACAGTCAAACCACACTGGCACGCCCAAATTCGTCCGATCTTGGAAGAAGCTAAGCAGTGTCTGGGCCCGACTAGTACCAGGGAGGGAGACCACCTGGGAAGATCGGGTACTGTAAAGGAGGACAGTTATTACATAATAAATTTTATTTTCACCACCTTAGAATTGTAGAAACAGTGACAATTGGGTTCCAGGTGCAATGGTGTCATGGTATCCGTAAAAGATTCACGTACAGTCAAACCACACTGGCACGCCCAATCTCGTCTGATCTTGGAAGCTAAGCAGTGTACGGGCTTGACCAGTACCAGGGAGGAGACTACCTGGGAAGATCAGGTACTGTATTGATTAACGATGACCAATGACTAATCACCAAAAATCAGCACTTATATTGAGTCACTATATATATTATTTATTTATTTAATTATTTATTTATCTCTGCTTAATAGTATTCTTTGGATTGATTTATATATAATCCTAGGCACCATTTCTCTATATAGTCACATGGCTTATTATGATGAGCTGTCACTATAACCACCAATAGTAACTAAGGTCACCTTATAGAATCACCTATACTGCACCAGCACTTTTTATCCTATGGGCAAGGCTTAATCCTAACATTTAATATAAATCTGCGTCTGCATATGTATCACTACTTTGAAAAGATTTTAAGTTTTGGTTCCGTGCATGTACCCCGGTACCACATATAGATGTTCAAAAATCATGGTGGTATACTTAGCCTTTTAAAGGACTTCTGATTTATATATTTATTTAAAAAGTGTACAAATAATATTTCCATCTTAGGATATTGCTGTCTATTTAAAACAACATATGCCTGAAAATCACCACTTCTCTCTCTTTGTTTACATAAAACGGGTGCTATGGAGTCTGGCACCAATATGCATGCTGAACTACAAAAAGATGGCCGCCGCAGGCTGAGAATCTATGGACAAAAACCACACATAAGATGGCCGCCGCCATAATGAAGAATGGACCTTGCTCTATGCCTAGTGTCTATAACTCCCCTCATGACCTGATTCCCACTGGGACCGCCTGCGGACACATGCGCAGAAAGACGCCCGGGAGAAGGAGAATCGCCACACTGCGCAAGCGCGAACTGAACCTGGAAGCAGCACGGACGTCACCGGAAGTGGGGCGGAAGTGACGTACGGTCACGAGCCGCACCTCCCGTCACCGGTAGTGTCGCTGAAATGCCACAACTTTACTTATATGATCATTTTTAAATATTTCAAACTACATTTTCATACGTTTTTTATAACAATTAGCTCCTTATAGTCTGTCCTTATTCTACACTATGCTGTGAATTAGTTTTTTAATCAGAATTATTTAATTAGATCACATGATCACCTATGATGTCATAACCCTCAGATTAAGTACTATGGGTATAAATAGAAGTACAGCTTCACTTTGTCCCTACCCCTTGATGAAGTCTGACAAGACGAAACGCGTTGACCCTGTACTGAACACCCATTACTGACAAGCTAAGTTTTGAATTCCTATCCTTTATAATTGTTATTTATATTTCTCATTTATGGACAAAAACTTTTTAAAACATTTTTAGAAACTGTTTGTACTCTCATATATATTAAAAAATCTATTTTTATAAATTTTAGAATTTTTTGGCTTCTAATTTTAAGTTTTAAAATACAGTTTTTAGCCACACTTGTCGCCAGTACCCCTATCCCCCAGTTTTATACCTTTTAACACTACCATACCAGTATTGTATTTTTAGGGGTGGGCTGACACCATTTTCCAAGGTTACGTGGGCTTATAGCTTTTACAACAAGAATTTTTTAATTCATTTATATAGTTTTACTGAGATTTTAACCTCACAAGTGGCGCTGTACTATCCTTTTTTGCACATATATATATATATATATATATATATATATATATATATATATATATAAATACAGGTGTCCACATAGTGGCGGGCGCACTCTCACATAGTACACAGATTCTTCAGAGTGAATTCAAAGGCGTTTATTGTAGCCTCAAATTGATTTTCGACGTTTCGATCCTACTAGGGGGATCTTTCTCAAGAAAGGCCATACGATGGTATTATACTCCAATGATTACAATCATAACAAAGTGCCTGGAACAAATACAAAATGAGAAAAAACTCAGCCTCCCAGGCCCCATAACGATGGCAATATAAAAAACAAGAAGCACAATAGTGCAATGCTAAAGGTTGAAGATACAAGTATATATGTATTTGTATATTTATAATTTTATTTTTTATTTTACAACACACCATAAATTGTGTGACACATACCACCAGATGTTAAGCTTATAGGAATAACTACCAAACACCAACTAACCGAATGTGACCATAACAGAAGTATAGTGCTGTGATTCAACCAATCACAGCACTATACTTCTGTTATGGTCACATTCGGTTATCAATTTGAGGCTACAATAAACGCCTTTGAATTTACTCTGAAGAATCTGTGTACTATGTGAGAGTGCGCCCGCCACTATGGGGACACCTGTATATTGAGCGGACATTGTTCTGTTGGGATAGCACCCACGCTGGAATCTCTTGATGCGAGTGCAGGACCTTTTGGTATATATATATATATATATATATATATATACACACTGCTCAAAAAAATAAAGGGAACACTTAAACCACACATCCTAGATCTGAATGAATGAAATATTCTTATTAAATACTTTTGACAAGAATTACACAACTGCGCCTGCGTGCACAAGGAAAATGTTAATAATACTGTATTATAAGAAAAAACCCCAAAAGGATATGTATTATCGTTTAATATGTTAACATTTAATGGTATAGCAATAGTAGAGTCAAAGTTTACTTATTGCAATTATATAGCAATAAATATTAAAATGAAAAATAAAAAAAGTGGTGGAAGTAAACAAATAAAGAAAAAATGGAAAAATATGTATATTTGAAAAAATGATGAAAAATAAAAAATAATAAATGAAGATCGAAAAAAAGAGGAATTGTTCCAGGTCAGACTTTGTGTGCTGTGCCTGGAGAAAAGAAATAATTTGTAAAAGGTAAGTCTCAACTGTGTGTTGTGGATAGAGTGTGGCGTCCCACCTCTTTTCCACCTTGATGCAGTTCTGTACTATACAGTGACACAGTGGTGATTGGAATTTCTGAAATAACAGGGGAATTCTGGATTCTAGAGTCCGTTACAGTTTTTTGAAAGTTCTCCTCTTTCATAGACAGATTAAGGTCCGGATCCAGTGTGGTTTATTATGGGGTACCCCAAGGGTGGATAACGGTGGGACAAGGTGAGCAGGAAAGAGGTAACTATAAAGAACCCCGGACTCCCCGCTTATCTCCTCCTGTTTTACACAGTGAGAGACGTCCGTAGCCACAGACGTCTATTGTCTGTCAAACTGGAGGGACGCGGTCATGTCTCTGGGGGGAAGGTGTCACTGGCTGGATGCGAGTGCAGGACCTTTTTGTATATATATATATATATATATATATATACACACTGCTCAAAAAAATAAAGGGAACACTTAAACCACACATCCTAGATCTGAATGAATGAAATATTCTTATTAAATACTTTGTTCTTTACATAGTTGAATGTGCTGACAACAAAATCACACAGAAATTATCAATGGAAATCAAATTTATTAACCCATGGAGGTCTGGATTTGGAGTCACACTCAAAATTATAGTGGAATAACACACTACAGGCTGATCCAACTTTGATGTAATGTCCTTAAAACAAGTCAAAATGAGGCTCAGTAGTGTGTGTGGCCTCCACGTGCCTGTATGACCTCCATACAATGCCTGGGCATGCTCCTGATGAGGTGGCGGATGGTCTCCTGAGGGATCTCCACTCATACCTGGACTAAAGCATCCGCCAACTCCTGCACAGTCTGTGGTGCGTTGGTGGATGGAGCGAGACATGATGTCCCAGATGTGCTCAATTGGATTCAGGTCTGGGGAACGGGCGGGCCAGTCCATAGCATCAATGCCTTCATTTTGCAGGAACTGCTGACACACTCAGGACACATGAGGTATAGCATTGTCTTGCATTAGGAGGAACCCAGGGCCAACCGCACCAGCATATGGTCTCACAAGGGGTCTGAGGATCTCATCTTGGTACCTAATGGCAGTCATGCTACCTCTGGCAAGCACATGGAGGGCTGTGCGGCCCCCAAAGAAATGCCACCCCACACCATTACTGACCCACTGCCAAACCGGTCATGCTGGAGGATGTTGCAGGCAGAAGAATGCTCTCCTTGGCGTCCCCAGACTCTGTCACGTCTGTCACATGTTCTCAGTGAGAACCTGCTTTCATCTGTGAAGAGCACAGGGCGCCAGTGGCGAATTTGCCAATCTTGGTGTTCTCTGGCAAATGCCAAACGTCCTGCACGGTGTTGGGCTGTAAGCACAACCACCACCTGTGGACATCGGGCCCTCATACCACCCTCATGGAGTCTATTTCTGATCGTTTGAGTAGACACATGCACATTTGTGGCTTGTTGGAGGTCATTTTGCAGGGCTCTGGCAGTGCTCCTCCTGTTCCTCCTTGCACAACGGCGGAGGTAGCGGTCCTGCTGCTGGGTTGTTGCCCTCCTACGGCCTCCTCCACATCTCCTGATGTACTGGCCTGTCTCCTGGTATCGCCTCCATGCTCTGGACACTATGCTGACAGACACAGCAAACCTTCTTGCCACAGCTCGCATTGATGTGCAATCCTGGATGAGCTGCACTACTTGAGCCACTTGTGTGGGTTGTAGGGAGGTCATACAGGCACATGGAGGCCACACACACTACTGAGCCTCATTTTGGCTTGTTTTAAAGACATTACATCAAAGTTGGATCAGCATGTAGTGTGTTTTTCCACTTTAATTTTGAGGGTGACTCCAAATCCAGACCTCCATGGGTTAATAAATTTGATTTCCAATGATAATTTTTGTGTGATTTTGTTGTCAGCACATTCAACTATGTAAAGATGAGCGGGTTCGGATCTTCGAGATCTGAACCGCCCCAACTTCACTCATTTTACACGGTTCCGAGGCAGCTTCGGATCTTCCCGCCTTGCTCGGTTAACCCGAACGCGCCCGAATGTCATCATCCCGCTGTCGGATTCTCGCAAGATTTATATTCTATATAAAGAGCCGAGCGTCGCCGCCATTTTCACTTGTGCATTGGAGATTAAACGTAGAGGACGTGGCTGCGTTCTCTCCCTGAGAAGCTCCATAATCTGTGCTCAGTGTGCTGCAAATATCTGTGCTAAGTGTGCTGCAAATATCTGTGCTCAGTGTGCTGAAAATTAGAGATGAGCGCCTGAAATTTTTCGGGTTTTGTGTTTTGGTTTTGGGTTCGGTTCCGCGGCCGTGTTTTGGGTTCGACCGCGTTTTGGCAAAACCTCACCGAATTTTTTTTGTCGGATTCGGGTGTGTTTTGGATTCGGGTGTTTTTTTCAAAAAACACTAAAAAACAGCTTAAATCATTGAATTTGCGGTCATTTTGATCCCATAGTATTATTAACCTCAATAACCATAATTTATACTCATTTTCAGTCTATTCTGAACACCTCACACCTCACAATATTATTTTTAGTCCTAAAATTTGCACCGAGGTCGCTGTGTGACTAAGATAAGCGACCCAAGTGGCCGACACAAACACCTGGCCCATCTAGGAGTGGCACTGCAGTGTCACGCAGGATGGCCCTTCAAAAAAATACTCCCCAAACAGCACATGACGCAAAGAAAAAAAGAGGCGCAATGAGGTAGCTGACTGTGTGAGTAAGACTAGCGACCCTAGTGGCCGACACAAACACCGGGCCCATCTAGGAGTGGCACTGCAGTGTCACGCAGGATGTCCCTTCCAAAAAACCCTCCCCAAACAGCACATGACGCAAAGAAAAAAAGAGGCGCAATGAGGTAGCTGACTGTGTGAGTAAGACTAGCGACCCTAGTGGCCGACACAAACACCGGGCCCATCTAGGAGTGGCACTGCAGTGTCACGCAGGATGGCCCTTCCAAAAAACCCTCCCCAAACAGCACATGACGCAAAGAAAAAGAAAAGAAAAAAGAGGTGCAAGATGGAATTGTCCTTGGGCCCTCCCACCCTTATGTTGTATAAACAAAACAGGACATGCACACTTTAACCAACCCATCATTTCAGTGACAGGGTCTGCCACACGACTGTGACTGATATGACGGGTTGGTTTGGACCCCCCCCAAAAAAGAATCAATTAATCTCTCCTTGCACAAACTGGCTCTACAGAGGCAAGATGTCCACCTCATCATCACCCTCCGATATATCACCGTGTACATCCCCCTCCTCACAGATTATCAATTCGTCCCCACTGGAATCCACCATCTCAGCTCCCTGTGTACTTTGTGGAGGCAATTGCTGCTGGTCAATGTCTCCGCGGAGGAATTGATTATAATTCATTTTAATGAACATCATCTTCTCCACATTTTCTGGATGTAACCTCGTACGCCGATTGCTGACAAGGTGAGCGGCGGCACTAAACACTCTTTCGGAGTACACACTTGTGGGAGGGCAACTTAGGTAGAATAAAGCCAGTTTGTGCAAGGGCCTCCAAATTGCCTCTTTTTCCTGCCAGTATAAGTACGGACTGTGTGACGTGCCTACTTGGATGCGGTCACTCATATAATCCTCCACCATTCTATCAATGTTGAGAGAATCATATGCAGTGACAGTAGACGACATGTCCGTAATCGTTGTCAGGTCCTTCAGTCCGGACCAGATGTCAGCATCAGCAGTCGCTCCAGACTGCCCTGCATCACCGCCAGCGGGTGGGCTCGGAATTCTGAGCCTTTTCCTCGCACCCCCAGTTGCGGGAGAATGTGAAGGAGGAGATGTTGACAGGTCGCGTTCCGCTTGACTTGACAATTTTGTCACCAGCAGGTCTTTCAACCCCAGCAGACTTGTGTCTGCCGGAAAGAGAGATCCAAGGTAGGCTTTAAATCTAGGATCGAGCACGGTGGCCAAAATGTAGTGCTCTGATTTCAACAGATTGACCACCCGTGAATCCTTGTTAAGCGAATTAAGGGCTCCATCCACAAGTCCCACATGCCTAGCGGAATCGCTCCGTGTTAGCTCCTCCTTCAATGTCTCCAGCTTCTTCTGCAAAAGCCTGATGAGGGGAATGACCTGACTCAGGCTGGCAGTGTCTGAACTGACTTCACGTGTGGCAAGTTCAAAGGGCATCAGAACCTTGCACAACGTTGAAATCATTCTCCACTGCGCTTGAGACAGGTGCATTCCACCTACTATATCGTGCTCAATTGTATAGGCTTGAATGGCCTTTTGCTGCTCCTCCAACCTCTGAAGCATATAGAGGGTTGAATTCCACCTCGTTACCACTTCTTGCTTCAGATGATGGCAGGGCAGGTTCAGTAGTTTTTGGTGGTGCTCCAGTCTTCTGTACGTGGTGCCTGTACGCCGAAAGTGTCCCGCAATTCTTCTGGCCACCGACAGCATCTCTTGCACGCCCCTGTCGTTTTTTAAAAAATTCTGCACCACCAAATTCAAGGTATGTGCAAAACATGGGACGTGCTGGAATTTGCCCATATTTAATGCACACACAATATTGCTGGCGTTGTCCGATGCCACAAATCCACAGGAGAGTCCAATTGGGGTAAGCCATTCCGCGATGATCTTCCTCAGTTGCCGTAAGAGGTTTTCAGCTGTGTGCGTATTCTGGAAAGCGGTGATACAAAGCGTAGCCTGCCTAGGAAAGAGTTGGCGTTTGCGAGATGCTGCTACTGGTGCCGCCGCTGCTGTTCTTGCGGCGGGAGTCCATACATCTACCCAGTGGGCTGTCACAGTCATATAGTCCTGACCCTGCCCTGCTCCACTTGTCCACATGTCCGTGGTTAAGTGGACATTGGGTACAACTGCATTTTTTAGGACACTGGTGAGTCTTTTTCTGACGTCCGTGTACATTCTCGGTATCGCCTGCCTAGAGAAGTGGAACCTAGATGGTATTTGGTAACGGGGGCACACTGCCTCAATAAATTGTCTAGTTCCCTGTGAACTAACGGCGGATACCGGACGCACGTCTAACACCAACATAGTTGTCAAGGCCTCAGTTATCCGCTTTGCAGCAGGATGACTGCTGTGATATTTCATCTTCCTCGCAAAGGACTGTTGAACAGTCAATTGCTTACTGGAAGTAGTACAAGTGGGCTTACGACTTCCCCTCTGGGATGACCATCGACTCCCAGCAGCAACAACAGCAGCGCCAGCAGCAGTAGGCGTTACACGCAAGGATGCATCGGAGGAATCCCAGGCAGGAGAGGACTCGTCAGAATTGCCAGTGACATTGCCTGCAGGACTATTGGCATTCCTGGGGAAGGAGGAAATTGACACTGAGGGAGTTGGTGGGGTGGTTTGCGTGAGCTTGGTTACAAGAGGAAGGGATTTACTGGTCAGTGGACTGCTTCCGCTGTCACCCAAAGTTTTTGAACTTGTCACTGACTTATTATGAATGCGCTGCAGGTGACGTATAAGGGAGGATGTTCCGAGGTGGTTAACGTCCTTACCCCTACTTATTACAGCTTGACAAAGGGAACACACGGCTTGACACCTGTTGTCCGCATTTCTGGTGAAATACTTCCACACCGAAGAGCTGATTTTTTTGGTATTATCACCAGGCATGTCAACGGCCATATTCCTACCACGGACAACAGGTGTCTCCCCGGGTGCCTGACTTAAACAAACCACCTCACCATCAGAATCCTCCTGGTCAATTTCCTCCCCAGCGCCAGCAACACCCATATCCTCCTCATCCTGGTGTACTTCAACACTGACATCTTCAATCTGACTATCAGGAACTGGACTGCGGGTGCTCCTTCCATCACTTGCAGGGGGCGTGCAAATGGTGGAAGGCGCATGCTCTTCACGTCCAGTGTTGGGAAGGTCAGGCATCGCAACCGACACAATTGGAGTCGGACTCTCCTTGTGGATTTGGGATTTCGAAGAACGCACAGTTCTTTGCGGTGCTACTGCTTTTGCCAGCTTTAGTCTTTTCATTTTTCTAGCGAGAGGCTGAGTGCTTCCATCCTCATGTGAAGCTGAACCACTAGCCATGAACATAGGCCAGGGCCTCAGCCGTTCCTTGCCACTCCGTGTGGTAAATGGCATATTGGCAAGTTTACGCTTCTCCTCCGACAATTTTATTTTAGGTTTTGGAGTCCTTTTTTTACTGATATTTGGTGTTTTGGATTTGACATGCTCTGTACTATGACATTGGGCATCGGCCTTGGCAGACGACGTTGCTGGCATTTCATCGTCTCGGCCATGACTAGTGGCAGCAGCTTCAGCACGAGGTGGAAGTGGATCTTGATCTTTCCCTAATTTTGGAACCTCAACATTTTTGTTCTCCATATTTTAATAGGCACAACTAAAAGGCACCTCAGGTAAACAATGGAGATGGATGGATTGGATACTAGTATACAATTATGGACGGGCTGCCGAGTGCCGACACAGAGGTAGCCACAGCCGTGAACTACCGCACTGTACTGTGTCTGCTGCTAATATATAGACTGGTTGATAAAGAGATAGTATACTCGTAACTAGTATGTATGTATAAAGAAAGAAAAAAAAACCACGGTTAGGTGGTATATACAATTATGGACGGGCTGCCGAGTGCCGACACAGAGGTAGCCACAGCCGTGAACTACCGCACTGTACTGTGTCTGCTGCTAATATAGACTGGTTGATAAAGAGATAGTATACTCGTAACTAGTATGACTATAAAGAAAGAAAAAAAAACCACGGTTAGGTGGTATATACAATTATGGACGGGCTGCCGAGTGCCGACACAGAGGTAGCCACAGCCGTGAACTACCGCACTGTACTGTGTCTGCTGCTAATATATAGACTGGTTGATAAAGAGATAGTATACTCGTAACTAGTATGTATGTATAAAGAAAGAAAAAAAAACCACGGTTAGGTGGTATATACAATTATGGACGGGCTGCCGAGTGCCGACACAGAGGTAGCCACAGCCGTGAACTACCGCACTGTACTGTGTCTGCTGCTAATATAGACTGGTTGATAAAGAGATAGTATACTCGTAACTAGTATGTATGTATAAAGAAAGAAAAAAAAACCACGGTTAGGTGGTATATACAATTATGGACGGGCTGCCGAGTGCCGACACAGAGGTAGCCACAGCCGTGAACTATCGCACTGTACTGTGTCTGCTGCTAATATATAGACTGGTTGATAAAGAGATAGTATACTCGTAACTAGTATGTATGTATAAAGAAAGAAAAAAAAACCACGGTTAGGTGGTATATACAATTATGGACGGGCTGCCGAGTGCCGACACAGAGGTAGCCACAGCCGTGAACTACCGCACTGTACTGTGTCTGCTGCTAATATAGACTGGTTGATAAAGAGATAGTATACTCGTAACTAGTATGTATGTATAAAGAAAGAAAAAAAAACCACGGTTAGGTGGTATATACAATTATGGACGGGCTGCCGAGTGCCGACACAGAGGTAGCCACAGCCGTGAACTACCGCACTGTACTGTGTCTGCTGCTAATATATAGACTGGTTGATAAAGAGATAGTATACTCGTAACTAGTATGTATGTATAAAGAAAGAAAAAAAAACCACGGTTAGGTGGTATATACAATTATGGACGGGCTGCCGAGTGCCGACACAGAGGTAGCCACAGCCGTGAACTACCGCACTGTACTGTGTCTGCTGCTAATATATAGACTGGTTGATAAAGAGATAGTATACTCGTAACTAGTATGTATGTATAAAGAAAGAAAAAAAAACCACGGTTAGGTGGTATATACAATTATGGACGGGCTGCCGAGTGCCGACACAGAGGTAGCCACAGCCGTGAACTACCGCACTGTACTGTGTCTGCTGCTAATATAGACTGGTTGATAAAGAGATAGTATACTCGTAACTAGTATGTATGTATAAAGAAAGAAAAAAAAACCACGGTTAGGTGGTATATACAATTATGGACGGGCTGCCGAGTGCCGACACAGAGGTAGCCACAGCCGTGAACTACCGCACTGTACTGTGTCTGCTGCTAATATAGACTGGTTGATAAAGAGATAGTATACTCGTAACTAGTATGACTATAAAGAAAGAAAAAAAAAACACGGTTAGGTGGTATATACAATTATGGACGGGCTGCCGAGTGCCGACACAGAGGTAGCCACAGCCGTGAACTACCGCACTGTACTGTGTCTGCTGCTAATATAGACTGGTTGATAAAGAGATAGTATACTACTAATATTATATATACTGGTGGTCAGGTCACTGGTCACTAGTCACACTGGCAGTGGCACTCCTGCAGCAAAAGTGTGCACTGTTTAATTTTAATATAATATTATGTACTCCTGGCTCCTGCTATAACCTATAACTGGCACTGCAGTGCTCCCCAGTCTCCCCCACAATTATAAGCTGTGTGAGCTGAGCACAGTCAGATATAGATATACATTGATGCAGCACACTGGGCTGAGCAGTGCACACAGATATGGTATGTGACTGAGTCACTGTGTGTATCGTTTTTTTCAGGCAGAGAACGGATATATTAAATAAAACAAACAACTGCACTGTCTGGTGGTCACTGTGGTCGTCAGTCACTAAACTCTGCACTCTCTTCTACAGTATCACAGCCTCAGGTCAATCTCTCTCTCTCTCTCTCAACCCTAATCTAAATGGAGAGGACGCCAGCCACGTCCTCTCCCTATCAATCTCAATGCACGTGTGAAAATGGCGGCGACGCGCGGCTCCTTATATAGAATCCGAGTCTCGCGAGAATCCGACAGCGTCATGATGACGTTCGGGCGCTCTCGGGTTAACCGAGCAAGGCGGGAGGATCCGAGTCTGCTCGGATCCGTGAAAAAAACCATGAAGTTCTGGCGGGTTCGGATTCAGAGAAACCGAACCCGCTCATCTCTACTGAAAATATCTACGTTCTCTGCCTGAAAACGTTCCATATCTGTGCTCAGTGTGCTGCAAATATCTGTGCTCAGTGTGCTTTATTGTGGGGACTGGGGACCACCAGTATATAATTATACTTATAGTAGTACAGTACAGTAGGCCACTGCTGTATCTTGCAGCTCTGTGTCACTGCAATTATACATTCCATATCTGTGCTGCATTTTTGTGAGCAGTATATATAGTATTACAGTGCAGCATTTTGGTGACCCAACAGTTTATAGTTGTGTACAGTAGGCCATTGCTGTATCTTGCAGCTCTGTGTCACTGCAAGTATCCACTCCATATCTGTGCTGCATTTTTGTGAGCAGTATATATAGTATAACAGTGCAGCATTTTGGTGACCCAACAGTATATAGTTGTGTACAGTAGGCCATTGCTGTATCTTGCAGCTCTGTGTCACTGCAAGTATCCATTCCATATCTGTGCAGCATTTTTGTGAGCAGTATATATAGTATTACAGTGCAGCATTTTGGTGACCCAACAGTATATATTTGTGTATAGTAGGCCATTGCTGTATCTTGCAGCTCTGTGTCACTGCAAGTATCCATTCCATATCTGTGCTGCATTTTTGTGAGCAGTATACTGTATATAGTATTACAGTGCAGCATTTTGGTGACCCAACAGTATATAGTTGTGTACAATAGGCCATTGCTATATCTTGCAGCTCTGTGTTACTGCATGTATCCATTTCAAATCTGTGCTGCATTTTTGTGAGCAGTATATATAGTTTTACAGTGCAGCATTTTGGTGACCAACAATATATATATATAGTACAGTATAGTAGGCCATTGCTATTGATATATTACTGGCATATAATTCCACACATTAAAAAATGGAGAACAAAAATGTGGAGGGTAAAATAGGGAAAGATCAAGATCCACTTCCACCTCGTGCTGAAGCTGCTGCCATTAGTCATGGCTGAGACGATGAAATGCCATCAACGTCGTCTGCCAAGGCCGATGCCCAATGTCATAGTAGAGAGCATGAAAAATCCAAAAAACAAAAATTCAGTAAAATGACCAAAAAATCTAAATTAAAAGCGTCTGAGGAGAAGCATAAACTTTTCAATATGCTATTTATGACATGGAGTGGCAAGGAACGGCTGAGGCCCTGGCCTATGTTCATGGCTAGTGGTTCAGTTTCATATGAGGATGGAAGCACTCATCCTCCTGCTAGAAAACTGAAAACAGTTAAGATGGCAATAGCACAGCAAAGAACTGAGCGTTCTTCTAAATCACAAATCATTAAGGAGAGTCCAGTTGTGTCGGTTGCGATGCCTGACCTTCCCAACACTGGACAGGAAGAGGTGGCGCATTCCACCATTTGCACGCCCCCTGCAAGTGCTGGAAGGAGCACCCACAGTCCAGTTCCTGATAGTCCAAATGAAGATGTCACTCTTGAAGTACACCAGGATGAGGATATGGGTGTTGCTGGCGCTGAGGAGGAAATTGACAAGGAGGATTCTGATGGTGAGGTGGTTTGTTTAAGTCAGGCACCCGGGGAGACACCTGTTGTCCGTGGGATGAATATGGCCATTGGCATGCCTGGTCAAATGACAAAAAAAAATCACCTCTTCGGTGTGGAATTGTTTTAACAGAAATGCGGACAACAGGTGTCAAGCCGTGTGTTGCCTTTGTCAAGCTGTAATAAGTAGGGGTAAGGACGTTAACCACCTAGGAACATCCTCCCTTATACGTCACCTGGAGCGCATTCATCAGAAGTCATTGACAAGTTCAAAAACTTTGGGTGACAGCGGAAGCAGTCCACTGACAACTAAATCCCTTCCTCTTTTAACCAAGCTCCTGCAAACCACACCACCAACTCCCTCAGTGTCAATTTCCTCCTTAGACAGGAACGCCAATAGTCCTGCAGGCCATGTCACTGGCAAGTCTGACGAGTCCTCTCCTAACTGGGATTCCTCCGATGGATCCTTGAGTATAACGCCTACTGCTGCTGACGCTGCTGTTGTTGCTGCTGGGAGTCGATCGTCATCCCAGAGGGGAAGTCGGAAGACCACTTGTACTACTTCCAGTAAGTAATTGAATGTCCAACAGTCCTTTGCGAGGAAGATGAAATATCACAGCAGTCATCCTGCTGCAAAGTGGATTACTCAGGTCTTGGCAGCTGTGATGATGTTAAACGTGTGTCCGGTATCCACCGTTAATTCACAGGGAATTAGAGAATTGCTTGAGGTACTGTGTCCCTGGTACCAAATACCATTTAGGTTCCACTTCACTAGGCAGGCGATACCGAGAATGTACACAGATGTCAGAAAAAGAGTCACCAGTGTCCTAAAAAATGCAGTTGTACCCAATGTCCACTTAACCACGGACATGTGGACAAGTGGAGCAGGGCAGACTCAGGACTATATGACTGTGACAGTCCACTGGGTAGATGTATTGCCTCCTGCAGCAAGAACAGCAGCGGGGGCACCAGTAGCAGCATCTCGCAAACGCCAACTCGTTCCTAGGCAGGCTACGCTTTGTATCACAGCTTTCCATAAGAGGCACACTGTTGACAACCTCTTACGGAAACTGAGGAACATCATCGCAGAAAGGCTTACCCCAATTGGACTCTCCTGGGAATTTGTGACATCGGACAACGCCACCAATATTGTGCGTATGGCAGACCCTGTGGCTGAAATGATGGGTTTGTTAAAGTGTGCATGTCCTGTTTATACAACATAAGGGTGGGTGGGTGGGAGGGCCCAAAGACAATTCCATCTTGCACCTCTTTTTTTTAATTTATCTCTGCATCATGTGATGTTTGGGGCTAATTTTTTTAAGTGCCATCCTGTCTGACACTGCAGTGCCACTCCTAGATGGGCCAGGTGTTTGTGCCGCCCACTTGTGTCGCTAAGCTTAGTCATCCAGCGACCTCAGTGCAAATTTTAGGACTAAAAATAATATTGTGAGGTGTTCAGAATAGACTGGAAATGAGTATAAATTATGGTTATTGAGGTTAATAATACTATGGGATCAAAATGACCCCCAAATTCTACGATTTAAGCTGTTTTTTAAGTTTTTTTTAAAAAAAACACCCGAATCCGACAAAAAAATTTAATTGAGGTTTTGCCAACACGCATCCGAATACAAAACACGGCCATGGAACCGAATCCAAAACCAAAACACAAAACCCGCAAAATTTACAGTGCACATATCTAATATAAATATGTATACATAGTATATTAGACGGGAAGTCCCGAGCCAGATTCTGTTCCTGCTTCTGATTACAAAGTTTGGGAGAGTGCAGTTCTCCAGTTCTCGCAGAACCGGACCAGCTCATCTCTAATAAATATATATATACTGTTTATTTATATATATATATATATATATATAATCAATGACGTGCAGTGGGGTGAGGCAGAGGCTTCCCTGTCAACTTACAGAAGGAGCTGCACTCATCTGAGGCAGCTACATCACTCCCGGCGTGACTAGGCGATCTATCCACCTAGTGACGGCGGGAGTACACAGAGACGCTACGATTCAGAGCGTTTCTGTCCGAGCGGGCAAATGGAGATGCTCTCCATTCAAGTGAATGGGGTGCGTCTCCATTGTAGGTGCGCGTGCCCGGGCGGATGAGGACGCTCTCTGCGATAGGCGCAGCCCCATCTGTATGTTTGTTCCAGAGGTGTGACTGTATACAGTATATGAAAAATGCAAAGAATATGTTTGAAATACCATCTTTGCATTATTCTAATCATTTTATGGCCAATCTTATCTGCACATCTGTGATCAAAACTCCCCAAAATCTTAGGAGTTTATACTGCTGCAACTGTGTATAATGCCAAGATGTACCCTTTGACTCATATACAGTATAGTGTGTAAATCTGGCTCTGGTGCTAGCCAGTGCCTCCTGAGCCATTTACCTCACCGCACGTCCCTAATAATACATATATAAAAGTTTAAATGACCGGCACTCCTCTGCTACTACCACAACTGCCTCCCGGTGCCTTGTAATCCCCAAAGGGGTATGTAATATACTGTATAGACCACAGTAGCAACATTCAGTGAAGAAGAATGTGTGTGTGTTAATTCTTGGAGAAAGTTGTCACTGAGTGCTGCTACTGCAAGATATATATATGGGGTCCGATCTCTAGGTCGACCACACTTAGGTCGACAGTCATTAGGTCAACCACTATTGGTCGGCATGCATTAGGTTGACATGGTCTGTAGGTTGACATGGTCACTAAGTCGACATGGAAAAAGGTCGACATGAGTTTTTCACTTTTTAATTTTAAAAAGAAACTTTTTCATACTTTTCGATCCACATGGACTATGATTGGAAATAGTAATCTTTACCCGAAGCATGGCAAGTGAAGCGAGCCATGTGAGGGGACACGGTGCACTATTTGGGGTTCCCGGTCACATTACGAAGAAAATGACACCATTTTTTTCTTAAACTCATGTCGACCATTTTCCATGTTGACCTTGTTCATGTCGACCTAATGAATGTGTTGACCCTATTGGATCTCCCTGCCTGCCCAGGATCCCCAATCAAGGCAAAAACTTTAGGATCCCTCTGTCGAATACTGAGATTTTGCCTCGGACGCCGGTCTCCATCTCCGACTGTCATGGCTCTCAGCCAATCAGCATCTCCCCATAGGCTACAACGGGCAAGATGGATGCCCTCACATCACTAGTAGCACTGCCGCCCGCACTACCGACACCGCCGCCCGCACTTCCGGCACCCCTGCACCACTGACACTGCCGGCATCTCTGCACTGGGGACACTGCCAGCAATCCTGCACTGAGGACACCTCCTGCACTGCCTACACTGCCGGCACCCCTGCACTGAGGACACTTCCGGCACTCCTGCATTGCTAACACTGCCGGCACCCCTGCACTAAGGACTCAGCCAGCACTCCTGCACTGAGGACACCTCTGGCACTTCCGCATTGCTGACACTCCTGCACTGAGGACATTACCGGCACTCCTGTATGAGGACACCTCTGGCACCCCCGCAATGCCAACACTGTAGGCACTGCTGCACTGAGGACACCTCCGGCACTCCTGCATTGTCGACATTGCCGGCACCCCTGCACTGAGGACATCACGGCACTCCCGCAATTGCCAACACTGCAGGCACCCCTGCATTGCTGAGACTTCTGGCACCACCGCACTGAGGACTGTACCGCACTGAGGACACCCCTGGCACCCTTGCACTGCTGTCACTGCCAGCACCACTGCACTGAGGACACCGCAGGCACCCTTGCCCTGCAACACTGTCTGCACCACCGCACTGAGGACACCACTGGCACCCTTGCACTGCTGACACTGTTGGCTCCACTATACTGAGGACACCGCTGGCACCCCTGCACTACTGACACCACAGCATTGAGGACACCGCTGACACCCTGCACTGCTGGCACTACTGCATTGCCAACACTGCTGGCTTCACCACACTGAAGACACCACTGACAACCCTGCACTGAGGAACCTCTGTCACAGTAAGTGAACTATCGGTGAATCTAACCTGCACTGTATCCGACCGGCACTGTAACCCATGCTGTATCTGACCCACACCTTATCCGACCCACATTGTATTTGCCCTACACTGAAACCTGCGTGTAGATCTTATGCAAGATTATAGAAAAGCATTGAAGGAAAGATGATCATTCAAACCTCTAGGTTTGACTGTATCAAGATAAAAAATCCATTAGTTTTCAAGTTGCAACAGCCGCCTATGGCGATCACCACCACATACTGACTCAGGGACATGGTCGATAATAATATGTCTGAAACATGATAGACTATGCTTCTGTTTCATAAAATGTCTGGCGACAGGTAGGTCGGATACTGGTCATCCTATTATCTCTGCAAGAGAGTCTTTGACAAGTAAAATATCCGAATACTTGGACTTTTTTCTCCAGCCTTGTGTCCAAGCATGAGATACTTACCTGAAGGACACCACTACATTGCTGATTAAATTGAATGATATGGATTTTGTTCCTGATAAGACCTGGATGTGTACTTTAGACATTGTCAGTCTATATACAAACATCCCTCACAATGAAGGACTACAAGCAGTTCGCAAATTGATCACTGATAATAACCCACTGTACCATGGACTGGATGTAGATTTCTTAATTTCCCTTATTAAATTTTTCCTTTATAAGAACTATTTTTACTTCAATGGAGAATTCTTTTTGCAACGCACCGGATGTGCCATGGGTTCCCAGGTCGCGCCGGCTTACGCGAATGCGTATATGTTTTCGATTGAGGAGGAACATTTCTTCAAAGAGGATGTGCGTGACAGGGTACCTTTTTATTACAGATACATTGATTATGTCATCCTGTTTTGATGTGGTGGCTATGAGGTTTTCATCGATTACATTGAATCTGTAAATGGTAGAGACTGCCCTATTAAATATACTTACACTCTCATCCTTGAGAGTATTAACTACCTTTATGTACAAATTTCTATCAAGGATAATCGGATCATGTCAGCACTTTTTAGTAAAGCGACCGATAGGAATAGTCTGCTTTTGGCTAGTAGCCATCACCCTCCAGCTACCAAAAAAAGTCTACCTTACTCCCAGGTGCTAAGGGTTAAGAGAATCATCAGTGATGGAGAAATTCTTGCTAAAGATCTGAAACAGATGACCGACAAATTCAGAAGTCGTGAATATTCCGAGACTACTCTGTCCACGGCCAGACGTAGAGTTGATGAGACCTCTAGGACGGATCTGCTTAAGGAAAAGGAGGTAGTGACATCAAGGGATAAGATACATTGGGTTAGGAAATTTAATACCTTGCATAATACTGTAGAGAGAGCTGTAAGAAATTTGTGGCCAGATTGTCCAGGGTGATAAAGAACTGAAACCACTTGAAGCATTAAATCCAATGTCTTGCCTCAAAAGGGGCTATAATCTACGAGATTGGTTAGTTCGACCGGATATCACGGAACAATCTTCGTTTGATCCACTCAGACAAGTAAGAAGTGGAGGTTGTTACAAATGAACTGGATGCCGTCATATGATCACCAGCAAGTACTTTTTCATCCATATTCAGGGCAACGTTTTACGATCAAAGCTGCAGTCACTTGTATGACTACGTATGTACTAGTATATCTGATTAAATGCCCATGTGGCCTGTGCTATTGTATATCGGGAAGACGATAAAGACTTTCCAGGAATGGATGAGTATGCACAGGTCTGCTATTTGGTATGCTCTTCAGAGTAAAGTATCTGATCAGCCTGTCGCCAGACATTTTATGGAACAGAAGCATAGTTTCAGACATATTATTATCGACCATGTCCCTGAGTCAGTACGTGGTGGTGATCGCCATAGGCGGCTGTTGCAACTTGAAAACCAATGGATTTTTTATCTTGATACAGTCAAACCTAGAGGTTTGAATGATCATTTTTCCTTCAATGTTTTTCTATAATCATGCATAAGATCTATATAATGTATGTTTTTCAGCTCTAATTATGGTATGCATATCTTCTGATATTTATAATATGTAAGTACACTACGGGGTTGCCATAGCAACAGGCATAGACCCAACCACTTTAATTTGGATATATTCTAGTTAGAGATAGAGATGAGCGGGTTCGGTTCCTCGGAATCCGAACCCGCCCGAACTTCAGCTTTTTTTACACGGGGCCGAGCAGGCTCGGATCCTCCCGCCTTGCTCGGTTAACCCGAGCGCGCCCGAACGTCATCATCCCGCTGTCGGATTCTCGCGAGGCTCGGATTCTATCGCGAGACTCGGATTCTATATAAGGAGCCGCGCGTCGCCGCCATTTTCACACGTGCATTGAGATTGATAGGGAGAGGACGTGGCTGGCGTCCTCTCCGTTTAGACTAGAGTACTAGAGAGAGACACAAATTTTGGGGAGCATATTATTAGGAGGAGTACTACTTGCTGCTGATAGTGTGACCAGTGACCACTAGTTTAATTAATCCGTTCTCTGCCTGATAAAAAACGATACACAGTGTGACACAGTCACATACCATATCTGTGCTCAGCCCAGTGTGCTGCATCATATGTAATACTGTATATCATTATCTGACTGTGCTGAGTGCTCACTGCTCACACAGCTTAATTGTGGGGGAGACTGGGGAGCAGTTATAGCAGGAGTACATATTTTAAGTACAGTGCACACTTTTGCTGCCAGAGTGCCACTGCCAGTGTGACTGACCAGTGACCACTGACCACCAGTATTGTGATTGTCTGCTGACCACCAGTATATTGTGATTGTCTGCCTGAAAAAGTTAAACACTCGTCGTGTGGTGTTTTTATAAACGCATTCTGCAGACAGTGTCCAGCAGGTCCGTCATTACATAATATATACCTGTCCGGCTGCAGTACTAGTGTGATATATATATATATTTTAATTTTATCTCATTATTATCCTGTCTATATTAGCAGCAGACACAGTACGGTAGTCCACGGCTGTAGCTACCTCTGTGTCGGCAGTCGCTCGTCCATCCATAATTGTATACCACCTACCCGTGTTTTTTTTTTTCTTCTATCTTCTTGATACTAGTAGCTTACTTTAGGAGTCTGCAGTGCTGAGTCTGACAGACAGTGTCCAGCAGGTCCGTCATTACATAATATATACCTGTCCGGCTACAGTACTAGTGTGATATATATATATATATATATATATATATATATATTTTAATTTTATCTCATTATCATCCAGTCTATATCAGCAGCAGACACAGTACGGTAGTCCACGGCTGTAGCTACCTCTGTGTCGGCAGTCGCTCGTCCATCCATAATTGTATGCCACCTACCCGTGGTTTTTTTTTCTTTCTATCTTCTTGATACTAGTAGCTTACTTTAGGAGTCTGCAGTGCTGACAGGCAGTGTCCAGCAGGTCCGTCATTACATAATATATACCTGTCCGGCTGCAGTACTAGTGTGATATATATATATATTTTAATTTTATCTCATTATCATCCAGTCTATATTAGCAGCAGACACAGTATGGTAGTCCACGGCTGAAGCTACCTCTGTGTCGGCAGTCGCTCGTCATCCATAAGTATACTAGTATCCATCCATCTCCATTGTTTACCTGAGGTGCCTTTTAGTTGTGCCTATTAAAATATGGAGAACAAAAATGTTGAGGTTCCAAAAATAGGGAAAGATCAAGATCGACTTCCACCTCGTGCTGAAGCTGCTGCCACTAGTCATGGCCGAGACGATGAAATGCCAGCAACGTCGTCTGCCAAGGCCGATGCCCAATGTCATAGTACAGAGCATGTAAAATCCAAAACACCAAATATCAGTAAAAAAAGGACTCAAAAATCTAAAATAAAATTGTCGGAGGAGAAGCGTAAACTTGCCAATATGCCATTTACCACACGGAGTGGCAAGGAACGGCTGAGGCCCTGGCCTATGTTCATGGCTAGTGGTTCAGCTTCACATGAGGATGGAAGCACTCAGCCTCTCGCTAGAAAAATGAAAAGACTCAAGCTGGCAAAAGCACAGCAAAGAACTGTGCGTTCTTCGAAATCCCAAATCCACAAGGAGAGTCCAATTGTGTCGGTTGCGATGCCTGACCTTCCCAACACTGGACGTGAAGAGCATGCGCCTTCCACCATTTGCACGCCCCCTGCAAGTGCTGGAAGGAGCACCCGCAGTCCAGTTCCTGATAGTCAGATTGAAGATGTCAGTGTTGAAGTACACCAGGATGAGGAGGATATGGGTGTTGCTGGCGCTGGGGAGGAAATTGACAAGGAGGATTCTGATGGTGAGGTGGTTTGTTTAAGTCAGGCACCCGGGGAGACACCTGTTGTCTGTGGGAGGAATATGGCCATTGACATGCCTGGTGAAAATACCAAAAAAATCAGCTCTTCGGTGTGGAAGTATTTCAACAGAAATGCGGACAACATTTGTCAAGCCGTGTGTTGCCTTTGTCAAGCTGTAATAAGTAGGGGTAAGGACGTTAACCACCTCGGAACATCCTCCCTTATACGTCACCTGCAGCGCATTCATAATAAGTCAGTGACAAGTTCAAAAACTTTGGGCGACAGCGGAAGCAGTCCACTGACCAGTTGTTGCTGCTGGGAGTCGATGGTCATCCCAGAGGGGAAGTCGGAAGACCACTTGTACTACTTCCAGTAAGCAATTGACTGTCTAACAGTCCTTTGCGAGAAAGATGAAATATCACAGCAGTCATCCTGTTGCAAAGCGGATAACTGAGGCCTTGACAACTATGTTGGTGTTAGATGTGCGTCCGGTATCCGCCGTTAGTTCACAGGGAACTAGACAATTTCTTGAGGTAGTGTGCCCCCGTTACCAAATACCATCTAGGTTCCACTTCTCTAGGCAGGCGATACCGAGAATGTACACGGACGTCAGAAAAAGACTCACCAGTGTCCTAAAAAATGCAGTTGTACCCAATGTCCACTTAACCACGGACATGTGGACAAGTGGAGCAGGGCAGGGTCAGGACTATATGACTGTGACAGCCCACTGGGTAGATGTATGGACTCCCGCCGCAAGAACAGCAGCGGCGGCACCAGTAGCAGCATCTCGCAAACGCCAACTCTTTCCTAGGCAGGCTACGCTTTGTATCACCGGTTTCCAGAATACGCACACAGCTGAAAACCTCTTACGGCAACTGAGGAAGATCATCGCGGAATGGCTTACCCCAATTGGACTCTCCTGTGGATTTGTGGCATCGGACAACGCCAGCAATATTGTGTGTGCATTAAATATGGGCAAATTCCAGCACGTCCCATGTTTTGCACATACCTTGAATTTGGTGGTGCAGAATTATTTAAAAAAACGAGAGGGGCGTGCAAGAGATGCTGTCGGTGGCCAGAAGAATTGTGGGACACTTTCGGCGTACAGGCACCACGTACAGAAGACTGGAGCACCACCAAAAACGCCTGAACCTGCCCTGCCATCATCTGAAGCAAGAAGTGGTAACGAGGTGGAATTCAACCCTATATATGCTTCAGAGGTTGGAGGAGCAGCAAAAGGCCATTCAAGCCTATACAATTGAGCACGATATAGGAGGTGGAATGCACCTGTCTCAAGGGGTTCACTACGGCTGGCCGGCGGTCGGGCTCCCGGCGACCAGCATCCCGGCGCCGGGAGCCCGACCGCCGGCTTACCGACAGCTTGGCGAGCGCAAATGAGCCCCTTGCGGGCTCGCTGCGCTCGCCACGCTACGGGCACGGTGGCGCGCTACGCGCGCCACACTATTTTATTCTCCCTCTATGGGGGTCGTGGACCCCCACGAGGGAAAATAGTTGTCGGTATTCCGGCTGTCGGGCTCCCGGCGCCGGTATACTGAGCGCCGGGAGCCCGACCGCCGGCAAACAGAAGACCACCCGTCTCAAGCGCAGTGGAGAATGATTTCAACGTTGTGCAAGGTTCTGCTGCCCTTTGAACTTGCCACACGTGAAGTCAGTTCAGACACTGCCAGCCTGAGTCAGGTCATTCCCCTCATCAGGCTTTTGCAGAAGAAGCTGGAGACATTGAAGGAGGAGCTAACACAGAGCGATTCCGCTAGGCATGTGGGACTTGTGGATGGAGCCCTTAATTCGCTTAACAAGGATTCACGGGTGGTCAATCTGTTGAAATCAGAGCACTACATTTTGGCCACCGTGCTCGATCCTAGATTTAAAACCTACCTTGGATCTCTCTTTCCGGCAGACACAAGTCTGCTGGGGTTCAAAGACCTGCTGGTGAGAAAATTGTCAAGTCAAGCGGAACGCGACCTGTCAACATCTCCTCCTTCACATTCTCCCGCAACTGGGGGTGCGAGGAAAAGGCTCAGAATTCCGAGCCCACCCGCTGGCGGTGATGCAGGGCAGTCTGGAGCGACTGCTGATGCTGACATCTGGTCCGGACTGAAGGACCTGCCAACGATTACGGATACGGACATGTCGTCTACTGGCACTGCATATGATTCTCTCCCCATTGAAAGAATGGTGGAGGATTATATGAGTGACCGCATCCAAGTAGGCACGTCAGACAGTCCGTACTTATACTGGCAGGAAAAAGAGGCAATTTGGAGGCCCTTGCACAAACTGGCTTTATTCTACCTAAGTTGCCCTCCCACAAGTGTGTACTTCGAAATAGTGTTTAGTGCCGCCGCTCACCTTGTCAGCAATCGGCGTACGAGGTTACTTCCAGAAAATGTGGAGAAGATGATGTTCATTAAAATGAATTATAATCAATTCCTCCGTGGAGACATTGACCAGCAGCAATTGCCTCCACAAAGTACACAGGGAGCTGAGATGGTGGATTCCAGTGGGGACGAATTGATAATCTGTGAGGAGCGGGATGTACACGGTGATATATCGGAGGATGATGATGAGGTGGACATCTTGCCTCTGTAGAGCCAGTTTGTGCAAGGAGAGATTAATTGCTTCTTTTTCGGTGGGGGTCCAAACCAACCCGTCATTTCAGTCACAGTCGTGTGGCAGACCCTGTCACTGAAATGATGGGTTGGTTAAAGTGTGCATGTCCTGTTTATACAACATAAGGGTGGGTGGGAGGGCCCAAGGACAATTCCATCTTGCACCTCTTTTTTCTTTCATTTTTCTTTGCGTCATGTGCTGTTTGGGGAGTGTTTTTTGGAAGGGCCATCCTGCGTGACACTGCAGTGCCACTCCTAGATGAGCCAGGTGTTTGTGTCGGCCACTAGGGTCGCTTAGCTTACTCACACAGCTACCTCATTGCGCCTCTTTTTTTCTTTGCGTCATGTGCTGTTTGGGGAGTGTTTTTTGGAAGGGCCATCCTGCGTGACACTGCAGTGCCACTCCTAGATGGGCCAGGTGTTTGTGTCGGCCACTAGGGTCGCTTAGCTTAGTCATCCAGCGACCTCGGTGCAAATTTTAGGACTAAAAATAATATGTTGAGGTGTGAGGTGTTCAGAATAGACTGAAAATGAGTGGAAATTATGGTTTTTGAGGTTAATAATACTTTGGGATCAAAATGACCCCCAAATTCTATGATTTAAGCTGTTTTTTAGTGTTTTTTGAAAAAAACACCCGAATCCAAAACACACCCGAATCCGATAAAAAAAATTTGGTGAGGCTTTGCCAAAACGCGGTCGAACCCAAAACACGGCCGCGGAACCGAACCCAAAACCAAAACACAAAACCCGAAAAATTTCAAGTGCACATCTCTAGTTAGAGATAGACTATAGTATCCTGTTAGATATTGCAAGCTATATTGTACTTCACTTCATTGGATGCAGTTATTACTTTATGCTATTAGCATGCTCTTTTTGACTGTAGGTCTTGTTTCTGTATCACTGCTGTGGTGCTGGGTTGCCATGGTGACAGAGTCAGCTCCCAGCATGCACTATTCCGGAACTCGCCGGAAGTGAGGTTGGCGGCGCTGGCCAGAGCCACGGGGACTCAGCGTCTCGTTCACTCGGCATTTAAGGTATGTACAGTTATTGTTTGTTTGTTGCTGTATCCTGAAGACGGGTATTAAAGCCCGAAACATTGATTTATGGAGCTGTGAGCGTCTTTTTATTATTCTATAAGCCCACTGAGTGCCGTCCAGCATGCTTAGTTTGTTTACTCTTTCTTCGACTGGCACCCTGGCAAGCTGTATAGATTTGGGAGTGCCGACTACTATATGGACCTTATAACTAACGCTCCAACGCTTTATTAGAGAAGTATTTTCATCAGGGTGCACATGTTTCTTTTTCTGAGTGCCGACATAATCACACTACTGCTTACTGCATCACCATTAGTAATCCAGTATGGAGTGCACTGACTTCTCCTACTATTGTACATACATTTACAAGTAGACTGTTTTTTAATATGTACATATACTGTATATTGCCTTGGCTACTGAGTTTAATCACAGCTGAGGAGCTGCTGTGGCTCCGTTTGTTCACCGTGGCAGGTCCAATTGCTCACCACAGCAGCTCTGATGGCTCACTGCAGTCCCTTGTAGGAATGGCCATCGACCATTGATGATTCTTAATCATCGATGGTTTGTAGCCAATGTCGAATGCTTTTGCCATCGATGGGAGAGAACCAGATGGATTCCCTGCCCTGATGGCACAGCATAAACGAATATTTTTTTTTTTGCAAGGTGTCGAGACACGGAGCATAGCTGCGACCCTGACACTGCTAAGCTCCGCCCACATTTTTTTCTTGGTCCGCAGCCCAGCCAGCTCATTTCAGTTGTGGCAATCGAGTGGTACTAACCATCGATGGCTTGCCATAGATGGTTATCACCAATGGTATCATCGATGGCAGCCATCAATGGGCAGCCCACAATGACCATCCCTAGTCTCCTGCCAGTATGCATGGTTGAGGGCCCCTAGGAGAGAGGGGACCGGGAGTACTAACCCCCATGTGCCCCCCCTTAATCCGGCTGTCTGTGAGAAACTGTATATACAGGGTTGTCACATCCAATTTAAAGCACACAGTTATCTTGTACAGATGCAGTACTACTGTATTACAGCACAAACTGGGGCAAATGTACTAAACCTTGGAGAGTGATACAGTGGAGAGATATAAACTATCAACCAATCAGCTCCTAACTGACATTATTCAAACAGCCTGTAACATGGCAGTTAGGAGCTGATTGGCTGGTACTTAATCTCTCTTCAACTGGTACTACTTTTATACATCCATATTTAGACTGACATAAAGTACATACAGTATACGAGCAGCATCTATTCTGGACATGATATTTTTCCTAGGTGTATTTATGTAGCATAAACAATTTGCAGAAAAAAAGCAAGCCACAGGAACACGATTTTTTTCATGCTATTATAGTACTGTATTTCCAACAATTTGTACATTAAGCAAAATTTGTAAATAATAGCTTCTGGTCCATATACTAGTAATAGATGATCACACCATTGGGATAACATTTTCTTACCTTTATTTTTTTAAATCGTAAAGTTTATTATGATTTAGAGATAATAGCATAAAAAGTGCAATAAAATGTAATATATCAAGTGGGAAAAGGAAAACAAAGCATACATCCTGTAACAGAATTACCTTAAACAACAAACACAAAGACATTGAGGGTCATTCCGAGTTGACCGTAGCTGTGCTAAATTTAGCACAGCTACGATGATGTTCCCAGACATGCGGGGGGACGCTCAGCACAGGGCTAGTCCACCCCGCATGTATGGCCCCCCTCCCCCCGCACAAGTACAAAAGCAACGCACAGCGGCGATGCTTTTGTACTTGTGGAGTAACTCCCAGGCAACGCAGCTTCTGCGGCTGGCCGGTAGTTGATCGTCGCTGCCCCTGGTCACAGAGGCTGCATGTGACGTCACGCGGCCCCTGCAGCCCGCCCCCTGCACGGTCCGGCCACGCCTGTGTTGGCCGGACCGCGCCCCTTAATAGGCGGCTTAATGCCGCCATTCAGCCCCAATACAGGCGCTAGGTGTATCACATAAACAGATACTAATTGATTAAAAGAGTATTTAGTAGAAAAAAGAAGTGCTGGGGTGATAGGCAGACACCCAATTAATATACACATACAACATTCGAACTGCCGGTGGAATAAGCACTGGAGCCCAGCAGGGTGTGATTTCCATACACCCTGCTATTACACCTGTGCGGCTCCATATTTCCATACCGGGTACGTTTCATCAGTGACATTTGGGATTTTATGATTCATGTATTATGTTGTATGTGTATATTAATTGGGTGTCTGCCTATCACCCCAGCACTATTTTTGTCTATTGAATACTCTTTTCATCAAATAGTATCTGTTTATGTGATACACCTAGCGCCTATAGGGAGGATATTACCAACTCCATTGTTTTAATTCTCTGGGATAAAAGGAAGTCCAAAATATCCAACTTTTGGCTGCAAAAGGTAGTGAGCGCTCTGAATCCCCCCTATCTGCACTTTTATGTACACCTTGTACTGTAGGTCTTCTCCCTGATAGATACCCGGAATGTGCATTTTGCGACCGCGGGATCTGATCTCGTTGCAAGCATCTCCCCCTAGAGGGGAGCCAAGAACCAGTTCCCATGCTAATTCATAAGCGTCCAAAGGTGAGAGGTGGGGTTTAAAATAGAGTGATACAGATAGGAGATGGAACCTACTGTATATATATAGAATGGAATATACAGATTCATTCAATGCACAGGGTTGCAGGGGAGCAGGCAGTGGGAAGAGTAGGGGAAACAAATTGTTATATTTGTAGGTATTGGTAGAAGCAAAAATTGCTTAAATTGTATTATGTTTTTAAATCTGCTTTTCTTTTCCTAACATCATAACGAGATGCAAATAGAAAGATATACAGATATACCACTCAGTCAAACAGCACAGATGCCTATTACTGGCAGATCATATAGGTAATGAACTTATTACAGCTGTCTAATGTGAGCACAGCAGTATCTCAGCTCTGTATTACCTGACAAGAGACAGCCTGCATCTGTTTAATCATATGCGAACAACAGAGACCAGCAGTATAATAATAATAATAATTTTATTTATATAACGCTCTTTCTCCAATAGGACTCAAGGCGCTTAACAGATACATAGCATAATATAGTACAGAAAATAATGAAGTACATTTTCATAAAATACAGAAGCATGAAGATACTAAAAGGGACACTATGGAAATGCTTGAGTTAACAGGAAAGTCTTGAGTCTACTTTTGAAGGATTCTATAGTTGGGGCCTCTCGCACTTTGTGGGGAAGTGAGTTCCATAGAGTCGGAGCCGCATGACTAAAAGCTCGACCCCCAGATGAATTACGGTAGATTCTAGGTACTGCTAAAATCCTTCATCTACAGATCGCAGTAATCGAGTGGGGCAGTATGGGGTCAAAAGCTGTTTCAGGTACCTTGGGCCTTGGTCATGTAATGCTTTGAAACTCAGTAAGCCAATCTTGAAGATGATTCACCATCTTACAGGCAGTCAGTGAAGGGAGTAGAGGATGGGTGTTATGTGGCTAGAATGGGGCTGGTTGGTTAATAGCCTGGCAGCTGTGTTTTGCACCAGCTGTAAGCGTTGCAATTCTTTTGCTGGTAGACCAAGGTAGAGAGCATTACAGTAGTCTAAATGAGATGATACAAATGCATGTATGACTTTTGGCATATCATCTGAGGGAATTAAGTGCTTGATTCTGGCTATATTCCTCAGGTGAAAGAATGAGGATTTGATTGTGGCTGATATCTGATGTTTAAGTGTCAAGCCACCATCCAGGACAACGCCAAGATTCCGCACATGATCACTGGTCTGTAATTCTGAATCCCCGAGTGTAAGTCCAGTTGGTTGGCTATGCTGCAGTCTTGTCCTTTGATGTTGCGGTCGTATCAAAAGGACCTCTGTTTTATCCGGGTTCAGTCGCAGCCAACTGGCGCTCATCCACTCCTGTAGTTCAGCTAGACAGCCATTTAGGGTTGCTATTGGGTTATCAGTGCCCGGAGCAAAGGACAAGTACAGTTGTGTATCATCTGCATAGCAGTGGTAGACCAGGCTATGGCGCCTGATTATTTCGCCCAATGGGAGCATGTATACTGCAAAAAGCATGGGGGATAGTATAGAACCTTGTGGGACACCACATGGCAATGGCACTGGTGGTGATGAGTATAATCCAGATGATACTCTCTGTGACCTGCCTGTTAAAAATTATTTGAACCAGTTTAGGACTGTGCCATCCAGATCACAGAAATGTATCAGTCGCTCAATCAGAAGCCCATGGTCCACGGTATCAAATGCTGCTGAGAGATCCAGAAGGATTAATATTGAACAGTCACCTCTGTCTTTTGCCATCAGAAGATCATTTAACACACACACCAGGGCTGTTTCAGTGCTATGTCTTCTCCTGAATCCTGATTGAAATGGATCATAAATATCATGGGTTGTCAGGCGGGTTTCCGGTTGATTTGCAACGACTTTCTCAATAACCTTTCCTAGGAAAGGAAGGTTTGATACCGGTCTGTAGTTGGTCATGCAGTCGGGATCTAAATTAGGTTTTTTAAGAAGCGGTCTAACAATTGCTTCCTTTAGGGGTACAGGAAAAATGCCTGTCTGCAAAGAGCATTGAACAATTTTTGTAAAGACAGGACCAATTATATCCATACAACCTATTAGAAGCTTGGTTGAGGCTGGGTCCAGATCACAGGTGGTGGGACGCAAAATCCGAGCAATTTCAGCAGTGTCCTTTACATCCAATGGGTCAAAGCTGGTCCATGAAGGCAGGTAGCTTATATTGGCAGGCTTTGTAGTTTGGCACTCCTTTGATGGCACTGTGGAGATTCCAGCCCGGATGGTGGATATTTTATCTGCAAAGAAGTTTGCAAACACGTTGCATCTTGCCTGGGAGAGGGTCTCATCAGTCTGCAGGCATGCTGGCTTGCAAAGCATCTCCACTGTGCAGAAAAGTTGAGCTGGCCTATTGTTTGCAGCTGTGATCTCATTTGACAGGAACTGTGCTTTCTTACGAGTGATTGTCGATTGATATTCTTCGTTATGCTTTATTAGTTTTATTTTGTCATCCACTAGGTTAGTCTTCCTCCATCATCTTTCCAGACTACGCCCCCTTTTCTTGAGCTCACTAACACTGTTGTCGAACCATGGAGCTTGACGTTGTGGTTTACGAGGTCTTAAACGCAGAGGGGCGATAATATCAATTGCAGCCATAACATCCCTATTATAATAACGGACTAGGGAACAGGGATCTTCACAGGCACCCAGTATAGCAGAGAGATCCAGATTTGCTGCAAGAGCCTGGGGAGTCATACCCCTCCTTGGACGATACCTGGTCAACTCCACGGGCAGAGATTTTATTTGAGGGGTTGCAACTGAGAACCAGAGGGAGTAGTGGTCTGACCAGATGACTGGGTTTATTTTTAGGTCAGTGACTTCTAATCCAATCTGAAAGACAAGGTCGAGAGTGTGACCACTTTTATGTGTGGCAGAGGGAACGACCTGTGTGAAGCCCAGACCATTCATTGTGCACAGGAGGTCTTGGCCAAGGCGTGAGAGCTCATCATCCACCCATGCATTGAAATTCCCGAGGATGAGCCATCTTTGATGTTCCAGAACCAGGCCAGCAACAGTGTCTGCAATTTCTTGTATAAATATCTCTCCATCTCCAGGTGGCCGGTAAATGAGAAGTACTCTGAAACCTAATCCCGTCGAACTCCGGGCAGCAATGCACTCGAATGAGCGAGTAGTTTCAATAGGGTGGACCCTAAGTTTAAGTTCTTTTTTGAAGCAGATAGCCACCCCGCCACCCCTGCGGTCCAGTCTTGGGTTGTGGATGACAGAGTAGTTTGTTGGTACTGCAGCCTCCAATATAGGTGCTGCATTTTCATCTAGCCAGGTCTCTGTAATACAGGCTAGATCTGCAGATTCAATAAGGTCAGCAAATGTTGCAGTCTTGTTTCTTATAGATCTGGCATTACAAAGGACTGACCTGATTGGGCATACCAGAGGGCCTTCAGTTTTATTCATGTTAATTGCAGGAGCTCTGGGTATGGGGGTCACAAAGTGAGAGTTGACAGTTCTGTCCTTCCAAACACAGGGCCGTCTTTTGGGTATCACTTCTATTTGATTGTTCTTTGAGTATGGGGGTGAGCAGGTGGGCAAAAGACTTAGATGGTTACCGGGGGAAATACATTTACGGCCTGCTCGCTTCCCACGAATGCGCCTGTGTTTTCTTTTTAAAATGCCAAGGGATTAGAGAATAGAAGCCTGTGATGGTGTGATAGGAACTGCAGAACGTGGTGGGCGGAGTGAAAGAATGAAGCTGGAGCAATACGTATACATTTGGTCATCAATGACAGATTACTATAAATTTGAGCTGCATATGATGATGAGGGAGGGAGAGAAAGCAGTGTTTTTTTTTTCTTTTTCTTTTTGTGTTTTGTTTTCCCCCAATTCGGTATGTGTTCCAAAATTATAATGGGATTATGAACAAAGTTATTGCTATAACCTATTGGGTGTATTTGAAGCAAGTAATAAATAAAATAACTGCTGATTTAGTCAATTATCCTAGGATAGGCAGCCCTTTGGAAAGGTGTTAGAAGCCAATTCCTACTGTGTAGGTGTGAAAAGTCTCAGTGTGAGAGGCCTTTGAAGTAGATTTTTTTGTGGGGGTAGTGATAACGTGTCCTGGAAATGGATCCTGATTTTAAACAGTGAGCCTTCAGCAATTCAGAGCCTGAATATACTGATATTAGTAGATTAATGCAATAAGTCAGTTATTTGTTGCTCAGAGAACAGAGGTGGATGATGTCTAAGTGAGGGGCTGGATGTAGCCAAAGATAGGTTGTAATCTACAGTACCTTATCTGGGTAATGTCCAATGCAGAGTACAGCAGCTGCTAAACTGAAGGATTTCTCAGTGGAGATATGCAGAGGATTCAGTCCAGGATTCAATCCAGTGTGTATCTCAGCGCAGGAATGCAATCCGTTGGTTTTGATGAAATGTCCGCGTAGAGTAGTACAAGTTAAAGGTAAGACCATGGATATTTATGATGATTCATAGGTCAGTTGTGGTGAATTTAAGCTGTTTTATGGAGATGATCAGGAGCATACAAAAGGTGAGGCAGCCATCTTGGGCGCCAGTATAACTAAGACAGGGCAAGTTATAAACTTGTAGGACACAGTTAATGTACAGCGTTTGGTGGAAGATTGATCCCTTTTGTTTCACAAAAAAAAAAATGTTCATGATTTTTGCTCTATGCACAGCATGTATTTATGGTGGATTGTTGTTGTAATATTTGCAGGTAACTTATTGTAACTGAAAACACGCTGCATGCATAGAACAAAGTGCAACACGTATGACTAGAAAGATATTCATTACCCTACATAATTACAGAGGGCATATCATCATCTGATATTGATTTATATTTCTCCCTGGTGTATTCACTCATAAAGAGAATAACCTAACATGTCACCCGTAACACATGGAAGGTTATTGTTAATTATCTCATCATTAACGTTTCTATACATTTAATTTCCTTTCTATTCCATTTAACATAGACAGGTCATTGGGAGGAGCAGATTTGCTATGGCTCACTGAGTAATAAGCAGGTACGGATGAAAAATCATCAGGCAGTAAAATAATTTTATGTGTTCATGCATTTATACTCTCCCACCCCATCCACAACACACAAAACCAGTCCGGCATTTTAATAACTAACGGGGGGCTATTTTAATTTCTTTAATTAAAACACATTTCCTGTTTTAAAGATCATTACACCATTATTTTTTTTAATATATATATATATATATATATATATATATATGCCCCATGACCAAGTGTACACATCAACGAGCAGCTGCTATGGATTCATCTACAAACGGATGGATTGGGGTTATCCGGCCATGTAAATAAATGCAGCTGTGTATATGGGTGAAGGAACACATTTATTTCTGTTCACGCATTGTTGTCGCATTTGCGAATGGCTTGCACGCCACTCTCAATCAGTTGCCATATCCCAGAATAACTCAAAATTTGCTAGGTCAATTTACAGAGTCAAACAGTCTACTGGTTGTCCTGCATAGCCCTCTTAAATTTTTCAGTTTGTTGATATACGCATACCTCCCAACTGTCCCGATTTCAGCAAGAAAGTCCCGCTATTCGGACACTGTCCCTCCCGCCTGATTACTGAATAGATGCCGTCCAATGCTGGGAGGGGATGCCCCCAAAATACCAAAAACAGGTCTGTGCCGCTCGGCCATGCCCACTTGACCAAGGTCCAAGGTCATGCCCCTCCCATGCTAAGTCACACCCCCTTTTCGGGTTGCTCCCTCGTCAAAGTTGGGAGGTATGTATACATTAGATTGTATAGTTCAGTATTAGCTGACCTGTGGCCCTCCAGGTGTTGTGAACCTACAAGTCCCAGCATGCCTTGCATTGTTTTGGGGGGTGGTCTTCAGTTTGTCGGTGGCTGGCCTCCCAACGACCAGCATACCGTCACCGGAATACCGACAGTTTTTCTCCCTCTTGGGGTTCCACGACCCCCCTGGGGGGAGAATAGATAGCGTGGTGCGCATGGTGTGCGTAGCACACCACCGTGACTGCAGCGTGGCGAGTGCAGCAAGCCCACAAAGGGCTCATTTGTGCTTTCCCAGCTGACGGTATGCTAGTGGTCGGGATTCCGGCGCCGGTATGCTGGCCGCCAGGAGCCTGACCGCCGACATAACATACTACACCCGTTTTGGTATTATGAAATGCTAAAACTGTGGCAGGGCATGGTGGGACATATAGTTTCAAAACAAGCTGGAAAGCCACATGTTGGCCAGGCCTAGTGTAATGTAGTCTATCCTATCCTATGTAGTCTATCCTAGAGTGCTATATTATATATATGTTGTGACAAATCTTCTGTAAGCCCTTCCAGCGTTAGCTGCATAAACTCTTAAGAGCTTGGATGGTTTGTATTAATATAGCAATATGGATTAAATATAATAAAACAATAAAATGGAAAAAAAAAACACAAAAACAATCAATGCTATAGTTTCCACAGGTATTGTTGCTATAAAAGCATATATACCTCGTTGCAAACCACATTATGTGTCTTATTACTGTCATCAGTAATGATCATGATTTAATTGGTGGCATTACTGCGATGGGAGGGACCCAAGTTATAACTGATCATGTGAGAAGACCTTGCTGCGCAAATCCACACCGACGACACTAAAGGATTGGCCTTGCACAAAAATATCCTAATGGGAAATTGTAAACGCTTAAATTCAAAGGACAATAGATGGATTTGGGAGGGGGGGGGGGGGCACCACCTATTATTTAGGAAAATGCTTATTGTATTTTATCCAAGTGCAACAACGCAGTGTGCAAACATGTGCTCTGGTATGGGGGGGGAGTCAAGGGGGTGCTAGTTAGTGTCGTCATGTGCAGTGTATTAAGGTAACTATTACCATTTGACTATCGCCTGCATGTCCCTGACTGCAGTGCTGTTGACTTAGGCAGGGGGGGGGGGGGGGGGGGGGGAATGATCTTGCTGTTTCTGGCTATGCTCAGGGTCCTGATAGGAGGTGGATCCTGAAGGGGTATGCGGCCTCACAGATAACAAAAAAACTACTTTACATTCCAGTTTTGCACCCTGCAGCACTACAGGAAAAACTAAAACATACTGAGCCAGATAGGGAAAAAAAACAAACACATTGGGCCCCACAGGCAGAAAGACTAAACAGATGAAACGCTTTGAAAGAACTTCTTGCCGACATCACTTCAATGGGACACACCTTGACGCATTTCTCAGGCTAAGTAGTGGGGCTGTTTCATCAGAAGTTACTGCATTGGCAGCAGGAGCACCCCATTAAATTGCACTGCTTGTCCACCCCTAGAAATGGCCCTGATTCTCAGATCCCATGAACTGTGACAATACTGTCACTCAATTCAGGGCAATAACTGTTTTTTTCTCTCTCATCAGCAAGGTTTGAAGTCATCCATGACATGTTGTTTAACTTGTTTCCCCTTTAAAACAATTTATAATAATAATAATAATAATAATAATAATAATACTTTGACAGTTTATGTACTGGGACACTGCTCATTCACTTTGTTTTAGAGGGTTCTTCTATTCAGTAAAGCCGACTTCTGCATTTCTCATCCCGAGTTTCTTGCCTCTCTCTATGGGGGTAATTCAGAGTTGACTGCAGCAGCACATTTGTTAGCAGTTGGGCAAAACCATGTGCACTGAGGGGGGTGGCGGTAGATATAACATTTGCAGAGAGAGTTAGATTTGGGTGGGGTGTGTTCAAACTGAAATCTAAATTGCAATGTAAAAATAAAGTAGCCGGTATTTACCCTGCAGAGAAACTAAATTACCCACCCAAATCTAACTATCTCTGCACATGTTATATCTGCCACACCTGCAGTGCACATGCAAGTTTGTTAGCAATTGGGCAAAACCGTGTGCACTGCAGGGGAGGCAGATATAACATTTGCAGAGAGAGTTAGATTTGGGTGGGTTATTTAGTTTCTCTGCAGGGTAAATACTGGCTGCTTTATTTTTACACTGCAATTTAGATTTCAGTTTGAATACACACCACCCAAATCTTAACTCTCTCTGCACATCTTACATCTGCCCCTCCTGCAGTGCACATGGGGGGTCATTCCGAGTTGTTCGCTCGCAAGTGAATTTTAGCAGATTTGCTCATGCTAAGCCGCAGCCTACTGGGAGTGAATCTTAGCATCTTAAAATTGCGAACGATGTATTCGCAATATTGCGATTACACACCTCGTAGCAGTTTCTGAGTTGCTTCAGACTTACTCGGCATCTGCGATCATTTCACTGCTTGTCGTTCCTGGTTTGACGTCATAAACACACCCAGCGTTCGCCCAGACACTCCCCCGTTTTTCCAGCCACTCCTGCGTTTTTTTCCGGAAACGGTAGCGTTTTTTCCCACACGCCCATAAAACGGCCTGTTTCCGCCCAGTAACACCCATTTCCTGTCAATCACATTACGATCGCCAGAACGATGAAAATGCCGTGAGTAAAATTCCTAAGTGCATAGCAAATTTACTTGGCGCAGTCGCAGTGCGGACATTGCGCATGCGCATTAAGCGGAAAATCGCTGCGATGCGAAGATTTTTACCGAGCGAACAACTCGGAATGACCCCCATGGTTTTGCCAAACTGCTAACAAATTTGCTGCTGTGATCAACTCTGAATTACCCCCAATAACAGGGGAGGACTGACCCAGTGCAATAAAGCTTCCAATTAATCTGCTGTGTTTGAATTATACTGCTACTGAGAGAACCGAGCAGTGCCAAAGGTGATTGGCAGATATCCTGACTAGTTATATGCCAAGATCTTGCTAAATGCAGCAAGCAGATAGTAGGAAGAGATTTAGTTTAAAAAAAATATTTTATAGTGGAAAACACTCAAGGTTTCTCAAAGACACATTTAGTCAGTCACAAGATCTGGATTATTTTGGGTGACAAGTCCGATTTTTCAAAGTACAGCAGATTTTAAATTTCTGCTCACTGTCAGCAAATTCTGTTCAACTATAAAATTACATAAATTGCTCTTAATAATCAGTGAGTCCGGGAATCCTTTGTCTGCTGCAGGAGCTGACAGAACCTAATCTCTTACTCCCTACCCTTGTCCTTTACTCATCTCACCTCAAAGATGTAATTAATCTTCTTGCATATACTAGAAACTTTTAGAACAATGATACAATAAAATTATGCCAGTGTCCTTTATGAGTCTCCTCCAAATGAAAAAAGATGACCGCTTCTATGCTACCTACTGTATTAACAATAACACGTCTCTATGTTCACTGAATATTTGTACATCTGCACGCTTCAATAGTATACATCAGCTCCATAACTAGGTATGTGCCAGTGGTGCCTGGCACACAGCACAGATGCCTGCCTAATGTGTAAAAAGGGGGACTCTGCCTGCCTAAAGTGTAAAAAAGGGGGACTCTGCCTGCCTAAAGTGTAAAAAAGGGTGACTCTGCTTGCTTAATGTGTACAAAAAAAGGTGGATTCTGCTGCCTAATGTGTAAAAAGGGGACTCTCCTTGCTTAACATGTTAAAAAGGGGGAGCCTGCCTAACGTGTAAAAAAGGGGGACTCTGCCTACTGTACTGTGTAACAGGAGGACTCTACCTACTGTACTGTGTAACAGGAGGACTCTACCTGCTGTACTGTGTAAAAAGGGGGCTTTACATGCCGTACTGTGTAAAAGGGGGCACTACCTGCCGTACTGTGTAAAAGGGGGCTCTACCTGCCGTACTGTGTAAAAGGGGCTCTACCTGCCGTACTGTGTAAAAGGGGACTCTGCCTGCTGTAAAGTGTAAAAGGGAGAACTGCCTACTGTAATTTGTAAAACGGAGATCTGCCTACCGTAATGTGTAAAAGGAAGCTCTGTGGCCAAGCCCCTTCCCTAAGAAGCCACACCCCTATATTTTTGGCGCACTTGCCTATGGTACGCATTGGCACGTGTTGGCCCTGTTTGTTTTGATCTGTTCGCAGGTCACTCTGGTTATCAAGAGACTTAGTCCGGATAGAGGGAGGGGGCAGAGCATGCGGGCGTTCAGCAGCTGCAGTTCTGCCCAGCTGTATTATCAGCAGGCGAGGGAGCCGGGGTTTGGCCGCTCGCTGCCCTCATCGGTCAGCGCTGCAGATAACTAGCAGCAGTGGTGGGCTGGCAGGCGGTAGTGTAGCATGGCCTGCTGGCTGCCTGCAGAGATTTTCTGCCCCACAGCGCATTGTGCTATGTGCAATGCACCTCGCGCCCATAGCTAGTTACAGCTCTGGGCTGGGGAGACTACATATCCATGAGGGAAATACCAGTCTGATTGCATTTATAATATCAGATCGCATTTAGGCTCTTTTGGGGTTATTCAGGTTTGTTCGCAAACCAAAAAAGTAAGCAATTGGGCAAAACTATGTTGCACTACAGGTGGGGCAGACGTAACATGTCCAGAGAGATTTAGATATGAGTGAGTTATATTGTTTCTGTGCATTGTAAATACTGGCTTCTTAATTTCTACACTGCATTTCAGATTTCTGTTTAAACACCCCCCCCCCCCCCCCCCCACCCGACTAGAAATCTTTTTGCATGTTACATCTGCCCCACCTGCAGTACAGCAGTTTTCCCCAATTGCTTACTTTTTTGGTTTGCTAACAAACCTGAATAAGGCCCTATATCACATCATTTGCTCTAAACTATCAATAGACTCCCCAAGAAATATTGACTGGGTCCTGCCAATAATACCAGTCTTTCACCCTCCCTGTAACTCCTCCTCCATGTCCCCTCATTCTACAGAGCAGATGTAGACCCTTTTTTGTATGTAGCACTATAGCAGCACCAGCGAGACTGGCCTATTTCATCCATGTAGTTAGTGTTTCCTTGTACCTTTCCACTGGTCCCGCAGTGTTGTCAGGATTTATCTCATTTTTGCTTAAGCTCCATACTGACTTCAGCTACCAAGCTCCAGCATGTGCTTGTATTCCAAGCTGCCAATTGATAATGCACATGAGGTTTCCCTGACTGAGAAGCTTGCAGACTCCTGATCATGACAATTTGGATCAGACGATAGGTTAAACACCAACTAAAAACCAGTGTGATCACATGATACTCCCAGCCAATCCACAGTCACACAGGTGTATAAAGATCCTTTGAAAGCACTTCCTGATGTCAGTGCTTTGTTGTCAACCACAGATCTGCAAGGAGTCTCCCTGTTAGTGATCTGCCTATGGACTCCTGTGCTGTGTCATCTAGCACCCACTGACTATATCCGTTAATCCTGATCCGCTGGCTGTACCCTGGCTATTCTTCAAACTCTACAGTTTAGAGCCTAAGTGTTTTAGCTGTGTCCCGGATGTTCTGCAAACCTGTTCTGCTCTACAGTCCAGAGGCCAAGTATTTCAGCCGTGCCCTGGCTATTCTGCGAACCAATCCTGGTCAGCAGTCCAGAGCACAAGTACTACAGCCGTGTTCTGCCTATTTTGCAAACCAGTGTGCTCCATAGTTCGGTTCTCAAGTACTGCTGCTGAATCCTGGCTATCCCGTAAAATGGTCCTGCTCCACAGTCCAGTATCCAAGAATAGAGAGCTGGTCTAAGCCCAGCTTTCCTAAGCAGCTGGCACTCTGCTGCATTCCAGCATGTCTGCCTCAGCAATCCAGGCTTCAGTCTCCAGCAGTCCATGTTTCCAATTCTCCCCTGTCCCCATGGGACAGTAAAATGTAAGTGATCCAGGGCCGCCTGGCATGCTGGAGGCAAACAGAGTTCCAACTGCTTCCGGCTGCTCTGAGTTATAGCGTTTAACCACCCTGCCTGGCTGCTGAACAGCAGTGGCTAGCAGAAAATGGCCTTCTCCTTAGTAGGCCATTTTCTGACCAATGCGGAGCCAATGATGACCAATGCGGAGCCAGGTGTCCTTTCCCAGGACCCTAGGGGCTGGAGAGTGGATAAAGGTGTTGGGGCTTATTGGAGGAGTTGGTCTGCTCTTCCTTCTGCTGGAGTATGTACAGGAAGGGGTGGCAGAGGCTAGTAGAGTTAGGAGCAGTCTTGAATAGTGCAACTGTATTTGAATTAGTCATGGGCAAAGTAATTCACTGAACTGAGTTGACCCACATGACTCGGTTCAGTGGAGTGTCTCGAGTCAGTGTCTCGGCACATGAGTCATGACTCATTTGGATTGGAATGTATTGCAGAGAGTGCACATGATTCAGTGAGTTGCCAGAGATTCAGTGCTGGCAGACCATTGCTGATGACTCATGGAGTGAGTGACTCAGTCCTCTGGTAGTTGGCTCAGCAAGTTATTCAGCTGCACTGATTGTGCAGTGCATCTGGGGGAGGCAGATGCTTATGCACTGATTGTTAATAATATATTAACATAGATTAAGTGTTATGTTGATATATTATTAATAACCAATTATTGCATACTAGTTACTGAATATACACATTACTTCTGGCTGAGGAGAGAAAGCTTAACAGCCATGAAACACATATTGTCAGGAATTGGCGCTCTGCTACGTCTCACTTACCAGCGCGCTGGTGTGCGGGCCTCCGGAGGTCTTGGCCCCAGTTGCGGCTGCGTGGGTGTAGTAACCGTGAGCGTTCTATTTCACATTGCTGAGTACTCCTGATTCTGGTCCTGTGTGGGTTTTGCTGCGTGCCGATGTCCAGCCTGTGTGGACGTTACCATGACACCTGCACGCAGCTGATTCTGTTGTTCAATCTGGCACTGTATCTCCGCCTGCAGTTTGTGGCCAATCACTGCTGAGCAGGAGGTATAACTTCCAGCTTGTGGCTCTCTCACATGGCCTCGGACAACAAGTCACACACCGTGTGCCTAAGTTCTTCTGGTTCCTGTTTCCAGCGATCCCCGTGGTTACTTCCATTTGTTCCAGTCTTCATTCTCACAGCTCTCCTGTTAACTCCGGACTCCAACTCCATTCAGCCACAATCACCAGCAGCAGAGACTCTCCTCAGCTGTTCGTATTACCATCTCACTTGTACACTGGCTATCTGTATTCCATCTGTGCATTTCAGCAGTATTACTATTGATGGCTTAGAGACTGTTTCCTGCTTGAGCCTAGTAAAACTATCTGGACTTGTGTGCTTTATAGAGAGTGTTTCTTATACATACCGGAGTTCTGCCTTTCAAGTTACTTTATCTTACATTATACCGAGACTGTGTGCTATCAAGTACTATTGGACTTTAGTTATATCATCTGCCTTCAGTTTTGTTGTTTCATATTTCCTTTGCAAGAGACCTCAGCTATTTAAATTCAGTTATCAACCATTGTCATTCCATTACCGGTTTTCTGTTCACTCTGTGTTATTCCATCTGCTCAGTAATAATAAAACATCAGCGCCTATGCGCAGGACTTTTTATATTGCCTCCACGTTTAATCCATCATACCAACACTGACCCACTAGCGCCCCCGCCGGGGACAGACAAACCCAGAGACCTGACACATATCATTCAGTCAGGGGTGTATCTAGGGGTCTGAGCGCCCCTGGCAAAGTAAGGAACTGGCACTGCCCACCTCCCCCACCCAGAGACACAGAGGGGGGAGTTACAGGTAGGCTGAGGTCAGGGACACAGGGAGAATTATAGGGAGGGTGCGGGTATAGTGGCAAATGCAGGATTTCTAGAGGGGGGTTTCCAAGTGCAGTACACATTCTCCCACTCAACGGAATGTTGGAGCAATTGTGGGAGTCTGGGGGAGCGGTAGAAGAACCTAGTAAAGACCCTGGACATTAATGTATACTGTATGGAATATAGTATTAATATTTAACAATATAGATGGTCTATAGTATAGGTTATATCACACATTTAAATAATAGAAATAAGTGGTCAGGAAAAAGATTAAACATACCATAATAAATAAATACACAAACATAATAGAACCAGTCCTGCACTTTTTAAGCACACATTCTCCCACCTCATGGTAAGGCTCCTGTCTTTTCTTCCTGGTAGCTACTCTCTTGTCCAGTACTGATTGAGGATTCACACAGCAAACTTGGTAGAAGAAGATGCTACCACTGGGCATGTGCAGCAGCTCTGCTCTGTCCCTTAAACTGCATTATGTGGTGGTAGCTCTAGTTATCGTATTATATACAATTGCTATTGTTTTCATAATTTGAGCTGCTTGACAAGAGGAGGGGGGTTTCCCGGCAACCACCCTGCGTTTGCCTATGTCAGGTAGGGACGATGAGGTGGAGGGCTTACAAGGAGGCTGAGGTCGGGGACACGGAGGGGCAGTTACAGGGAGGGTGTGGGCGGGGACACTGAGGGGGGAGTCACAGGGAGGCTGAGGAAAGGGACACTGAGGGGGGAATCACATGGAGGCTGAGGTTAGGGACACTGAGGGGGAATTACAGGAAGGGTTCGGGTAGTGAAAATGAGAGGGAGGGGCTACAGGGAGGCTGAGGTCAAGGGCACTGAAGGGCAATTACAGGGAGGATACGGGAAGGAACACTGAGAGGGAATTACAGGAGTATGCGGGCACTGGCAGGGACACTGAGGGGGGGAGTCACAGGGAGACTGAGGATAGGAACACTGAGGGAGAATTACAGGGAGGGGTGCAGGCAGGGACACTGAGGAGGAATTAGAGATGTGCACCGGAAATTTTTCGGGGTTTTGTGTTTTGGTTTTGGACGCGTTTTGCCAAAACCTCCCTGAATTTTTTTTGTCGGATTCGGGTGTGTTTTGGATTCAGGTGTTTTTTTTACAAAAAACCCTCAAAAACAGCTTAAATCATAGAATTTGGGGGTCATATTATTAACCTCAATAACCATAATTTACACTCATTTTCAGTCTATTCTGAACACCTCACACCTCACAATATTATTTTTAGTCCTAAAATTTGCACAGAGGTCGCTGGATGGCTAAGCTAAGCGACACAAGTGGCCGACACAAACACCTGGCCCATCTAGGAGTGGCACTGCAGTGTCAGGCAGGATGGCACTTCAAAAAAATAGTCCCCAAAAGGCACATGATGCAAAGAAAAAAAGAGGCGCACCAAGGTCGCTGTGTGACTAAGCTAAGCGACACAAGTGGCTGACACAAACACCTGGCCCATCTAGGAGTGGCACTGCAGTGTCAGACAGGATGGCACTTCAAAAAAATAGTCCCCAAACAGCACATGATGCAAAGAAAAAAAGAGGCGCACCAAGTGTCGCTGTGTGACTAAGCTAAGCGACACAAGTGGCCGACACAAACACCTGGCCCATCTAGGAGTGGCACTGCAGTGTCAGACAGGATGGCACTTCAAAAAAATTGTCCCCAAACAGCACATGATGCAAAGAAAAAAAGAGCCGCACCAAGGTCGCTGTGTGACTAAGCTAAGCGACACAAGTGGCCGACACAAACACCTGGCCCATCTAGGAGTGGCACTGCAGTGTTAGACAGGATGGCAGATTTAAAAAATAGTCCCCAAACAGCACATGATGCAAAGAAAAAAGAGGTGCAATGAGGTAGCTGTGTGACTAAGCTAAGCGACCCAAGTGGCCGACACAAACACCTGGCCCATCTAGGAGTGGCACTGCAGTTTTCTAGCGAGAGGATGAGTGCTTCCATCCTCATGTGAATCTGAACCACTAGCCATGAACATAGGCCAAGGCCGTTCCTTGCCACTTCGTGTCGTAAATGGCATATTGGCAAGTTTACGCTTCTCATCAGACGCTTTTAATTTTGATTTTTGGGTCATTTAACTGAACTTTTGTTTTTTGGATTTTACATGCTCTCTACTATGACATTGGGCATCGGCCTTGGCAGACGAAGTTGATGGCATTTCATCGTCTCGGCCATGACTAGTGGCAGCAGCTTCAGCACGAGGTGGAAGTGGATCTTGATCTTTCCCTATTTTAACCTCCACATTTTTGTTCTCCATTTTTTAATGTGTGGAATTATATGCCAGTATCAATAGCAATGGCCTACTACTATATATACTGCGCACAACTGAAATGCACCACAGGTATGGATGGATAGTATACTTGACGACACAGAGGTAGGTAAAGCAGCGGCCTTCCGTACCGTACTGCTATATACTGGTGGTCACTGTCAGCAAACTGCAAAACTAAAATGCACCAAAGGTATAGAATCTAGATGGATAGTATACTTGACGACACAGAGGTAGGTAGAGCAGTGGCCTTCCGTACCGTACTGCTATATAAACTGGTGGTCACTGTTAGCAAACTGCAAAACTAAAATGCACCACAGGTATAGAATCTAGATGGATAGTATACCTGACGACACAGAGGTAGGTAGAGCAGTGGCCTTCCGTACCGTACTGCTATATATACTGGTGGTCACTGTCAGCAAACTGCAAAACTAAAATGCACCACAGGTATAGAATCTAGATGGATAGTATACTTGACAACACAGAGGTAGGTAGAGCAGTGGCCTTCCGTACCGTACTGCTATATATACTGGTGGTCACTGTCAGCAAACTGCAAAACTAAAATGCACCACAGGTATAGAATCTAGATGGATAGTATACTTGATGACACAGAGGTAGGTAGAGCAGTGGCCTTCCGTACCGTACTGCTATATATACTGGTGGTCACTGTCAGCAAACTGCAAAACTAAAATGCACCACAGGTATAGAATCTAGATGGATAGTATACTTGACGACACAGAGGTAGGTAGAGCAGTGGCCTTCCGTACCGTACTGCTATATATACTGGTGGTCACTGTCAGCAAACTGCAAAACTAAAATGCACCACAGGTATAGAATCTAGATGGATAGTATACTTGACGACACAGAGGTAGGTAGAGCAGTGGCCTCCCGTACTGTACTGCTATATATACTGGTGGTCACTGTCAGCAAAACTCTGCACTGTACTCCTCCTATATAATATACTGGTGGTCCCCAGTCCCCACAATAAAGCAGTGTGAGCACAGATATATGCAGCACACTGAGCACAGATATGGAGCGTTTTTCAGGCAGACAACGTATAATACTGGTGGTCACTGGTCAGCAAAACTCTGCACTGTACTCCTCCTATATAATACTGCTGGTCCCCAGTCCCCACAATAAAGCAGTGTGAGCACAGATATATGCAGCACACTGAGCACAGATATGGAGCGTTTTTCAGGCAGAGAATGGATAAAACTGGTGGTCACTGATCAGCAAAACTCTGCACTGTACTCCTCCTATATAATACAGCTGCTCCCCAGTCCCCACAAGTAAGCAATAAGCACAAATATTTGCAGCAACATTAATAAACGGAGAGGACGCCAGCCACGTGAGAAGGGGAGCGGATGAGGAAGTGCCTCGCCCCTCCCCATACCTGGAAGTGCCCTGCTCCCCGGCTATATTCACCTACAGGGTGACTGTAGTCACAATGATTGTCAGAGTGCAATATGCTTCTGAGAGTCCGGCAGTGGATGAGCACTGCTAAGGGATGTACTCAGTGAGAACTACTATGTCATTCTACCCCCTGGCACAGGTGGCACTGCCGGGCGGCACCCCCTCTTGGCCGGCGCCCCTGGCAAGTGCCATCCTGGCCAATGGGTAAATATGCCCCTGCATTCAGTCACAATCACATTGAGCAGGAACAGTGGTGGTCATTCCGAGTTGTTCGCTCACTGCCGATTTTCGCAGTGCAGCGACTAAGTAAAAAATGGCAAGCATGCGCATGGTACGCAGTGCGCATGCGCTAAGTACTTTCACACAAAACTTTGTAGATTACACAAGGTCGAGCAACGTTTTTTTATCGCTCGAGTGATCGTAGTGTGATTGACAGGAAAAGGGTGTTTCTGGGCGGAAACTGCCCGTTTTCAGGGAGTGTACTAAAAAACCCAGGCGTGCCAGGTAAAAACGCAGGAGTGGCTGGAGAAACGGGGGAGTGGCTGGCCGAACGCAGGGCGTGTTTGTGACGTCAAATCAGGAACTAAACGGACTGTGGTGATCGCAGTCTATGAGTAGGTCTGGAGCTACTCAGAAACTGCAGCAAATTATTTAGTAGCAGTTCTGCTAATCTTTCGTTCGCTATTCTGCTAAGCTAAGATACACTCCCAGAGGGCGGCGGTCTAGCGTTTGCAATGCTGCTAAAAGCAGCTAGCGAGCGAACAACTCGGAATGAGGGCCAGTGAGTACTGAGCTGAGAGCACTTTACCGCAGGGACTCCACCTCCTGCAGCCTAATGCTGCATGAATTCAGATCCATCCACTGAGTCACTGAGTCTACACAGTGTACAACTGTCTTGACTCACAGGCAGACTCAGGATAAATGAATCAGGCACAACAGCGCAGCACTCACTGACTGGTGAGTCGTGACTGCCCCCTTGTCCCTCCCACTGGGTGTCACCCGTTATTGCCGACGGCCAATCACAACGACACACTGAGTCTCCTCCCTCTGGCTGAGAAAGGCTACTGCTGCAGCTGTCTATCTCGACTCATTAAACTGTGAGTGACTCGAATCATTCATACTTCCTGATGATTCGAGTCACTGTGTTGAGACAGAGAGTCAGTAGCCATCTCTAATGTGAATTTCCTGCATAAAGAGTGAACTTCTGGGCCAGCTGCACCTCTGGAGAGATTGTATTGGGAGTCAGCCATACTTATGGAGTCAGCTGCTGTCTGCAAGCTAAGGCAGATAAAAACTAGTACACTGGAATTTTACTGTATAGCTCAACCTCTGCCCCCACATTGTAGACAATGCCACTGTAAAGCTCTACCTTATGTACACTGACACTGGAGGTCATTCCGAGTTGTTTGCTCGCAAGCGGATTTTAGCAGATTTGCTCATGCTAAGCCGCCGCCTACTGGGAGTGAATCTTAGCATCTTAAAATTGCGAACGAAGTAATCGCAATATTGCGATTACACACCTCGTAGCAGTTTCTGAGTAACTTCAACCTTACTCGGCATCTGCGATCATTTCAGTGCTTGTCGTTCCTGGTTTGACGTCACAAACACACCCAGTGTTCGCCCAGACACTCCCCCGTTTCTCCGGCCACTCCTGCGTTTTTTCCGGAAACGGTAGCGTTTTTTCCCACACGCCCATAAAACGGCCTGTTTCCGCCCAGTAACACCCATTTCCTGTCAATCACATTACGATCGCCAGAACGATGAAAAAGCCGTGAGTAAAAATCCTAACTGCATAGCAAATTTACTTGGCGCAGTCGCAGTGTGGAAATTGCGCATGCGCATTAAGCGGAAAATCGCTGCGATGCGAAGATTTTTACCGAGCGAACAACTCGGAATGACCTCCACTGTGCAGTCCCACCTGTTAACCCACTTTGTATACTCTGTCACTGTGCAACCCACGTCTGACCCCACCCTGTGTACACTGGTACTATGCAGCCCCACCTGTGCCCACTGACACCATGCATCCCCCTGTGCCCCCACCCTGTGTACACTGATACTATGCCAACTGACACCATGCATCCCCCTGTGTCCTCACTCTGTGTACACTGGTATTATGCAGCCCCACCTGTGCCCACTGACATGCACCATGCATCCCCATGTGACCTCACCCTGTGTACACTGGTATTATGCAGCCCCACCTGTGCCCACTGACACAATGCATCCCCATGTGACCTCACCATGTGTACACTGGTACTATGTAGCCCCACCTGTGCCCACTGACACCGTGCATCCCCCCTGTGCCACCATCCTGTGTACACTGGTACTATGTAGCCCCACCTGTGCCCACTGACACCGTGCATCCCCCCTGTGCCACCATCCTGTGTACACTGGTACTATGCAGCCCACCTGTGCCCACTGACACCATGCATCCCCCCATGCCACCATCCTGTGTACACTGGTACTATGCAATCCACCTGTGCCCACTGACACCGTGCAGCACCACCTGAACATCAGCAGCAACTTGATAGGTGCTATAGTTTTTGGCAAAGAAACTCATTTGTGTACATGCATTACCTCTATAAACTATAAACTGATGCTTACCCTGCATACATGTAGTTGCTGAAATAAGTTACAGTGCTGTCATCTTTATGCTTCTGGAACAATGATATTAATGGTTTATTGTGATTTATGAATTGCTTATTCAAACGCCTCAGTGTTGTGAATGTGTATAGTTCGGCACCTTCTTACTTTTTTTGTCTTAAGATACATTGTATGTAATTTGAACATTGAAGTACAGTAGCTGAGGGAGGTGATGTGAAGTGTTTATTGTACAGTATATTGGACCTCATTCGGGTCCAGTTGATGTTGTTACGGGATGAAGTTATGATCCTGGCGGTCAGAATACTGACTCCAGTATCCATACCGCCAGAATGCTGCCAGCGGCGCCACAGCAATTCCCACCCTGTGGGTGTCCACGACACCAATAGAGTGGGAATAGAACAAGTGGCAAGTGCAGCAAGCCACCAAGCCTGCAGCATGGGGAGCCTGCAAGGGGCTTAGTTGTGCTCGCACCCTGCCAGCATTCTGGCAGTTGGGATCCCGGCATTGGTATGCTGACCGCTAGGATCTCATACCCAACCCATTGCTACTTATTATCGGTACTTTGCTCATGCGCCGGACCATTGCTTAAAGTAGAGGAAAACCAGGTGGAACTGAGTACCACCACCTGTAATCGTAGGTGGATCTAGTTCCACCTCCTCCACAGCCTTGCACAGTAATTCCAATAGAAAAGCCCACCCCACCACTCATGTCAATAGATTATGCAGACAGTGTTAGTGTTACTGATGAGCTCCAGCCACCTCACCCTTTCTCTGGTCCTGGCGGCTCCGTGGTCCACCTCCACCTGAGGCCCGCACCTCCTGGTACTCATACTGTGTCTATCATATGGCATTCATCCCCTCCTCAGGTCCCAGCAGCTTCCTTTTTGGCACTGCATATGTCATGACATCACCACCTCTGAAGTGAAGAGCCATAAAGAGGAGCAGGCTTTGCGCATGCTGAAGACAATGTGAGAGGGATCGGGGGGAACACAGGAAGGCAGGGAAGCTGTTGGAGAGATACAGGACATGGAGATGCTGGAGGGACAGAGGCAGAGATACTGTATGTATAAGGAACACTACTGTGGGCAATATGTGTATAAGGGGCTCTTCTATGGGCATTATGTGTATAAGCGGCACTACTAATGTGGGCATTATATGTAAGGGGCACTACTACTGTGGGAATTGTGTATAAGGGACACTGGCCCTCATTCCGAGTTGTTCGCTCGCTAGCTGCTTTTAGCAGCATTGCACACGCTAAGCCGCCTACTGGGAGTGAATCTTAGCTTTGCAGAATTACAAACGAAAGATTCACATAATTGCGACTAGAAATTTCTTTGCAGTTTCTGAGTAGCTCGGGACTTACTCTGCCACTGCGATCAGTTCAGTCAGTTTCGTTCCTGGTTTGACGTCATAAACACACCCAGCGTTCGCCCAGACACTCCCCCATTTCTCCAGCCACTCCCGCGTTTTTCCCAGAAACGGCAGCGTTTTTTCGCACACACCCATAAAATGGCCAGTTTCCACCCAGAAACACCCACTTCCTGTCAATCACACTCCGATCACGAGAACGATGAAAAATCCTTGTTATGCCGTGAGTAAAATACCTAACTTTTGAGTAAAATAACTAAGCGCATGCGCTCTGCGAACCTTGCGCATGCGCAGTAAGCGACTAATCGCAATATAGCGAAACTCGGCAACGAGCGAACAACTCGGAATGAGGGCCACTGTGTGGCATAATGTGTATAAGCGGTGCCACTATGTAGGATAATGTGAATAAAGAGCACTACTGACATAACATGAATAAGGGACATTATTGTGTGCGGTGTAATGGGAATAAGATTGTGCTACTGTGTGGTGTAATTTGAATTGTGGGTACTATTGTGAGACCACTGTCCCTTTATAAAGTATGGAAGGTAAGGTACAAATGTATAGGTTGCAGGAGGGTGCCAAAAACCCTAGCATTGGCCCTGGCTCCATTAATAGGAGGGAAGGAGGATAGGGGGAAGGGTAGGTGGTGGGGGAAATGACTTCCACCACCTCTCCAGGACCACTTTAAGCCCCGTGCAGGATCCATTCAGTGCATGCACAAATGGGTCCTGCAATGTAGGAAGTAGGATAGCAGCAGATTGTCAGTGGTAGACAGTCTGCTGCCATTTTGGGGTGGGGAGGGGTGGCAGTGCCCTCAGTTTCCCATAACGAAGGCATGTCGCTGCTGTTTACGGGGAGAGAAGAGGCCAGGTATCTCTGCAAGCTGTCCGATGGGGAGTCAGTGATCTGATGCCTGCGTCCAAGGACTTAGGTCTGATCACTACTGTAGCAGAAGTCAACTACTTGTAATAGACGCCTCCTGCTGCATCGCCATACAGTGCTATCATTGTTGCTTACAAGGAAGTGACAGCCACTCCATCCACATCTGAATTAGGCCCATTGTTTCCTATGTTTTATATAAGTGACTGGAATAGTTTCTGTTTGTCACAGAGGGCTGGTAGGCGATGTATTGTTCTTAGACATAATGATTTTTCAGATATTTTATTACACATTTAAACTGCATCCTCATTAGATAAACCACACCTGCAATTTTTTTTCTGCCACATCCATTTTGCCATTGCCATGCGCTGGTAGAGAAGCCGGGGCCACTTGATTTAATTTGCACCTTAGGCTAAAAGTTGCCAGCCAATCTTCTGAACTACAAGCAGTATGCATAAGCCACAAATTAGAAATCAATGTGACAAGAGAAAATAACCACTCTGTGTTTCCCCATCTGTTTGAGGTTTTCAATGTTATATAAAATAAATATACTGTATAACAATATAGTGTAATACACTGTACTGACAAATACAATTGCTCTTGTGATCATATAAGTAACTGTACAGTATGCATGCACCAAAGTGGCCAATACAGTACATATACTCGTCAAACGGTAGCTTGCTTGCTTGCTATCCATTTAGTGAACTTCCATCAATCACCAGACTCCCACAATAACAGGTTCAAACTAGAGATGAGCGGGTTCGGATCTCAGAGAATCAAACCCCCCCCAGACTTCGCGTCATGAGCCTGGATCCGAGTCAGGCTCGGGTTTTTCCACCTGACTCAGAAACCAGAAAGAGTCAAAACGTCATTATCTCGCTGTCGGATTCTCGCAGGGTTTGGATTCCATATAAGGAGCCGTTCGTCCCGGCCATTTTCACTCCGGCATTGGAGAGTGTAGAGAGAGGACGTGTCTCCCTCCTCAGTGTCATCAGTGGTAGTATCTTGTGCTGCATCTGTCCAGTCACAGTGGTTATGTCCTCTGCTGCCATATGTTCAGTGCTGCTGTATAAGTCCAGTACAGTGGTGCTGTGTTGTGCTGCATCAGTCCAGTGGTGGTGTCTTGTGCTGCATCAGTCTAGTCACAGTGGTGGTGTCCTCTGCTGCCATATGTTCACTGCTGCTGTATAAGTCCAGTCCAGTGGTACTGTGTTGTGCTGCATAAGTCCAGTAATGGTGTGTTGTGCTGCATCAGTCCAGTCACAGTGGTGGAGTCCTCTGTTGCGATATGTCCAGTGCTACTATATAAGTCCAGTCCAGTGGTGCTGTGTTGTGCTGCATCAGTCCAGTGGTGGTGTCTTGTGCTGCATCAGTCCAGTCACAGTGGTGGTGTCCTCTACTGTCATATGTCCAGTGCTGCTGTATAAGTCCAGTCCAGTGGTGCTGTGTTGTGCTGCACCAGTCCAGTGGTGGTGTCTTGTGCTGCATCAGTCCAGTCACAGTGGTGGTGTCCTCTACTGTCATATGTCCAGTGCTGCTGTATAAGTCCAGTCCAGTGGTGCTGTGTTGTGCTGCATCAGTCCAGTGGTGGTGTCTTGTGCTGCATCAGTCCAGTCACAGTGGTGGTGTCCTCTGCTGCCATATGTCCAGTGCTGCTGTATTAGTTCAGTCCAGTGGTGTTGTGTTGTGCTGCATCAGTCCAGTGGTGGTGTGTTGTGCTGCATCCGTCCAGTCATAGTGGTGGTGTCCTCTGCTGCCATATGTCCAGTGCTGCTGTATAAGTCCAGTCCATTGCAGTGGTGCTGTGTTGTCCTGCATCAGTCCATCTGTAGTGTCCCTGTGCTGCTGTATTTGTCCATTGGTACTGCGGTATATGTCCGGTAATACTGCCGTATATGTCCATTGATCCTGCCGTATAATTCCAATGGTACAGGCATATAAGTCCAGTCCAGTGAAACTATCGTATATGTCCAGTAATACTGCCGTATATGTCCATTGATATTGCCGTATATGTCCAGCGGTACTGCCATATAAATCCAGTGATCTGACCGAATAATTCCAGTGATCCTGCTGTATAATTCCAGTGGTACTGACGTATAAGTCCAGTGATCCTGCCGTATAATTCCAGTGGTACTGGCGTATAAGTCCAGTCCAGTGACACTGCCACATATGTCCAGTGATACTGCCGTATATGTCCAGCGGTACTGCCATATAAATCCAATGATCCTGACGTATAATTCCAGTGATCCTGCTGTATAATTCCAGTAGGACTAGCGTGTAAAGCCAGTGATCCTGCCGTATTATTCCAGTGGTACTGGCATATAAATCCAGTCCAGTGATACTATTGTATATGTCCATTGATACTGCCGTATATGTCCAGCGGTACTGCCATATAAATCCAGTGATCTGACCGAATAATTCCAGTGATCCTGCTGTATAATGCCAGAGGTACTTGCGTATAAATCCAGTGATCCTGCTGTATAATTCCAGTGGTACTGGCGTATAAGTCCAGTCCAGTTATACTGCCGTATATGTTAAGTGATACTGCCGTATATGTCTATTGATACTGCTGTATATGTCCAGTGGTACTGCCATATAAATCCAGTGATCCTTCCATATAATTCCAGTGATCCTGCAGTATAATTCCAGTGGTACTGTCGTATAAGTCCAGTGATCTTGCCGTATAATTCCAGAGGTACTGGCATATAAATCCAGTCCAGTGTTACTGCTGTATATGTCCAGCGATACTGCCGTATATGTCCATTGATACTGCCATATACTGTATGTCCAGTGGTACTGCCATATAAATCAGGCGATCCTGACGTATAATTCCAGTGGTACTGGCGTATAAATCCAGTGATCCTGCCGTATAATTCCAGTGGTACTGGCATATAAATCCAGTCCAGTGATACTGCCATATATGTCCAGTGATACTGCCTTAAATGTCAATTGATACTGCCGTATACAGTATGTCCAGCAGTACTGGCGTATAAGTCCAGTGATCCTGCCATATAATTCCAGAGGTAGTGGTGTATAAGTCCAGTCCAATGATACTGCCATATATGTCTAGTGATACTGCCATATATGTCCTGTGATACTGTCGTATATGTCCAGTGATACTGGCGTATAAATCCATTGATACTTCCATATACAGTATGTCCAGCAGCACTGCTGTATAAATCCAGTAATCCTGCCGTAAAATTCCAGTGGTACTGGCATATAAATCCAGTGATACTGCCGTATAATTCCAGTGGTACTGGCATCCAGTCCAGTGATAATGCCGTATATGTCCAGAGATACTGCCGTATATGTCCATTGAAACTCCATATATGTCCAGCGGTACTGCCTTATAAATCCAGTGATCCTGCCGTATAATTCTAGTGGAACTGGCGTCCAGTGATCCTGACATATAATTCCAGTGGTACTGGCGTCCAGTGATACTGCCGTATATGTCCAGTGATACTGCCGTATATGTCCATTGATACTGCCGTATACAGTATGTCCAGCGGTAAATCCAGTGATCCTGCCGTATAATTCTAGTGGAACTGGCGTATAAATCCAGTGATCCTGCCGTATAATTCTAGTGGGACTGGCGTATAAATCCAGTCCAGTGATTCTGCCATATATGTCCAGTGATACTGCTGTATATGTTCATTGATACTGCCGTATATAGTATGTCCAGTGGTACTGGCATATAAATCCAGTGATCCTGCCATGTAATTCCAGTGGTACTGGCGTATAAGGCATATAAGTCCAGTGATACTGTCGTATAATTCCAGTGGTACTGGTGTATAAGTCCAGTCCAGTGATACTGCCGTATATATGTCCAGTGATACTGCCGTATATGTCTATCGATACTTCTGTATATGTCCAGTGGTACTGCCGTATAATTGCAGTGATCCTGCAGTGATTCCATATAAGTCCATATAATTCCGTATAAGTCCAGTCCAGTGGTGCTGCCATATAAGTTTAGTGGTGCTGTCATTTGCTGTATATTATTTACTCCAAATAAAGAGGAATATTAATATTTAATCCAAATAACTTTCACAGGGTTTGCCCTGTGTGTAGAGGTATGCTCTCCTGTACCGCATATTGTTATATAACTCCAGAAAAATAAAGGAGAACAAAAATTTGGAGGATAAATTAGGGAAAGATCAATAACTACTTCCTCCTAGTGCTGAAGCTGCTGACACTAGTCATGGCAGAGATGATGAAATCCCATCAACGTCGTCTGCCAAGGCCGATGCCCAATGTCATAGTAGAGGGCATGTAAAATCCAAAAAGCCAAAGTTCAGTAAAATGACCCAAAAAAATAAATTTAAATGGTCTGAGAAGAAACGTAAACTTGCCAATATACCATTTACGACACGGAGTGGCAAGGAACAGCTAAGGCCCTGGCCTATGTTCATGATTAGTGGTTCAGCTTCACATGACGATGGAAGCCCTCATCCTACTGCTTGAAAAATTATAAGAGTTAAGCTGGAAAAAGCACAGCAAAGAACTGTGCATTCTAAGATGGTATCACAAATTCCCAAGGAGAGTCCAAGTTTGTCGGTGGTTGCGATGCCTGACCTTCCCAACACTGGACGGGAAGAGGTGGCTCCTTCCACCATTTGCCCACCCTCTGCAAGTTCTAGAAGGAGCACCCACAGTCCAGTTTCTGATATTCAAGTTGAAGATGTCACTGTTGAAGTACACCAGGATGAGGATATGGGTGTTGCTGGCGCTGACGAGGAAGTTGACGATGAAGATACTGATAGTGATGTGGTTTGTTTAAATCAGGCACCGGGGGAGACACCTGTTGTCTGTGGAATGAATAAGCACATTGTGATGCCTGGGCAAAATACCAAAAAAGCCACCTTTTTGGTGTGGAATTATTACTACACATATCCGGACAACAGGTGACAAGCCGTGTGTTTCCTCTACCAATCTGTAATAAGTAGGGTTAAGGACGTTAACCATCTAGGAACATCTTCCCTTATACGTCACCTGCAGCGCATTCATCAGAAGTCAGTGTCAAGTTGTGAAACTTTGAGTAAGAGCGTAAGCAGTCCACTGACACCTAAATCCCTTCTTTCTCTTGTACCCAAGCTCCTGCAAGCCACACTACCAACTCCCTCAACGTCAACTTCCTCCTCAGTCAGGTACGTCAGTAGTCCTGCAGGACATGTCACTGGCAAGACTGAGGAGTCCTCTCCTAACTGGGATTCCTCCGGAGGATTCTTAAGTGGTACACCTAATGCTGCTGTTGCTGACGCTGCTGTTGTTGCTGCTGGGAGTTGATCATCTTTCTAGAGGGGAAGATGGAAGACCACTTGTACTACTTCAACTAAGCAAGTGACTGTCCAACAGTCCTTTGTGAGGAAGATGAAATATGACAGCAGCCATCCTTTTGCAAAGCGAATAACTGAGGCCTTGACAGCTATGTTGGTGTTAGACATGCATCTGGTATCCGCCATTAGTTCAGTGGGACTTAGAGAATTGGTTGAGGTCCTTTGTCCCCGGTACCAAATCCCATCTAGGTTCCACTTCCCTAGGCAGGCTATACAAAGAATGTACAGAGACGTCAGAAAATGTGTCCTCGGTGTCCTAAAAAATTCAGTTGTACCCACTGTCCACTTAACCACGGACATGTGGACAAGTGGAACAGGGCAGACTAAGGACTATATGACTGTGACAGCCCACTCTGTAGATGTATGGCCTCTCGCAGCAACAACAGCAGCGGCACCAGTAGCAGCGTCTCACAAATGCATACTCATTCCTAGACAGGCTATGCTATATATCACCGCTTTCTGTAAGAGGCACACCACTGACAACCTCTTACAGAAACTGAGGTACATCATTGCACAATGGCTTACCATAATTAGACTCTCCTGGGGATTCGTGATATCGGACAATGCCACCAATATTGTGCGTGCATTACATCTGGGCAAATTCCAGCACATCCCATGTTTTGCACATACAATTCATTTAGTGGTGCAGAATTTGTTTTAAAATGACAGGGGTTTGCAGGAGATGCTGTCGGTGGCCCGAAAAATTACAGGCCACTTTTGACATTCAGCCACCGCGTGCCGAAGACTGGAGCACCATCAAACAATTCTGAACCTGCCCTGCCATCACCTGAAACAAGAAGTGGTAACAAGGTGGAATTCAACCCTCTATATGTTTCAGAGGATGGAGGAGCAGCAAAAGGCCATTCAAGCCTATACATCTGCCTACGATATAGGCAAAGGAGGGGTAATGCACCTGACTCAAGCGCAGTGGAGAATGATTTCCATCTTGTGCAACGTTCTCCAACCCTTCGAACTTGCCACACGAGAAGTCAGTTCAGACACTGCCAGCTTGAGTCAGGTCATTCCCCTCATTTGGCTTTTGCAGAAGCAGCTGGAGAAATTAAAGGAGGTGCTAAGATGGAGCAATTCTGCAAAGTATGTGGGACTTGTGGATGGAGCCCTTCATTTGCTTTGCCAGGATTCAGGAGTAGTCAATCTGTTGAAATCAGAGCACTACATTTTGGCCACCGTGCTTGATCCTAGGTTTAAAGCCTAAGTTGTATCTCTCTTTCTGGCAGACGCAAGTCTGCAGAGGTTCAAAGACCTGCTGGTGAGACAATTGTCAACTCAAGCGGAACGTGACCCGTCGACAGCTCCTCCTTCACTTTCTCATGCAACTAGGGCTGCGAGGAAAAGGATAAGATTTCCTAGCCCTCCCGCTGGCGGTGATGCAGGGCAGTCAGGAGTGAGTGCTGACATCTGGTCCGAACTGAAGGATCTGCCAACGATTACTGGCATGTCTACTGTCAAAGTCGAAAAATATCATGATTCACAATGCCTTGTACTAACCCCAATGCACATGCCCGCTGCTCCTGCACCCAGTCTGCCGTGCGTGCACATGTCCGCAATTTGCGTAAAATCGCTCCAGCGATTACGCGCGTGATATGCGTATTTATGGTAGAGTTTGTGAGCTTGTAGCGGGCGACTCGTTCATAACATATTTAACCAAAATAGTGTGTTTTATAGATAGTTTACCCCTTAACCATGTCAGCAAGTATGTTTAGTGTAAACGGTTCGTGGACATGGGGATTCCTCTTTGCATGATAGGAAGGGTCAGACAAAGGTTGAACGGTGGTGTTTAGTATCCAGCTGTAGAGTATTTTATTAGTGACATTTCGGTGTTGGTTAGGAAGAGATTGCTCGCTCCTGCGTATAGTTATGTACAAAAGTAATTTATAGACATTTACTGTATTTGCTGTTCATTATCCATGCGGCGGGAATCCTGAGGATACCTCCCACCTGAGCAGTTGGAGAAAGACACAGCCCACCTGTTTAAACCCACCTATGACCTTTTGTTATAATGCAGAGACACATTCCTGTGTCCAATGAACAATGAGATTGTAGGGACCATTGTATTGTTACTGTATGTTGTGTATATAAAGGTCACCATTCTCAGACCAGCACTCACTCTCTCTGCAAGGTTTTCACATTGAAGGCTGAGGGCTGGTTTCCAGGACGCGCTTGCGAATCATTCCCACGTGTGTAAGTTCTCTGTAGCCATTTTGTTATCCTTTGTGTTTGCCATTTATTCTCTTTCTGTTTGCTCGTATTTGCGATCGCTTCGCTATTGTTCACTTTATGTCTTGCTATTCTGTTTAGATTTGTATGTTAGGTTTGTAGTGTATAGACTGTACTGTTTTTCCCCTTTTTATACTAAAAGAGTCTTCCACGAGGGTGCTGGAGCCTGAGTGGTCATTTAAATCCATATCAGGTCTTGTGTATTCACCATTTACTAAGGGTCTCTCTCTCAGCGTATTAACCGCTCATACATTATTCACATAGGTAGAGGTATAAGCGTAACATCATTGTGGTATTACTTTGCCAAGGTTTAGAGTATAAGCATATTCTTACTGTGTTTATTTAAAAGGTTTAAAGGTTATCAACTGTGTGTGCGCTCGCTGTGTGTATTCCGTACACTCAGCGCAGCGTGTGTACGCAATGTGCGTACCACGTACGGTACTTTGTATGCAAACAGCATACAGAGTGCGCAGCACGTGCACGTGGTCTAGCGGCCATAACGGCTCCACGGTATTAGTACATAGCTTTATGTTCATATGTTATATTTGACTTTATCAATTGAGGGCTCGTCCGGTCCTCCTCATATCCGCAGCCAAGCGGAACCAGGCAGACTTTATCCATCAGCAAAGGGCGGGAAGGTAGTATCCCCTGTAGCCGTGTTTGTGGTTGGGGATACGGTAGTGCTGATCAGATAAGCGTCTGCTTCGCTTGGTTTGTAGGGATGCTGGTGGGATCCGGAACCGAAAGGTAAGAACGTTAAGCTATTGTCTTTTAAAACTGTTTAAATTTTTGTTTGGCGCACATTGCGCATGCAACACACGCACACACCTGTATTTTCATTTGTATACTTTCACATATCTACCTTTCTGTTTGCCATTTGCATTGATAACATGCTGAGAATATTTGTTGCTATATTTAGTTAAAAGTAAAGAGTAATACTTTAGGGAGTAATTGTAAAACACACACGCAGCCTGACCCAGTTATAAAGGTTTATACAGGAGATACTGTGTGGTGTTAGTAAGCGATTATAGTTAAATATCGTTTGCATTTATAGAAGCGTGTTATTTGTGTTACTGCGGATGTATCCGGCCTGTGTTCATGTGTCTCGGACAACGTGCGAGACAGCGTACGCAACGCAAAGGCCTACACACGTAGCGTATATTACGCAACATGCGTACAGATACGCCCACTAGATACAAATCACACAATAGCTTTGTTTTAGTAGGCGATACGGAAGCCACGAGATAATAGCACAATTTCTTTCAGTTTCCTTAATTTAGTTTAAAAAGATCCTTCTCTCGTTGCATCTCCTCTGGGATTAACCTGTGTTACCTGAATGAAAGAAATTTTCTGTACAGAAAAATCAAAGTATATATGAAGTGAAAGAGCGTGTGTATGCAGGAAAAGTTTTTTTGGTGTAAACCTTGAGAAAAATCGAGGTCTCGTAGAAGTACACCCGTGAAGTGAACACGGGGTGGCGTGGGAGAAGGCCATCTCACGTTAACAGTGAATAAGGTAAAAGAGAGCAACTAGTGTTACAGCAGACCAGAAGGTCCGCTAAAGTCAGAAATCCGTTAAAAGTACCTATACGAAGCTCTGAAGACCCTGACTTAAGAAAGGTCAGAGGTAGTGAGCGCAACCCCGGGGGTTGGCGCAGTACCCATATAGGACCGTTTTGAGAATACGCTCTGGCTGAAGGTTTCGCAGCCTAAACAACCGATTGCGCTGGTCGTGCGGTGGATAAGTAATAGTTACTTATACGCAGTGTGACTGTACCGCATGTAATTGTGTGCATTAGTTGGTTACCTTGATACCCATTACGCATTTTGCGTACGCTTTGCTGGATCATAAACGCTATTTGTACACTTTAACGTGATTTGTGTAGATTTTTTTTATTTTAAGGGAGGTTCGCTGATCACTCAGGAATTCTCCAGCAACTGATACTTACTGGGGAGGGTAGCATACTCCCACACGCCCCAGAAAATAGAGGTTACACAGGGGCCCTGGGTTGAGTACGCCAGCGCTGAAGCAGTGTGTGGGCGTATTGGTCGACGTGGGCGAGAGTGGGTGAAGGCACTCGTTGAACTTTCACCGTCGCCTTACCTCTGAGAACGTGGTTTTTGTAGGAATTCGCTGAGAAAGCAATACCTGCAAATAATGGGGGCCAGTTGCTCAAGTAAGGGACGATCAACCAAGGTTCAGGTTGATATAATTCCGCGGCCAGTAGGGTCGGCGAGGTACGTAATGTGTGAGAAATATGGATCACACGCAGAGGTTTTATGCAATGAGTGGGAACGTATGACTGTGAACGATGGGGAGAAGTTTCCCAGGGTAGGCAGTTTTAATCCTGAGGTTTTGCAAAATTTAAGGAGGAGGATATGTCTAATAAAATCCGGGAAGCAACGAATTAGACATTATGATTATTTACAGTTATAGCAACAGGAAGGTGAGATACAAAGAGGATTAGCTCAAGCAGCTGGTTCCAATCCTATCTGGAAACTGATAGCTACCGCACCACCACCACCATACATAACAGGAGAGAAAATGGCTACAGAGAATGGCATACTGGTATATGATAAATGTGCACTTAATAAATGTATTAACGATAAGAGTAGAGTAGATAAGTGTATTGATGCTAATGTTAACCCGTGCAAGTTGTATCCCGTCTTAAACTTCCCCCAGGACTGCGACCAGGAAGATGAGCCTACCACAATATCGGCACTCTCTCTAGCAGCCACCATAGCAGAGACTACAGTGGGCACGGCCCAACCAGTAAGAGGAGTAGCAAAGGCCCCTAGTGGAGGGACAGGTGAGGTCGTGTCGGCAGGTAAGTACGGCACTGTACACTACGCAGAAACAATTACACCACATATTGTAGAATCAACCCAGAGTGATGTTATTGAACTTAATCCTGTCAGGGTGATTGCGGTCCCAAATGGAAAAACTGACACTTCGGGAGTCACTCCCGTAAGGAACATTGCCATGCACTGTCCCTTTTCCCGGACAGAATTAAGAGTAATTATGTCTGAATTCCCTGATCCTAGGAAAGATCTAGTTGCAAGCCAAAGGTTCGTTAGAGAACTAGGTAACTCTGCAGAACCCAATAACAAAGATTGGCGGACAGTGCTGAGAGCATGTTTGCCCCCCAATATCGACTCTGCGAGATTTATCACTGATTGTAGGTTAGATGAAGAGATACCTCTCACTGATGAGTACAATCAGGACAATGTAAAACGTATAAACCTGCAGTTAGGAGTATATTTCCCAGCTGTTGTCAAGTGGAACAAAATCTTCTCCATAAGACAAAAGAGGGTGAAATGGCTTCTGAGTATTTCCATCGGGTACTGCAGGAAATGGCTAAGTATACTGGAATAGAAGACATTAAGACAAGTGTGCATCATAGGGAAGTAGCAGTTTCTGTGTTAATGGATGGTTTAAAGGAAGTGTTGAGAACAAGGGTACAGACCACTCAACCAAATTGGCGAGGTTTGTCGGTGGCTGCTTTGAGAGAGACCGCTATTGAACATGATCAGAACATCATGAGACACAGGGAGTCACAGGGCGATAAGCTGATGGCAGTGAGTATACAAGCCATTACAACAAAGCCACCTCAGCCAAAGCCCCAGACCCCTGTGGGTAAGTCAAATGTGTTAACATGTTATAACTGTCACAGAGAGGGACATATTGCACGGAATTGTTTGTTTAACAACCCACATAAGGTATATCAACCCCCTAAACAACGACCTGACACACGTAATTGGGATCAGGGACCGCAGAGACGGAGTTATGAGCCACATGCAGGGGAAACAAGAAGGTACCCACCAAGAAGAGACTGGCAAGTCTCTGACAATTCCCAGTTACCCCCTTCACATGTTGTAGCTGCCAGCACGATGCGCGGAGGTCACCACATACAATAGGGGTGGGGCCACACCTGTAGTCTGCAGCCAGTGAAATTAATTGCGAGCCTTGGAAGTGAAACCGAGGTCACAATTGATGTAGCTGGTAGATCTCTACCTTTCCTTGTAGATACGGGGGCTGCCAAGTCAGTGATAAATTCGACGGTGGGTGTGAAGACCACTGGTAAAACAATTCCAGCCATGGGAGTAACGGGAGTAGTACAACACTACCCTTTAAGCAAACCAGCAGAGATTACGATAGGGCCTTTGCAGACCAAGCACTCCTTTTTGCTAGCTGCATCGGCTCCGACTAATCTACTTGGGAGAGATTTACTGTGCAAAATGGGGTGTGTCATATATTGTACTCCTGGAGGTGTGTTCTTAGACATACCCGAGAATCACGCTCAGGAAGTGCAGGATATGCTAGACTCCCCACAAAGGTTAATGTCACACACTGCTGTTACAAATAGGTGTCCGTCCAAGGTAGAGGAAATTACTTCCCAGATACCGGAGTCACTTTGGACCAAGGATGGACAAGACACTGGATTAATGGCAAATGTAGCTCCTGTAGTAGTTCAAGTAAAAGGTGGTAGGACAGCTCCAAAAATCCCACAGTATCCTCTGAAGCCAGAGGTGGAGTTAGGAGTTTACCCAGTAATAGAGCGCTTGCTACAACAGGGCATTCTGGTTAGGACGTCCAGCACTGCCAATAGTCCCATCTTCCCTGTGAAAAAGAGCGGGGGGAGAGGTTACAGGCTAGTGCAGGATCTAAGGGGGATCAACAAAATAGTTGACAGCCAATTCCCCGTAGTGCCAAATCCAGCTGTCATCCTTATGCAAATCCCTCCCACTGCGAAATTTTTCACTGTAATTGACCTCAGCTCCGCCTTCTTCTCGGTACCTCTGCACCCTGACAGCCAATATTTGTTTGCATTCACATACAGAGGAGTACAGTACACCTGGACTCTCTTACCACAAGGTTTCATTGACAGCCCAAGTATTTTCTCTCAGGCTTTGCATGATTGTTTACTGTCCTTTCAACCTGAGAGCGGATCAGTATTAATACAGTATGTAGACGACTTACTGCTGTGTTCTGATTCACTCGAATCGTCCTTGAGAGACACGAAACAGCTTCTGTTTCATCTTTCTGATACGGGACACAAGGTTTCAAAGGATAAGTTGCAATTATGCCAGACCAAGGTAAAATATTTGGGACATTGTTTGACACAAGGACTGAGACACCTCACCGCTGATAGAGTACAGGCGATTCGCGACATGACTCTGCCACAGACTCAGCAACAGATTCGCACGTTCCTAGGAATGTGTGGGTACTGTCGTAACTGGATCCCAGGATTTTCCATACTAGCCTTACCTTTGCAAGAGATGGTCTCCTCAAACAAACCAGATCGGATTTCGCACACAGATGAGTCCGAACTGGCATTTGAGAGACTTAAACAGTGCCTAACGCAGGCACCAGCATTAGGTATGCCAGATTATGGGAAACCCTTTGAACTTACAGTTCGGAAAGTGCTGGGTGTGCGGCAGGTGTTTTAACCCAGAAGCATGGTGATGCCATCAGGCCGGTAGCCTACTACAGCGCTCAGCTAGACACGGTAGCACGATCCCTCCCCACATGCTTGCGAAGTGTTGCAGCGATAGCATTGCTAGTGAGTAAAAGCGAAGATGTAGTGCTAGGACACAACCTGACCATCCATACACCTCATGCAGTGTCAGCCTTACTGAGCTCTGCCCAAACCAGACACGTCTCATCCGCACGGTTTACAAGGTGGGAATTAGCACTAACGGCCCCTGTAAACATCACCATAAGGAGATGCAGCACAAAGGGTGGGGGATGAGAATGATGGTGAAGGAGGATTTAGTACAGACACTGACACACATGATTGTATGGAATATTTGACCCAAAATTTCACTGCAAGGCCTGACATCAGTGACAACCCACTGGAAGGTGTAGATGTTACTTTCTACACTGACGGTAGTTGCCACAGACAGACGGACTCGGGAGACTTGTGTACTGGATACGCAGTCGTAGATGACAAAGGTACCATAGAAGCGGAACCCCTGGGCCCACCACACTCAGCACAAGTTGCTGAGCTGGTTGCCCTAACCAGATCGTGTGAATTGGCTAAAGGTAAGTCAGCCAATATCTACACGGATTCTAGGTATGCCTTTGGAGTAGTGCATGATTTCGGGTCCCTATGGCGCCTCAGAAATTTCATGACGGCAGCTGGCACACCCGTGGCGCATGCAACCCACATCAAAAGACATTTAGCAGCGATACAGGAACCTGACAGAGTTGCTGTTATCAAGTGTAAAGCCCACACGTACAGCCAAGACCCAGTGTCACTTGGTAACAGCCGGGCAGACAAAGCTGCTAAATCAGCAGCCAGTACCCCCATACAGACAGACATCACACAACTGATGGTATTCAATACCATCAACACACAGAAATTGAGTGAAATGCAAAATTTGTGTTCTCCACAGGAAAAGGCAGTCTGGAGGTCAAAAGGATATGGCCAGGAGTCCTCAGAACCCTGGACAGATGGACAGGGTAAGCCAGTTGCACCCAGAGCATACCTTCCGAGTTTAGCGGAGGCGGCACATGGGCTGACTCATCTAGGTAAAGAAGGTATGCGTAAGTTGGTAAGTGCCTACTGGTGTGCACCAGGATTTTCTTCCCATGTGGGTAAGAGGGCATTGACATGCCTCACCTGCTTGAGGAAGAACATTGGAAAGGCAATACCAACAGAACCATCCCATATTCCGCCAACGGATGGCCCTTTCCAGGTAATACAGATTGTTTTCATACAATTACCACCTTGTAGAAATTTAAAGTATGTATTGGTTTGTATTGATGTGTTTTCAAATTGGATTGAAGCGTTCCCCGCTGCCACAAATACCACTACGTTTACTGCAAAGAAAATTGTGCAGGAATTCGTGTGCAGGTATGGTATCCCTAGGGTAATTGAAAGTGATAGGGGTACCCATTTTACAGGTGAAGTCTTTCAGGTAATGTGCAAATTAATGGGAATTAATAGTAAGCTGCATACTCCGTACCGGCCACAGGCGAGTGCGAAAGTGGAAAGAGTAAACAGCACTATTAAGAACAATTTGAGCAAAGTGATGGCTGAAACTGGACTGTTGTGGCCAGAAGCTTTGCCACTTGTATTGTACAGCATCAGAACCACTCCCAGGTCCCCTCTTAATCTGTCCCCCTTTGAAATTCTTTTTGGTCGACAACCCCATGTTATGATTGACCCCCAGGATGATTTGAAATGTAACAATGAAGTAACAGTAAAATATATGGTTAAGATGAGCAAGCAGTTGAGGAATCAGAATAACAATCTAAAGCTGGTGATTCCTGATCTGCCAGACAGTAATTGTCATGACATTGAACCTGGGGATTATGTAATGATTCGGAATTTTCTACGCTCAGGTTGCCTGATTGACCGTTGGGAAGGACCGTACCAAGTCTTACTGACCAGCACGACAGCATTGAAGGTTGCAGAGAGAGAGACTTGGGTCCACTCGTCCCACTGTAAGAAGGTCGCTGACCCAGAGAAAGCCCGTGACATAGAACAGAGTGTGGAGGAAACCATATCATTGGAGTGTCTGTTCCCGGAAGGCTGAGAGGCAGGACTGTTGTCACGGCACCTGAGCACAGAGAACTACAAGATCAGATGCGGTTGTCGCGCCAAGTTTTCTTTCCCTCATAGTTGTTTTCTTTCCCCCATTACAACTCTTTCTTTCTACTCCTGTAAGATGGACTCACCCCAAGAGACTGCAGTTCGTGTTTTCCTGTTGACCCTGTTGTTGACCAGAGCAGTCTGTTTCGGTGAGAGTACCAGTGAGGTCGAGAAAGGATCTGGAATGGGTTCTGATGATCAGGATGGAGTCGTAGAATTCCAAGAGCAACACATTCACCGAGTAAAGGCGAGTATCAGAAAACGATCTGGTAGCCATGACACTAGTAGACATTGTGAAGGATTGCTAGCTGAAGAGAATTGTATCTGTAGGAATTGTGACAACATAGTTGAGGACGGGTGCATCCAGAGATGTCAGTCCAGCCTTAATATCAACATGGACCGTCATCCATTGAGTGACTATCACTCATTAGTGGGTAAGTTTTTAAACCAAACGGAATGCTGGGTGTGCTCACAAGTACCTCAAGGTCATAGAAAGTCAGGACTAGTGCCATACTCTTTAACGATAGATGAGGTACTTGAATTAAGGGGTGGGAGACCAGTGGACAAGAAATTTAATATTTCTAGGCCTCCTAGTTTGAAGCTCCATCAATGTCATGTAGATAGTTCCCTAATATGTTTTAACATTTCCAGTCCCCGAAAGCCGGGAAATTGGGAAGTGACATGGAACAACCGAACCATGACATTCTCACACAGAACCAATAGAAGACCATCGACTCAGAGCTTATACGCCAAATAGCCAACAGTGGAAGATATTTCCAATATAGGTACACTCTAGGAAGTAGGCCCATGCGAGTTGGAGAAGTATCACCAGGATACTGTGCGCATATCATACAACCTGATACGTGTACTAGGCAGATGAGAGAGTTAGGGATAGGATTTTTCACCTGTAAGGTTTGTAATATGGTGATGTCATTTTCTGTCCCATATGTTCTCCCCGATGATGCATATTTCATATGTGGGAGGAAGGCGTATAAGTGGCTTGCCCCAAACTCAGAGGGATTGTGTTACATTGGAAGAGTATTGCCAGAAGTAATGACCATTACCCATGAAAAGATGAAAGATGTTCACCGCAATGCTCAAACTCCTTACACTCACACCCATTACGAACACATTGTAAAAAGACACCTTATAGATAGAACAGAGCATGCAGCCTCTGATTTGATCCACGAATCCACCGGGATTCAATTCCAACTCGCGTTAGATATCACCCGTACCGCCAGAGGAGTTATAAATTTTAGGTATATTACCGCGCTAGCGAACCTGATAGACAATATCACCGAGATGTATGATGACACCTTCAGGTATACCGGGAGAGAATTGCAAGCTTACAAAACGGAACTGATCCAGCACAGGATGGTTCTTAATTACATCACAGCAGTAACAGGAGGGTATTGTGTCACCCTAGCAACTCAGTATGGTGTGAAATGTTGTACGTATATCACAAACAGCACTGAGGACCCAACAGAGGTCATAGATCAAAAGATGGACGATATCTTGCAATTGAAGTGGGAGTTCCGAAGGAGGCACAACCTTACCCTTGCTTCTGTGGGTAATGAACTAACCGGCTGGGTATCATGGTTGAACCCACGTAGTTGGTTCTCAGGTTTAGGAGAATGGGCTCAAAATGTTATCGTTACAGTAGGGAAGTTCCTCTTATGTATCCTAGGAGTTGTCATAATGATTGGTCTGATATCCAGATGTGTTCGAATTTTAATGAATTGCAAGCGAAGTACCAAATGAATGAGTTTGAGGAGCGAGGGCATTGTAACAACAACTAGTTTAATTTATGACCCGTCAATCGAGACAATGTTGTGATAAAATGTCATACCACGGTCCGTTTCTTTCACCCGTTTCTCCTTTGTTTTTCTCCAAGGTACAAAGACATCCACTTGGAAGAAGAATTTGATGACCCGTTATACAGACCACTGATGAACTGTGTCACAGACACCTGATGAGCTTTTAGAGACTGTAATTTTTTTGGACACTTGATGAGCTTTGCTTGCCACTTACAGCAAAGATACAGCAAAGATACAACAATCCGGACAAGACATCGGACAAGACTTCAACAAGACACCCAAAGACGACCACATACATAATCATACGACTGCATTTATAACGCATGTTTCTTATTTTCATCTCTACTATCTTCAGGTAGTTGAACACATAGTCGATAGGTAATATAGGCACATATATTAGCACTCACATATTCCCACCTTTCATGTTTCATCAACAAATGTGCACCCCATTTGTTGTAACTAAAAGCCGAAAAGAGCTCGGTAGAGTTTGTTAGCCCATTTACAGACCCTTAATACGGGAAGAGAAGGATTCAATGTATACTTCGCAATACCTCGAAGCTTGGTTTAGAACATGTACGGCACGATGATACATGACCCTTCAGACATGGATTTCATACACACATGCTTTTACTATCCCACTAGGTCATACATTTCCCACCTCCTCCTCTCCTCCCTACTCCCAATCATAATGAGGTATTTCATGGTAACATATATATTTTTCTGCTGTCAAAGTCGAAAAATATCATGATTCACAATGCCTTGTACTAACCCCAATGCACATGCCCGCTGCTCGTGCACCCAGGCTGCCGTGCGTGCACATGTCCGCAATTTGCGTAAAATCGCTACGGCGATTACGCGCGTGATATGCGTATTTACGGTAGAGTTTGTGAGCTTGTAGCGGGCGACTCGTTCATAACATATTTAACCAAAATAGTGTGTTTTATAGATAGTTTTCCCCTTAACCATGTCAGCAAGTATGTTTAGTGTAAACGGTTCGTGGACATGGGGATTCCTCTTTGCATGATAGGAAGGGTCAGACAAAGGTTGAACGGAGGTGTTTAGTATCCAGCTGTAGAGTATTTTATTAGTAACATTTCGGTGTTGGTTAGGAAGAGATTGCTCGCTCCTGCGTATAGTTATGTACAAAAGTAATTTATAGACATTTACTGTATTTGCTGTTCATTATCCATGCGGCGGGAATCCTGAGGATACCACCCACCTGAGCAGTTGGAGAAAGACACAGCCCACCTGTTTAAACCCACCTATGACCTTTTGTTATAATGCAGAGACATATTCCTGTGTCAAATGAACAATGAGATTGCAGGGACCATTGTATTGTTACTGTATGTTGTGTATATAAATGCCACCATTCTCAGACCAGCACTCACTCTCTCTGCAAGGTTTTCACATTGAAGGCTGAGGGCTGGTTTCCAGGACGCGCTTGCGAATCATTCCCACGTGTGTAAGTTCTCTGTAGCCATTTTGTTATCCTTTGTGTTTGCCATTTATTCTCTTTCTGTTTGCTTGTGTTTGCAATCGCTTCGCTATTGTTCATTTTATGTCTTGCTATTCTGTTTAGATTTGTATGTTAGGTTTGTAGTGTATAGACTGTACTGTTTTTCCACTTTTTATACTAAAAGAGTCTTCCACGAGGGTGTTGGAGCCTGAGTGGTCGTTTAAATCCATATCAGGTCTTGTGTATTCACCATTTACTAAGGGTCTCTCTCTCAGCGTATTAACCGCTCATACATTATTCACATAGGTAGAGGTGTAAGCGTAACATCATTGTGGTATTACTTTGCCAAGGTTTAGAGTATAAGCATATTCTTACTGTGTTTATTTAAAAGGTTTAAAGGTTATCAACTGTGTGTGCGCTCGCTGTGTGTATTCTGTACATTCAGCGCAGCGTGTGTACGTAACGTGCGTACTACGTACGGTACTTTGTACACAAACAGCGTACAGAGTGCGCAGCACGTGCACGTGGTCTAGCGGCCATAACGGCTCCACGGTATTAGTACATAGCTTTATGTTCATAGGTAATATTTGACTTTATCACTACCGTCACTGCATATGATTCTGTCACCATTGAAAGAATGTTGGAGGATTATATGAGTGACAGCATCCAAGTAGGCATATCAGACAGTCCGTATGTATACTGGCAGGAAAAAAGGCAATTTGGGTGTCCTTGCACAAACTGGCTTTATTTGACCTAAGTTGCCCCCCCTCCCCCCTCCAGTGTGCACTCCGAAAGAGTGTTTAATGATGCCGGTAACCTTGTCAGCGATCGGCGTAGGAGGTTACTTCCACAAAATATGAAGATGATGTTCATCAAAATGAATTATAATGCACGCACAATATTGGTGGCATTGTCCGATGTCACAAATCCCCAGGAGAGTCCAATTGGGGTAAGCCAATCTGCGATGATGTTACTCAGTTTCCGTAAGAGGTTGTCAGCTGTGTGCCTCTTATGGAAAGCGGTGATACAAAGTGTAGCCTGCCTAGGAACGAGTTGGCGTTTGCGAGATGCTGCTACTGTTGCCGCTGCTGCTGTTGTTGCTGCGGGAGGCAATACATCTACCCAGTGGGCTGTCACAATCATATTGTCCTTAGTCTGCCCTGCTCCACTTGTCCACATGTCCGTGGTTAAGTGGACACTGGGTACAACTGCAATTTTTAGGACACTGGTGACTCTTTTTCTGACGTCTGTGTACATTCTCGGTATCGCCTGCCTAGAGATGTGGAACCTAGATGGTATTTGGTACCGGGGGCACACTACCTCAAGCAATTCTCTAAGTCCTTGTGAACTAACGGCGGACACCGGATGCACGTCTAACACCAACACAGCTGCCAAGGCCTGAGTCATCCGCTTTGCAACAGGATGACTGCTGTGATATTTCATCTTCCTCGCAAAGGACTGTTGGACAGTAAATTGCTTACTGGAAGTAGTACAAGTGGTCTTCCGACTTCCCCTCTGGGATGACGATCGACTCCCAGCAGCAACAATGGCAGCGCTAGCAGTAACAACAGCAGCAGTAGGCGTTCCACTCAAGGATCCATTTGAGGAATCCCAATTAGGAGAGGACTCGTCAGACTTGCCAGTGACATGTCCTGCAGGACTATTGGTGTTCCTGTCTAAGGAGGAAATTGACATTGAGGGAGTTGGTGGGGTGGTTTGCAGGAGATTGGGTTCCTGAGGAAGAAGGGATTTATTTGTTAGAGGACTGCTTCCTCTGTCACCCAAAGTTTTTGAACTTGTCAATGACTTCTGATGAATGCGCTTCAGGTGACGTATAAGGGAGGATGTTCCTAGGTGGTTAACATCCTTACCCCTACTTATTACAGCTTGACAAAGGCAACACATGGCTTGACACCTGTTGTCCGCATTTCTGTTAAAATAATTCCACACTGAAGAGGTGATTTTTTTTTTTGTATTTTGACCAGGCATGTCAATGGTCATATTCATCCCACGGACAACAGGTGTCTTCCCGGTGCCTGACTTAAACAAACCACCTCACCATCAGAATCCTCCTTGTCAATTTCCTCCTCAGCGCCAGCAACACCCATATCCTCATCCAGGTGTACTTCAACAGTGACATCTTCAATTTGAATATCAGGAATTGGACTGTGGGAGCTCCTTCCAGCACTTGCAGGGGGCGTGCAAATGGTGGAAGGAGCCACCTCTTCCTGTCCAGTGTTGGGAAGGTCAGCATCGCAACTGACACAGTTGGACTCTCCTTGAGGATTTGTGATTTAGAAGAATGCACAGTTCTTTGCTGTGCTCTTGCCAGCTTAACTCTTTTCATTTTTCTAGCAGGAGGATGAGTGCTTCCATCCTCATATGAAGGTCTACCACTAGCCATGAACATAGGCCAGGGCCTCAGCCGTTCCTTGCCACTCCATGTAGTAAATGGCATATTTGCAAGTTTACGCTTCTCCTCAGACGCTTTTAATTTAGATTTTTGGGTCATCATTTTACTGAACTTTTGCTTTTTGGATTTTACACGCTCTCTACTATGACATTGGGCATCGGCCTTGGCAGACGACGTTGATGGCATTTCATCATCTCTGCCATGACTAGTGGCAGCAGCTTCAGCACTAGGTGGAAGTGGATCTTGATCTTTCCCTATTTTACCCTCCAAATTTTTGTTCTCCATTTTTTTAATGTGTGAAATTATATGCCAGTAATATATCTGGAATTAGACGGCAGTAATGTCTGGAATTAGATACCACTAGATAGATACCAGATACCACTGTGACTGGAATGATGATGACCATTGCACAGTGAGAGGACACTACCACAGCACCCTACAGCAGCAAGATGCAGCACAAGACACTGGACTTTTAGTAATGTACTGTAGTACACTGGTCACCACAATGCAGCAGCAAGACAGTGAGCACTTATGAGGATACTGGAACTGACACTGGGCAGCGAGAATAGCACTTGACTATTGTACTGTAATATACTGGTCACCACAATGCAGTACAGATAATGAGCACTGATGAGGATACTAGAACTGACACTGGTCAGCGAGAATAGCACTGGACTATTGTACTGTAATATACTGGTCACCACAATGCAGCAGCAAGACAATGAGCACTGATGAGGATACTAGAACTGACACTGGGCAGCGAGTTCAGCACTGGACTGTTGTACTGTAATATACTGGTCACCACAATGCAGCACAGATAATGAGCACTGATGAGGATACTAGAACTGACACTGGGCAGCAAGAACGACACTGGACTATTGTACTGTATTATACTGGTCACCACAATGCAGCAGCAAGACAATGAGTACTGATGAGGATACTAGAACTGACACTGGGCAGCGAGAACAGCACTGGACTATTGTACTGTAGTATACTGGTCACTATAATGCAGCACAGATAATGAGCACTGATATTGAGCTGATATTGAGCTTTCCACTCAGACAACGTAGCCACGTCCTCTCGCTATCTCGACAATGCACGAGTGAAAATGGCAGTTACATGCGGCTCTATATATGGAATCCGAATCTCGCGCGAATCCGATAGCGTTTCCCCCGTTTGGGTTTACCGAGTAAGGCAGGAAGAACCGAGGCTGCCTCAGACCCGTGTAAACCACGTGAAGTTTAGGGGGGGTTCGGATCTCGGAGAACCGAACCCGCTCATTTCTAGTTTTTCAATACTGTATATAGCATACCTTCCAACTTTAAGGAGGCAGAAAGTGGGACTCTGGCAGTTTAACTTCGTGGTAATGCCGCGATCGCGAGCCACACCCCTATTTTCCATCACTATGGGGGAATGCCCAGCACTGTGAGCTACTGGCATGCCCCAGTCTCTCTTGCTTTGGTGAATAGACACTGTGCGCCTGCGCAAAGTGTCTATTCACTGCTGCTCTGCTAATTTGAGCAGTGAGTGACAGGAGCCTCCCAAGTGCCCCCCCCCCCCCCCCCACCTACTGCGGGAAACTGCGGCCCACGGGTGGGACAGCGGGACAGTCCAAAGAAAACATGACTGTCCCGCAAAAATCGGGACAGTTGGGAGGTATGTATATAGAGATAGTATCCTGTGTGTACCATTACATAAAGATGTAAGTATACACAGGGGTGTAGCGAGGGTGGCTCCAGAGGAGCATGAGCTCCAGGCACCAAAAAAGTTAAAGGGCGCAGATGGGGCACACACTGACTCGGACTCAGAGACTAGGTGGGGAACAGGTCAGGCCAGTGGTGACAGCAGGTGACACTGACATCCAGCACATGACATAGCTCTGCCTACCCTCTTTACATGTCTCACTGTCTGCTTGTAGCTGTGCAGCCGGGTTACTTTTGTCCTGCAGCCTTCACTGCTGCAGCACCTCTTTCTGCCCAGGCTGCTGCAGCACCTCACTCTGCCCTGGCTGCTGCAGCACCTTTTTCTGCCCTGGCTACTGCAGAACCTCTGCCTTGGCTGCAGCAGACCACTCTCTGCCCCAGCTTTTGCCGCCCCCCTCTCTGCCCCAGCTGCTTTAGCATCTCTCTCTCTACATTGATGCTGCAGCACCTCACTATGCCCCAGCTGCTGCTGCAGCACCTCTATCTGCATTACAAGCTGCAACATAACATGTATAAATGGCTATTCTGTGGTGCAACATGTATAAGCAACTCTACTGTGATGTATGTAAGCGGCTCTACTGTGTGGTGTAATGTGTATAAGGGGCTCTACTGTGGCATAACGTGTATAAACAGCTCTTCTGTGGTGTAACATGTATAAGCGTCTCTACTACGTGGTGTAACATGATTAACGGAAACTACTGTGCAGTGTAATGTGAACGGGCCTGGGGATGCACTGGGAGACTTTCACCCTGAGCTCTACAAGGTCTAGAACCGGCCCTGTGACCAATTTAGAATTTTTTTAAACATTTTCTTTTCAAGTATAACATTCCACCACATGTTGGGCAGGCCCCAATTCAGCACAGGGGAGGGGGCGCTGAAACATACCTTTCCTCCGGGCACCATGGCACCTAGCTACAGCTCTATGTATACAAGTGGGTGCTACTAACTATCAAATATGACATAGTTAAAAAAATAAACACAAAAGACAGTATGTGAGTGCACTGGTATATCTATAAACCTGTAGACTAAAATGTTACTTTTATTATATACAGTATTTAAGGAATTAAAATATTCCATAATGTATATAAATAAAAGGATAAGAAATAGTGTCATTCTGTGACACAACAGCTAAAAACTGCTTGCATACCAGATATAAGCAAAGTTATAACTAAAGATTTGCACGGCCCCCATGTTTTGATTTTGGTTCTAATAATCATTGTGTTTTGGCAAAACCACCCTCAAGTGTTTTGGTTCGAATTCTGGTGGTCATTCCGAGTTGATCGCTAGCAGAAAATGTTCGCTGCGCAGTGTTGAAGCAAAAATCTGGCACTTCTGCGCATGCGTATGCGGCGCAATGCGCACGCGTGACGTACTTTCACAAGGGCCAATGCAGTTTCACACAAGGTCTAGCAAAGCTTTTCAGTCGCACTGCTGGCCGCAGAGTGATTGACAGGAAGAGGGCGTTTCTGGGTGTTATCTGACTGTTTTCAGGGAGTGTTCGAAAAAACGCAGGCGTGCCAGGAAAAACGCAGGCGTGGCTGGCCGAACGCAGGGCATGTTCGTGACGTCAGAAAAGGAACTGAACAGTTTGAAGTGATCGCAAGCGCAGAGTAGGTCTGGAGCTACTCTGAAACGGCACAATTTATTTTTGTAGCCACACTGCGATCCTTTCGTTCGCACTTCTGCTAAGCTAAAATACACTCCCAGTGGGAGGCGGCATAGCGTTTGAACGGCTGCTAAAAACAGCTAGCGAGCGATCAATTTCGAATGACCACCCCTGTTTTTGGTTCAGTTAAAAATCTAGAATTTTTTTTTATGTAATAATAATAATAATTAAAAAAAATCGATAATCATTGATTAAAAAAAAAAAGATAAAAACAGTTAAAATCATGTAATTTTTGCAATTCAAAACCTGAAATTCATTCGGATTTAAAATCCAAATATCAGAACTGCAAGAAGATCCAAAACTGGGACTCTGGGGTTTATTCAGGTATGTTAGCAAACCAAAAAAGCCCATTAATGGCCAAAACCATGTTGCAGTGCAGGTGGGGCAGATGTAACATGTGCAGAGAGAGTTAGATTTGGGTGGGGTATGTTCAAACTGAAATCTAAATTTCAGTGTATAAATAAAGCAGCCAGTATTTACCATGCACAGAAACAAAATAACCCACCCAAATCTAACTCTCTCTGCACACTTTACATCTGCTCTCATGCAGTGCAATGTGGTTTTACCCATTAGTGTGCTTTTTTTGTTTGCTAACAACCTGAATATGGCCCTCTGTTCAGATCAAATCTCCTCAGGAGATTTGAACCAGCTTTTTGTATGGATCCACAAAATTCTGATGGATTTGGATTTCTGGAGAACCGAAAAGCAAATCTGTAGTTGTAACTTTATTGTATTACCTTTTATCCTTTCCCATTCTTAATCAGTTCTCATGAAAAGAACACAGAGGGAATGAGATATGACAGTAGTGTCAATCCTCTAGGCCTGTGCACTGGCACTCCGACCGGACACTCAGGGGTTAAGGTTTTTTGTGAGGAGGTTTTGGTTTTAGATGGCAGGATATTTTGATTGGTCCACTAGTTATGGGAGTTGGCATGGGCTTTTTGTGGGTGAGTTTTAAAAAGGAAGTCTCTCGTCTCTTTTGGACATTTGCCCTCCCTTTTGTTTTGGGATATGGAGTGCAGTGTTGCACTTGTGTCTGCTTTGTTAGGTGGCCGGTGTCAGAATGGCTGGTGATGGTTTTGGTATAATTTCTGGTTAAGGTTTTAGGCATGGATTCCAGTCTTGGGCAGGGGCTACCACCGGTCCCTTCATTCTCCGTGGATGGGTGGTTGCCTCAAGTCGATGGCAATGTAGGCAGAAGGCCTCATCACTTGGTGGTTATGCTCCACAAGGGTTGGGCAGTAGGTCTTGCCTTTGCGAGTCAGCGCAAGGATGGAGGCAGAAGGCCTCATCCTTGTTGAGGTGGGCAGTTGGCCTTGTTTCAATTTCAGTTTTGAGTTATTTGCTTAACGCTAGCCCGTTCTTTCCCCCCACAACCATACTTTAGTTCTTTAAATTTAATCTACAGCTAATATCCCTCTAAATAAAAAGTTGACCCCTTTCACCACTAATTCAGTTGTCTGTGTCTTTATTTTTAGTTGGTTAAGATCGTGCGAATGGAGTTAAACTACTACAGGTAGCCTTCCTGGTCTTCTTCCAGACAGCATCAGCAGCAACAGGCGTAGTACTCAAGGATGCTTCAGTACTCTAGGATGCTTCTGAGGAAGCCCGTAAAGGAGAGGAGTCAGTTATGAAATTGGATGCCGGACTACTTCTGATCATGAGAGAACGTTGATGATGCAGGTGTTGATGGTGAAGATTGCAGGCCCTTGGATCTAACAGAGAGAAGGGAGCAGCTAGGAATTTGACAATGACTTTTGATGAATGCGCTGCAAGTGATGTATAAGAGAGGATGTTCCTAAGTGGTCAAGGTCCTTACCCCTACTAACTATGACTTTATAAAAGCTACAGATGGCTTGAAACTTGTCTGGATTTAGGTAGAAATAATTCCACACAGAAGAGGTGGATTTTTTTTGTCTTTTGCCCATGCATGACAATGGGCTTTTTCATACCATGGGCAACAACTGTCTCCACTGGTGCCTTATTTAAACAAACATCATCCTCATCATCAACATTCTTATTAGTGCCAGCTAAGCAAATATCCTCCTCATCCTGGTGAACTTCTACAGTGACATCCTCAATTTCAATGTCAGCTTGTTAACTTGTGCTGTTCCTTCCAACACTTGCAGAGGGTGTGCAAATGGTGGAAGGAGCCTCCTCTTCCAGTACAGTATTGGAAATGTCAGGCTCACACATGGCACCCGTGGACACACTTGGACTCTCCTACTATGATCTGAGCACACAGTTGGCTCCTGTGCCTTAACAAGTTTATTTTTTTTTTAAATCTTCTACTGGGAGAAGGGCTTTACATCATCATTATGAGATGCAGAACCACCAGTCATAAACAAAAGCCAAGGCCTTAGACTTTCCTTGCCACTTTGTGTAGTGAACGGCATATTGCCAATTGTATGTTTCTCTGCCACATACTTTACTTGTGATTTTTTTATTTTATGTAGCATTGTAAAATTAGATTGCTTCTTTGATTACATGCACCAACTTTGATTTTACATGCCCTCTATGCCATTGGGCATTGGCCTTAGCAGATAACGTTGACGGACTTGCATTGTTAGGACTAGTGGCAGCATCTTCTGCACTTGTACGTGGTTTATGATCTCCTCTCAATTGTTTGTTCTCCATTTCTATCAACAAATGCAAAGTGGGGTACAACACACTCTACAATTAGTACAAATAAAGTACCACCTACAGTGTCAAAATACGTGTATGAGCATGAAATAAACTATATTGTTGTGGTACCACCTTCACCAACAGTGTCACACAATACATGTATGAGTCAGAAATAGTAATCAAACACTGTGGTTTAATTTCACCAACAGCGTCGCACAATACGTGTATTAGTACAAAATAATAATATACTGTGGTCTGACCGGCAGTGTCACAGCACTTAAAACTACTTAAAAATAAAAATTGTATAATACACTGGGGTACAGCACAAACCAAAAAATACATATTTTTAAATAATTATGTTTTTATGCTTTTTGTTTTTATTGTTTATTATTTAAATTGTACACTTGGGCGGAGCCCCTGGATGAACAGACAGAGCACCCCCTGGACTGATACAGCAGAGCTGAAAGAGCACCCCTAGGCTGATACAGCAGAGCTGAAAGAGCACCCTTGGACTGATACAGCAGAACTGACAGAGCAACTCTGGACTGATACAGTAGAGCTGAAAGAGCAACCCTGGACTGATACAGCAGAGCTGACAGAGCAACCCTGGGCTGATACAACAGAGCTGAAAGAGCACCCCTGGACTGATACAGCAAAGCTTAAAGAGCACCCCTGGACTGATATAGCAGAGCTGACAGAGCAACTCTGGACTGATACAGCAGAGCTGAAAGAGCACCCCTGGGCTGATACAGCATAGCTGAAAGAGCACCCTTGGACTGATACAGCAGAGCTGACAGAACAACTCTGGACTGATACAGCAGAGCTGAAAGAGCACCCCTGGACTGATACAGCAGAGCTGACAGAGCAACTCTGGACTGATACAGCAGAGCTGAAAGAGCACCCCTGGACTGATACAGCAGAGCTGACAGAGCAACTCTGGACTGATACAGCAGAGCTGAAAGAGCACCCCTGGACTGATACAGCAGAGCTGACAGAGCAACTCTGGACTGATACAGCAGAGCTGAAAAAGCACCCCTGGACTGATACAGCAGAGCTGACAGAGCAACTCTGGACTGATACAGCAGAGCTGAAAGAGCAACCCTGGACTGATACACTACACACCAAATATACACAGTACTGATCAGGGCTAGACTGGCCATCTGGCACATGCCAGAAGGGCCGATCGGCCGATCCGGTCCCTCGGAGATACAGGAAGGTCGCGTGCAGCGCAGCCTCCGGCTCTCTGGTTCAGCCTCCCCCACTGGTCTCCATGGAAATGGGGGGCATGCTGCGAGTCCACGCCCCCATGACTCGTGGCATGCTTCCATACATCGTGGTGGTGCTCACCCATGATGTGCGCACACCCCCCCCCCCCCGTGAAGAGCACACGGGCCTTCAGCGCGCACGCACTCACATTTGCCAAGGCCGCACTAGAGACCCAGCCCATTGCTGGTACTGATGAACACCTCCATCCAGTACACTTTCCATGGCTGGAGTGAAGATGGCACCAATTATGGGGACCTTTATAGAATCCAAAACCCACGAGAATCCAACAGTGGGAAGATGATGTTCGGCCTCTCTTTGGGATCAGAATCTGGCGGGAAAACCTGAGCCAGACTCGGATCCCGACTCAGTTTGTAGTGTTTGGGTGGGTCCGGTTCTCAGAGAACCGGACCTGCTCATATCTAGTGGACACATAGGGGCCCTTACAAACGTCTTCCCTGGTGGCACAGTAATGCGGCCTAATATGAACTGGGAACACTGAATGTCGTAATGTGATTTTGGGGTACTGTTATCCATAATGTGTACTGGCAGCCCTACAATGTGACCTAAGGTGACCTAGAGTACTATCATGGTTCATAATATAAATTAAGCTGCTACTATGTGGCGTAACATTATCTAATGCACTACTACGGTTCAGAAAGTAAACTAGAAGCCTTATTCAGCTCACATCGCTTCAGCCATGCAATCAAACCTGCCCATTTTTCTGCCCAGTTCGCACACACAGGGCCCGTTATGCGCGTGCTTGGGCCTGTCAATGTGATGGCATCACATTGATGAGAACACCTCTTCCTGAGTGACAGGCAGAAGCAGCTGGGGTCAGCATTGCAGGGGTGGTGTATCAAAAATGGAGGTGGTTCTGGCCCATTTTCAGGGCAGCCGCATGACGTCACATGCGGCCACTGCAGCAGGCAGTAACGGATCTTGCTACGGGCAAGTAGGATTTTTGCCTGGGGTGCCACCTTCCAGAGGGCACCGCCGCCATGGCAAGATCCGCTACTTGTGCCGCCCAGTGCTGTGTAGATGCACCACACTGCATTGTGGGAGCAGCACATAGACGCTAGAGGTCATATTTGACCTCTAGTGTCTATGTGGTGCTATGGGACAGACGTCATGATGTCTCTCCCATAGATCCAAGGAGTGGCACCGGTGGCCAGAGATGGAGGGCAGGAGCGGGGATTGTGAGTATTAATTTTTTTGTTTTGTTTGTAAGCGTCACAACTAGGGAGAACAACTCTACAGAGGGCACAGTACTGGGGGCAATACTACTGTGGGCACAGCTACAGGGGGCACAGTACTGGGGACACAACTACTGAGGGCACAGCTACAGGGGGAATAACTGACCATGCCCCTTCTCCATAAAGCCACACCCCTACTTTTTCGCCCTGGGCGCCACAAGGTCTAGATCCAGTCCTGGCAGCAGGGAAAATGGTGAAAGCCGGACTGCCTCCGCAGCCAGGCTGCAGAGGCAAGGGGCTTCCCTGGCCGCCATTAGCAAGCTGGGTGGCCTTGCCCTGTGTTAGGTGGCTCCCAGCATGCGATCATAAGCAGTTGCAGTTTTGCTAATTCATCAAAACTGCAACTAAAGCTGAATGAGGGCCTAGGTCACTATTATGGGACATAAAATTAACAACTGCTGTGGAGAGGTGTCTCTCTAGAAGCATTTGGTTGGACAGGGGCCCCAAAGGGACCTTCAAAATGTTGCTATGGGGCCCACAAAGTCTTGGTTACGCTCCTGCCTGTAGATAACCATATTGCTGTGTATAGTCGTTTCTGCAACATTTTAATATGGAAGGCATTTGATATGCCGGCTGTTGGGATCCCGGCGCTCACCATACCGACGTCGGAATCCAAACAGCCAGCATACCTACAGCTATTCTCCCTCTTGGGGTGTCCACGGAATCCCTGGAGGGAGAATAAATAGTGTGGAATGCATAGCGTGCCACCGAGTCCACATCAATCCCGCAAGGGGATCTTTTGTGATCACCCTGCATACCGGCGGTTGGGATCCCGGTGCCGATATGCTGGGCGCAAGGATCCCAAGTGTCGGCATAACATACTACACCCTTTAATATTAACATTAAGGCACTTTCAACTACTGTACTTTATAGTTTCTTAGGGAACTGCAGTCCACTCTACATCACAGCACATCATAAACAGTACATAAGTTCCATATGTATAAATCAATAACACTTACTTAAGACATTTAGGGACCTATGTCAACTAAATATTTTCCTTAAATCATGGGGAAGTGGCTGTTTATGTAGAATCAAGGCAATTATTAATATCGTACTGTTTACCAACAGGTTAATGCGGGAGATACTGTATTTTGGATACCCTTCGGAAATACTCTTTGGCCATCGGCTAAAGCAACTTATTGCTTTGGCCGCTGTCCTGACCTCATCTTCCTTCTTTTATCCAGAAGGTTTTCTTTCCTCCATGCTCTTCTCACATCACAACAAAGCACCCCACACACATTACAGCATTCCTCACTAAGTATATCATAGCACCCCGCTCCAATCACAGCATAACTTGTTTCACTTCACTGTACAGCTCCCCTCACAGCATATCACCCCTCTACTATCACAGTATAGCTCACTTCACCAAACAGCACCACCCTCCCATCATAGCACAGCTCCCTCTTGGTACAGAATACCTACCCATACAGCTGTTGAATCTCTTCCCGTCAAAGTCCTTGGCGGCATTTTGAATTTGGCACCATCTGTGTGCCAATCAGGGAACATGGACCGGCAGCCAATTAGGGGTGCCCACTCTTGATTGGCTACCGGTCCGCAAGCCATGATTGGCTCGTGGACGGCACCAAATTCAAAATGCCACTGTCCACCCCTGATTAGTCGCCAGTCTGCAAGCTGCTACTAGCTCGTGACCAAAACCAAATTTAAACAGACAGGCTTGGGGTTGTTGACCAGCAATGAGATAGTGACAGTCCCAGTGGTGGCCGAAAAAAATTAAGTGAGCACTGATTGTTATACTAAGGTAGTTTTGCTTACATTAGATTTTACTGAAGCTATCACTGGAAACCATATTTAAATATATGTAATTAAACAAATATGTTTGCCATTTCCATGCATTATAAAATGGAGAAATATATATGACTAAATTTACTATGAGGCAGTTCCAGACGCTACTTTTCAAAGAACAATTATGTTCAATTTAAAAAAGCATGCCTGGTTTAGTATTGACTATGGCCCTCATTCCGAGTTGACCGCTAGCTGCTTTCGTTCGCAGCGCAGCGATCAGGCTAAAAATTGTCACTTCTGCGCATGCGTTTGCGGCTCAATGCGCACGCGCAACGTACTTTCACATAAGCCAATGCAGTTTTACACAAGCTCTACCAACGCTTTTCAGTCGCACTGCTGGCCGCAGAGCGATTGACAGGAAGTGGGTGTTTCTGGGTGGTAACTGACCGTTTTCGGGGAGTGTGTGTAAAAACGCAGGCGTGTCAGATAAACACGCAGGAGTGGCTGGGGAAACATAGGCGTGGCTGGGCGAACGCAGGGCGTGTTCGTGACGTCAAAACAGGAACTAAATAGTCTGAAGTGATCGCAAGCTTGGAGTAGGTCTCGAGCTACTCAGAAACTGCACAATCTTTTTTTGTAAGAGCACTGCGAACCTTTCGTTCGCACTACTGCTAAGCTTAGATACACTCCCAGAGGGTGGCGGCTTAGCGTTTGCGCGGCTGCTAAAAGCAGCTAGCAAGCGAACAACTCGGAATGAGGGCCTATAACTGACCCTTTGAATTCAGTGTCCGAAACTGCTAGCGATGTGGTGACATTGAAAAGTGCATAGTAATTTTGCCTATAAATTTGCAGTACACAGTAAAATACAGGACTTGGGGGGTAATTCAGACCTGATCGTAGCAGCAAATTTGTTAAAAGTTAGGCAAAACCATGTGCACTGCAGGTGGGGCAGATATAAAATCTGCAGAGGGAGATAGATTTCGGTGGGGTGTGTTCAAACTGAAATCTAAATTGCAGTGTAAAAATAAAGCAGCCAGTATTTACTCTGCACAGAAACAAAATAACCCACCCAAATCTAACTCTCTCTGCAAATGTTACATCCACCTCACCTGCAGTTCACATGGTTTTGCCCAACTGCTAACAAATTTGCTGCTACGATCAGGTCTGAATTACCCCCTATATGTTGTGAAATATGTATTTTATGGCAAAACAACATAGTTCAGGTCAAGAATTGTCAGTCTATTTTTATTTTATCCCTTTCCAAAACTGATGAAATCATTGAAGTCATTTATTTTCTTCCTCCAAATGCGCTCCTACTTGTATCACATCACTTCTTTGCAAGGCAGGATCATCCACTCTGGTTTATTAAGCATTTAGCAAAGGCAAGACAAGTAAAACACTATAAAAGGGGGAAAAGAAGTACATATTTTTTACGATTTAATAGAGAAAACTATTCTTTTCGCAATTTAATTTATTCCAAAAATTTTTTTCATTTAGATTCCTAAACTAATTGTAAATCACTCATGCACAATGGTATCATATGCATGATGAGAACATTATGCAATTTTTACCATCAAATGAAATATGAAGCTATTAATCTAGAAAAAAAACTTGCACTTCCGGTTCTGGCGTCTATGGAGTGAGGAGCTTCCAGCCTGAGCTCCATGCCGCGCCCCGGATTGAAACTTCTTACGCCCCCCACGCCCATCATTCCTTCCTTTACTGCTGGGCACCGCTACTGCCAGTGAGCTTCATGGACCGATTTGTTACGGACGCTGCACTGCATGGAGCACAGCCGAAGCATCAAGAGAAAGCACGGTGGGCAACATGGCGCTGGAGACAGGGCAGGACCCTGTCTCCCCTGCCTCCAAGAAAACCGCTGCTGAGCAGGACTCAGCAGCATCTTAGGTATGCCATTACCCAGACTCCCCTGTCACCTATGGGGATGTTGTTGAGGCCATTAAGGCTAACATGGCCCTCCTCCTTTCTGAGGCAGTCAGTAACATTACCTATCAACTTAAAGCACTCACACAGGGGGTTGTGCATACTAAAAACCTCCTAGGCTCTGTAGTGCATGATGTGGAAGGAATCCAACAGTCAAGCTAGATGATATTGAAAATCGTTCACATAGAAATAATGTCCATCATTCCGAGTTGTTCGCTCGCTAGCTGTATTTAGCAGCAGTGCAAACGCTAAGCCGCCACCCTCTGGGAGTGTATCTTAGCTTAGCAGAAGTGCGAACGAAAGGATCGCAGCGCTGCTACAAAAAAAGATTGTTCAGTTTCAGAGTAGCTGCAGACCTACTCCTACCTTGAGATCACTTCAAACAATTTAGTTCCTGTTTTAACGTCACAAACACGCCCTGCGTTCGGCCAGCCGCTCCCCCGTTTCCCCAGCCACTCCTGCGTTTTTATCTGGCATGTCTGCGTTTTTCAGCACACTCCCAGAAAACGGTCAGTTACCACCCAGAAACACCCACTTCCTGTCAATCACTCAATAATCAGCAGTGCGACTGAAAAGCGTTGCTAGAGCTTGTGTAAAACTGCATCAGCTTTTGTGAGAAGTGCCGATTTTTAGCCTGATCGCTGTGCTGCGAACAACGGCAGCTAGCGATCAACTCGGAATGACCCCCAATATCCAGCTTGTGGGGAATCTGTAAAAGGCCCTGCACTGGCTCATTTTGTGAGGATTACATTGCTTGCAATTTTAGATATTGAACAAGACTGTTGCAACCTGGTTATTGAGCAGGTTCACCATGTTGGCCCTGCTCCTACACCAAATAAACCCAGGCCTTAGGTTACCCTCTTTCGCTGCCTCAATTATTTGCACAAAATGGCATTCTGGTCGGCTTCAAGAAAGAAACGTGACATACAATGGGAGGGTCATAAATTGTTCATATTTCAAGTCTATTCTGTGGAATTGACCAGGGCACACAAGGCATTCTCCCCGATTTGCTCTCAATCAGTTGCTGAGGGTCGTAATTTTGACCTCCTGTACCTGACACATTTGTGCCTATATGATGGCTCCTCCCTTAGGGACTTCCTTTCTCCTGCCAATGCGAGTGCATATCTGAAAGAGACCTTTCGTACTGAGTCAGCAGCTATTAGTGACCTGTCTTTGTCTACTTCTTAATTTTCCTGTTCTTTTGATATTACTACCGCTCTATCTTTTGTCTACTGAATTCTCATCTGATGCTATCTAGTCATCAAACAATGTTCCTCCTCACGCTTATTCCTGATATGCGGTTCCATTCCTGCAGTCCAACATGTGCTGAATTATGGATCTTTGCTTTCCCCTCTGCTTCTCCAATGAACTTTCTGCTGTTTCGCCGTGATGACGGCATGTGGTTTGTAACCTAACTTTATTATTTTTTTCCACCATGACAACTTCCACCAGACAGTGTTACGATCCCCAGCAAGTTCTCTCCCTTTTATCGTTTTCTTCACGCGTATTTGCTATTTAGCTCATAGTATGATAGAGTGCTGTCTGCTGCATTTTCCTCAGCGACTACGTGAGGTGCCTTGTATATGCTCTTTTCTCATTTGTGAATCAGACTTACCAGGCATGCTGATTGAATGGTCCACTGTGCTCCTTGTTATTTGTAGTGATGTCTTCACATATGTCAGGGGTGCCCGGCTGAAGACCCTTACTATCTGTTGCTGGTACTTGCATGTTACATTGCTTTTTATTTTTCTTAGATTTTGCTTACTGGAAATCTGAAGCCGGCATATATCCTCCCTCATGTCCTCCGCAATTTGGTTTCCTTTCCCTTGTTTGTGCCTCTCCCCTCCTCCCCCTTTTTCCTCCCCCACAAACTATTTAACCACAAACACTTGTTGCATTTATATTGTCCCATTCCTAATGCTATGGCATTTTACTGTACTCTGCATGTTGTTCTTTTCATTGTGTATGTTTATGTTTTCTTTTTTGTGCTCTCTGCTGAATGATGGCTGATCTTATTATTGGCTCCTGGAACGTAGGAGGATTCAACTACCCTGCAAAAAGGAGGAAGGTCCTTCTCTATTTAAATAAACACATTGATTTAGTGTTACTTCAGGAATCTCATTTGGTGTCCGCAGAGATCACAAAACTCAACATGCTGCAATGGTCATGCTAACTGCTAATCCCTTTAACTCGAGAGCTACAGTAGGGGAGTGGTAATTTTGGCCAAACGCTCCCTGCCCATTGAAATTCTTGAAACAGTCTCTGCCCTGGAAAGCAGGTATGCAGTGGTGTGTTAAAATCAGGGGTCACCCTTTTCTCCTTTGCAACGTCTACGCTCCCAACGTTTACTCTAGAGTGTTTTTTCAAAGACTGCTTGCAATTCTTAGCCCTTTTATTTCACTTCCACTAGTATTATACTATTATGCAGGGATTTTAATTTGGTCTCTTTAATATATTGGATAGCTCTGTTACTCCCATTAAACTTCCCTCCCTGCCTAAATTAGGTGTCCCAGCCTTGTCTCATACCCTGCAACTGGTTGATGTCTAGAGAGCCCTTCACCCCATTGATAGAGAAAACATGTGTTTTACTGCTTCCACCTTACCCTCTCTAGAAATGATAATGTACTCCTTTTTCAACTACTGTTTCCAAACGTCACTAATTCTCAGATTCAGCCAATCTCGTTATCGGACCATGCCCTTGTTACGGTTACACTGACTGTTCCCTCGGACATTAGTACCCCTAAATCGTGGAGATATTCTTCCTATTTGTCTACCTCTGTTCAATTTAAAATCGGTTAGAGACCGCCTGGGTAGAATACACAGATGCTAACCAAGTGCAACTAGAGTCAGATCTGGTTTTATTTTGTATGACTGCTAAATCTGTCCTTCGGGGGGATGTTATCTCATATGTTGTTGCAAATAATAAAACTTATTTATCCCAATTCTTGGGCATTCAAGATCCTCTGACAGCAGCCTTTCAGCAGTATAAAACTGACCCCACTCCTCACAATGAACATCTGTACCTATTAGCCAAGACCCATTTTGATGAATTCATGCAATCCCAGGGTGACCGTTACTTGTTCTCAGTTAATTACCACTATCACAAATTTGGAAATAAATCTGAGAAACTACTTACTCACCTTCTTAAAGGGACCCAGCCCCCAGTGATAACTCAACCACTACGTAACTCCCATAACATTCCCACCACCTCTTCCTCTGAAACTGCAGAGGTTATGGGATAATTTTACTCTGACCTGTACTCTGGCCCACCTCCCCCTATTCCATGTAATTCTCCACACTCCCCCCTCCCACCTGATTTCTGGGATACTCTCCCTTATCTGCAGTTGACGAAGGAGATAGCACAGTCCTTGACTGCCCCTGTCGCTCTTGCAGAAGTTAAAACAGTTGTGCGGCAACTCAAATCCCATAAGGACCCTGGGCCTGATGGCTTTAATAAGGAGTTTTATAAATTCCTTTTACCTCAGATTGGAGACACACTTGTTAAGGTATTCAATGCCATAATCTCCTATTGCCCTATCTCATTGTTAAAAATTAATTACAAGCTCTTCACAAAAATATTGGCCTTATGTTTCAAATTCATACTCACATCCATCATTCATCCTGACCAAGCAGGGTTCATTTGGGGTCACCACTCAGAGGTTAACGTTCGCAGAGTTTTCTCTGCCATATATTCTTCCACTTCACCCTCCTCTACCACTGATATGTGCATAATCTCCTTGGATGCAGAGAAGGTATTTGATCTCGTGGAATGGGACCATTTGTTCTTCACCATAGAGAGATTTGGGTTCCCGGAATGTTATTTTCTTATTGAGAGTTTTATATACCAACCCCCAGAACGAAGTTGCTTGCAGTGGTTACCTTTTGGACCCGATTACTTTATTTATAGGGACTTTACAGGGCTATCCCCTTTCACCTCTTTTTTTTTTTGCCGTTGCCCTGGAACCTTTGGTTATTGCCCTGTGTAGATCAGACTTATTTGAAGGTATCCAAATTTGTTGGGATTAACCTGGGGTTAGCCCTGTTTGCTGATGTGATGCTTTTCATATTCAACCCGAACTCTTCTATACCTGAGTTGCTTTGCCTTATCAAAGCCTTTGGAGCTAGGCTGGCTACCGGATCAATGTGACCAAATTAGAACGTTTGTCTCTGCTTTGTACTGTAGCCTCTCCTTCCTATCCTGTAGATTTTTCCTCCTTCCCTTTCAAGATTGCTAACTCTCACATGTCATATTTAGGGATTCAGATCCCGGCGTCCCTCAGAAATTATATAAAGTTAACATCTCTTCTATTATTTCTAAACTGACACACCTGTTGGATTCATGGAAGTTGCTCCTGCTCTCGATATTGGGGTGTGTGGTGGTTCTTCAATCTGTTTTCTTCCCAAAACTTTATCTAATGCAAATGCTTCCTATTTCCCTCTCCAAAACTGACTTGACGTGCATTGATAAACTCATGACTACATTTATTTGGAGGGGTAAAAAGCCTTCGATAGCCCTGGCCAAACTAAAGGCTCCCAGGAAACTGGGGGGTATTGGAGTCCCATATTTTGCGTTATATTCTACATCAGTCATAAAAAGAATGCTGTAGACTGGTTGTTGTCGAGTAACAAGTTTACTGATTTGAAACGATGAGGCACTATTTTTCCCATTCTCCCCAGGTGGCCTTCTACATACTAAATCTTCTGATATCCCACAAGATAACCTCCATCATCCTTTATTCCATGATATCTACTACTCATTGGTGGCTCTTCATAAAAAAGTGGGCTTGTAGTTTATGAAATCCCCCCTGTGTTTCTCTCTAGGGCAGGTATGTCCAAACTGTGGCCCTCCAGCTGTTGTGAAACTATATATCCCAGCATGCCCTGACACAGTTTTGCTGTCAGAGAATGCTAAAGCTGTGTCAGGGCATGCTGGGATGTGTAGTTTCTCAAAAGCTGGAGGGCCGCAGTTTGGACATGTCTGCTCTAGGGGAACCCAGCGTTTCCTCTGTCACTTACTAATTCTAACTTTAAATAGTGGAGGGATGCAGGGATTTCCGACGGGTGGTCGTATGTATCAATTTGCTACTCTTCAGCATACTTATAACCTCCCTCGTACTCACTTCTACATGTACTTACAGGTCCGCCACTATCTTAACTCATTATTTAAGCCATTGACATCCTCCGTATCCACTATCCCAGACGTTGACCCTCTGAACCTCCCATTCCATGCCCTTTTTCTCATTAGATTTGTTTATGATATTCTTGTCAATACCTCCTCTACCTCTCCTGGGATAGATTGCTTCAGCAATGGCGGCATGACTTGCCGGCCCTTGTGCTCACTACACACATAAACAAACATTATGATACCACCATGAGAATTCTATCATCTCCTTACTTAGAAGAAGTGCATTTTCGTACTCTACAGTGCTCATATATCTCCCCCCACTCAATATGCCCATTTCCATCCTGAAATGACAGGGAATGTTATAAATGTAATGTCTCCTCAGCCTCTTTTTATCATTGCATGTGGGAATGTGGCCATATCAGACGCTTTTGGAACAAAGTTATTGCTCACTTTACTGATATTTTCAATATGCTCCTGATCCAATTGGATGCTTATTTTCTAACTTCTCATGTTGGGATCTGTGCCCCACCTTTTTTCAGATAATTCCTCTGCTAACTGTATCGATGACGGTATCTAAAAAGGTAATTCTGCAACATTGTACATCTAGGCCCTCCCCCTCTCTAGCAGAGGTTCAGAGGAAAATGTTACAGATATTGTATTTTTATAGGAAGACTGCTCAATATAATGGGGAAAAAGGTGCTGTTACATTTTATCAGAAATTGGGTTTATACATAGCACTTTCTGATAGTTCCACTCACATGCAAATACTTAAGAATTTTTAACAAAACTGACTGGTTCCTAATGCAACGGTTGGGAACAGCTCCTGATGATTGACCCTTTATGGAGGAATATTATATTTGCCTTGACCACTTCTTTAAGACTTTGTACAGTATTTTCTGTACCGCCTAACATACCACTAGATATTTGAGCTATGGTTTGGGTTGATATTTACTAGCTATCATCCGCCCTCTTTCCTTCTCTTCTTACCTAATGTTTCTATCCCTCTTCTCCCCTATTGACTTTATTTGTTTTTCTTGTATGTTTATGGTCCATGTAGTTTTCTCTTAACAGTTGATTATATGACTAATGCCAATGTCTTTTTGTATAATGCCACATATTGGCCCTCATTCCGAGTTGTTCGCTCGGTAATTTTTTTCGCATCGCAGCGATTTTCCGCTAATTGCGAATGCGCAATGTTCGCACTGCGACTGCGCCAAGTAAATTTGCTAAGAAGTTTGGTATTTTACTCACGGCATTACAAGGTTTTTTCTTCGTTCTGGTGATCGTAGTGTGATTGACAGGAAGTGGGTGTTTCTGGGCGGAAACTGGCCGTTTTATGAGTGTGAAAAAACGCTACAGTTTCTGGGAAAAACGCGGAAGTGGCTGGAGAAACGGGGGGAGTGTCTGGGCGAACGCTGGGTGTGTTTGTTACGTCAAACCAGGAATGACACTGACTGAACTGATCGCAGCGGCAGAGTAAGTATCGAGCTACTTAAACTGCAAAGAAATTTCTATTCGCAATTTAGAGAATCTTTCGTTCGCAATTTTGCTAAGCTAAGATTCACTCCCAGTAGGCGGCGGCTTAGCGTGTGCAATGCTGCTAAAAGCAGCTAGCGAGCGAACAAATCGGAATGAGGGCCAATGTTTCTCCTTTTGCTTTCTGTCTCTTACTGTGAAGTTGTGTTCTTTCTGGCTCATGATATATTTTGCTATGCAAAAAACGTGGAATGCCTTTACTTGGACCTGATTTCTGATGTTTCTTCTGTTTTGACTTTCTTGAAAATCAATAAAAAAGAATTATCAAATAAAAAAAAATTACCAACTTGCAAATATATTTGAACTGTTACACTGATTCAATGGAGTGCAAAAAATGAAAAACAAATCCAAATAAGCATACACTATGATGATTACTTTTGTAACAATATAGCAAACGTAAATGATAAAAGAAGATTATATATTAACCTCTAACCATAGATTTTCTACATGTATATATCCAACAAATAGGATACTATTTAATGGCACCATGATTCACCCTTGTACAAACAGTTGGCAATCATCAGTGATGTAAAACATCAATCATTTAACTTGTTTATTGCAACCTACTTGTTCTACATTTAAACTGGTTAAGATGATCAAAGAATAATAAATGACATTCTTTAACAAAAACAATAAACTGCCACTGTACTGTATATGTGAACCAACAGTTTACAAACAAGATAGTCTGGATTAATTGTCCATCTGGCTCTCACATCGCAGACTAAATTACATGCAAAATGTTTTTTGTTTCAGGATATAAAATTCACAATTCTCCTCATACTCAATAAATTGGAGCACATTTAACATGTACTATTAATTTTTTTTATTTTATTTTTACAATAATAATGTGTTTACTAAGCCATCTATTCAGTGACCAATAAAGAAGATTATTACAAATTTGTATGTTGGACCTCATTTCCAAAATGTAAACAAAACTATAATTAATTGTTAGGCAACAGTAAATGTTGTGTACCGTTAACTACACAGCCTTTATTGTTTTGTAAATCCTATTATGAGCTGCAGAACTATGTAGCTACATGTAATTAAAAAAAAAAATAACTACAATTGAACTTTAGTACAGCATTTGCCTCTCGTTGTACTATTACTGAATTGATATGATTAACTAAACATTATTCTGTGGCATACACTTAACCTTAACACCCCCATAATAATGTTTTACGTTTGTGCACTAGAAGACAATTGTGTCTATATTTCTATTTAGTATCAAAATTCAGACTGCTAAAGTTACCATTTTTCTTGTAAGATTGAACCATTTACATTAGATCCTCAAGCAACTTTACCAATCTGTAGATTTTACAGTTGTCAGTTTTTGAAACAATTCTGACACAAGCAAAACAATTATTCTGAACTTTTTGATTTCTACAGATCATGTACAACTACAAGCATACAAACTGTACATGTTGAAAATGTGTCTTTATTTATATTGAAGCCTTAACAGAGTAGGTAAAACCTGATTAAGCTTAAGACTACAATATATAAAAGAGTCCTGCCTGAGTAAGGGGAGGCGAGTCCTTCACAGCGCAGGTTGCATTTTCATGAAGGGGTATGTCCAGGGTTGGACTGGCCCACAAGCCTACAGGGGAAACCACCGGTGGGCCCCACTGCCTGGGGCCCCTCCTCCTCCTCTAGTGATCAGGTTCCAGACTCTGCAAATAAATTATTCATTATACATATGTTACCTTATACTGCACATGTATTCTCTACAGTGCATTGCCAATATTTATCTGGTACATTATCATGCACGCACTAGAAATATATATATTTGTCAAGTTGTCCAGCCCATTCACTCATTAACGGTTAGGCAATCCAATGTAACGGCTGGCCACACCCACTCTGGAGACTGACTACACCCCTAAACATGGTCCCCTACCACTGCATTCCCTGGTGGGCCCTCCATGAACCAGTCCGACACTGGATATGTCTGTCAACCCTCAACTTTTGTGTATAGTTTATTTGGATAGAGCAGATTTTTTTTTAAAGTGTTTTCTTGGCCACCCCATTACAGATTCTAATTCAGTCATAAATTAATAAATACTGTGACCTTTATCCAAACAGATGTTTGGGTCATTATTCAAAGAGTTTTAAAGGTTTCTTTATTATGGTAAGGTACAATAAGTTATGGATGCCTCATGCACATCTATATTGTACTATCCCAGGCTTGGCATGTTTTCCTTCTATACTAGTTTTCTTTTATTTGTAGCTGGATCTTTAACTGCAGTTTTGGTTTATTTGAGAAATCATTTATGATCCTTACATGGCCAGAAGGGAAATCCATGCAAAAGAGAATTAGTAATTAGAGATTAAGGCACACATGCACTAAGCCTTAAGAGTGAAAGTGGAGAGAGATAACTTACCAACCAGCTCCTGACATTTTTTAAACACAGCCCATGACATGGCAGTTAGGAGCTGATTGGCTGGTACTTTAGCTCCATTTTATCACTCTCCAAGGCTTAGATCTTCTGCTCCAAAGAGTTCTCATAGTCACTGCCATACTCAGGTCCATGTCAGTGATATACAGTATTACTGCATGTTCCTTGCATCTGCAGCACATTTTATTTGTAGGGGCACACAGGGGGATCTAAAGAGTAATATATTGCCCTGATCAGCTTGTGTAGTGCTATGTATATTTTATGTTCCACCCAATCTCTGCCCATATCATCATCATTTACCCCATCAATCCCTCAATGCCATCACCTCACTTGCTCATGACCATATTATGCTACTCAGTAGTGCCTCCTAATTCATATGATGCCAAGTACAAGTGGTCATTGTATTTTATATAATACATGTACCACTCACTGTGCTGCTCAATCCACAGCTCCTTCAGGGGTGGAAATAAGTAGCGTGTGAAGACTAGAGGTATCTACGGAACCCCTGGGCTGTAGGTCTCGAGTTGATAGCAATTCAGTGAGTTTAAGTTTAAAAATAATATTGTCTTTTACATGAGGGACTACAGGTCCCAGCAATACATATTTTAAAAAATACAGTATATCCAAATACTAATATGCAGTGGAGGCTTGCTAGGACCTTTAGTCCCTCCCGTGAAAGACTATTATTTTCAAACAAACTCACTGAATTGCAATCAACTTGGCACGCACAGTCTATGGGTGCTGGGATAGTCTTGGGCTTCAGCTCTGGCCTTGGGTGTCCTGGAGGAGGATGACTACTCCTTTTATGGTGGTCCTCACTCACCCAGGAAAACCCAGTCAGGGCTGACTAGTGAAGGGGGGTTAATGCTATGCCCACGGGGACCAATATAAGCATGTCCTGCTGGCTGTGGCATCATCTTCATAGATAGTTAAGCCTGGTGCTGGTATTAAAAATCTAGGGAACCACTACATCTTTTTCCAACCATCTGTTTGAAACCAGAACTTGTCCAAGAGCCAGGGTATGGTTATGCTTGTGGGAGGGGGGGCCCCACAAAGGTTTTTTTTCTGTTTTTTTAACCATTTTGTGACATTTAAACAGAGATGTACTGCACAGATCTCACTGAAATGTGCATGCTACTCCAAACATGCTTCTGGGAGAGACATCTATTTGAAAAGTGTATTTTGATCTGAGTTTGCACAATTAATTCACTGGTGTGTTTGTAAACATGATTCTAGGTAAATTCCTGTGTTTCAGTGTTGTCTATGGAAATTACATCTGAGTTTGGCCGATGGTGTATTTGATCATATGTCCATGTCCACCCATGTTTTGACTTTTATGCAAAACTCCCGTGTTTGGACTTTGGTAAATTTCCATGTTTGTAAAAATGGGCAAACACTCCAGGGTTTGCCAAATCAATCAGACACAGAGTTTAGTAAGTTTACTGCTTAGATGGTACAAGAGTTGGCCAAAAAAAAACCACTAAGGCAATAGAACATTACCCTGAGGAGCGTCTTAGTGTGTCTACAAGTGTTATGTTTGAGCGTGACCATTCTAATACTGTAATCATAGAGAAGCCTCCTTACACCATTTCTGCACCCTCTGCAAATGTGGTGATTAGCAGCACAAGTAAAAATGCTGACAGAAATTGAGGATGCTACTGTGGAAGTACAACAGCATTAGGGGGGTATTTGTGTAGCTGACACCGGGACTAATGAGTAGGTTGATGATGAAGTTGTTTTTGTAAGTCAGGCACCAGTGGAAGCGGTTCTTGCCCATTATAAAAGAAGGCCATTCTCATGCCTGAACATCTAATTATGAAGCGTAACGGAATATGCTGTGCTATGTAAGAAACTGCTAATAAATAAATAAATATGACTAAAAAATCCACCTCTCATGTGTGGAATTATTTTTACCCAAATTCTGACAACAGTTGTCAAGCCATCAGTATCATTTGTAAAGCCACAGTACATAGAGGTTTTAACCTCTACTTACTGTGGCTTTACAAACTTAACCAACTAGGAACCTCTTCCCTGTTATGTAATTTGCATCAAGTTCATGCAACATTTTTGGCAAAGTCAGGAACTTATGCTAAAAAAGATAGCTGTCCAACATCAGCTAACTCCCTTCTCTCAGCTTGATCCTGCTCCTGCAATCTCCACCACCAACACCTTCATCAATAGCCTCAATAATGATCTGAGGTACAGTTCTGCATCCAATTTGCTAATGATAACTGACTCCTCCCCTTTCCAGGATTCCTCAGAAGAATCCTTCAGCACTAGGACTGCTACTACTGCTGGGGTAGATCTTAATCCCAGAAGTGAACCAAGAAGACTACTAGTAGTAGTTTAAAAAATGTACTGATTGTTAAACAATCCTTTGCAAGCAGAAACAAATATGACAGCTGTCACCCAATTGCACATCAGATCATTGAAGCGAGGACAGGTATGCTAGTATTAGATCTGCATCCAATATCCACCATTAGTGCATTGGGTTTTAGTCAGTTAATTGAGGTCCTGTGCCCCTGCTACCAAATTCCAACTCAATTTCATTTTACTAGAAAAGCAATTCCTTGCCTGTACCAAGACTTAACTCCCCCCCCCCCCCCCCCAATTATTGGCATATAAAATGCCATTGTAACCATTGTCCGATTAAACCCACATATATAGACAAGCGGTACCTGTAAAACTAAAGATTACATGACTGACAGCACATTGGGTAGGTGAATCACCTCCAGCAGTAGCAGTATGTAACACAAAATGCCCAGTCATTCACAGGAAGGCTACTCTCAGTATCACCGGCTTCATTAAGAGGCATACCAGTTTCAACCTCTTAGAAAAACTAAGGGAAATCATAGCAAAATTGCTTACAACTGGTGAATTTGGCAATGTTTTGCTCATACAATCAACTTGTTGGTACAGAACTTTTTTTTCAAATGACAGGTGCATGTAGGAGATGCTGCCTGAGGCCAGAACAATTTTGGGTCATTTTTGGCATTCAGCAGCCACATGTAGAAGATTGCAGGACCTGCAAGAACAGTTAATTTTGCCATGCCACCAACTGAAGCAAGAGGTACTCTAGTAACACGGTTTTACTTCAGCAGCTGGAGGAACAGCAAAAAGCAATCCAAACCTAAAGATGTGTCTTCATACAGTGTTGCTAATGCATCACAGAACACTGTTCGCAGCATAGCGCGCCGTACCCCGCTATGCCATTCACTTCAATGGGAGCCAGGTGCGCAGGCGCCCCCCTCCCACTGAGTGTAATAGGAGATGACAGTGATGCGAATGGACGTGGTATGCCTTAAGCCCATCATTAACAATACTGTTCGGTGCCTTTAGTCTACTGGTAACTTGTTTTGTGGGGGCCCAAAGAAACCAAGTACTTGAAGCACAAAAGTGGCAGTCCCTGTTGCTGAAGTGCTTGATTTGTTAAACTGTATATGTCCTGTTTAATATATAACGCATGGGTGGGAGGGCCCAAGGACTATTCCTCCCAAGGACAATTCCATTTTGCACCACTTTTTAATTATGGCCTGTTTGGGGAAATTGGTGATGGTCTATTCTGCAGAGATAAACATTTTTATTGGTTTGGTTATTGCTCTAAAATCTCTACTAATCTGAAACACATTTTAACCAGAAATGATGTGGTGCCTCACACATGTTAATTTTAATAAATCAATCTTTCTTGTACTTTATGTCCTTTATTTATCTCAAAACAGGCTACAGCTCTCAATCTAGGCCTCACGCATATTAATTATATTTAAACAATTGATCATATTTGTATTCTTTTATGGCATTTTCTTTTCTTCGCTGCAGAACAGGCTACAGCTCTTGATCTAGGCCTCACACATGTTAATTTTAATTAAGTAATCAACCTACCAATCCTTCTTGTATTTTATGGCCATTTCTCTTCTAATTTGCTGCAAAATAGATGTTGATATAGTCCACATCTTAATTCTCATTCTTTTTCCTGCTTTCCACTATATACTCCACCTCCATTTCCCTTTGCGTCCTCGGGACTCAGAGCTACTGTATATTTAATCGACTAAGCAACTTTTTTGTGAGAGCAACTACTCAGATATGACAACACCGATTTTAAAGGTTCAAGTGTCATTCGATAGGGTGTGTGACGGAAATGTGCAATAAAGTCACATCATTTTGATAAGAGATCAGGCTGATGATGAATAAAGCATCAAAGTTGTGATTTTTTTTTTTCCCATAGTGGAGGGTGCTTTTTTTTGTGCTTGATCTCAAGCAGTGGTTGACTAGTAGTTTATTAAACTGCCGTCATCCCGTCTGCCACTGCTGTGTGGCAATGTTTCATGAATGTGCTTAAAACTGCCATGTGTTTGTGCTCTGTTTAATTTAGTCTGGAAATTAATTTAATTGAGGTTAATAATACTGTAGGGAGAAAAACAGACCCAAATTACATGGTTTTAGCTGTTTTTAGCATAAAAAAAAATACAGATCCAAAACCAAAACACGGAGGTCCGCGCACATCTCTAATAATGACACATAAAAAGTTATGTGATATGTAATCCCAATACAAATTAAAGATAGAAACATAAATAAATAATGCAAGGTAGTGACAAAACAAGCTAACTAAAAGTATTTCAGCAAAATAAAGTTCCACCAGACCCTTATACCTATTGCATTGATTTTAGGATTTTAGTTGTTTCTTTAAGAGTTCAAATTTAATTTAAGTACAAGGTTCACCATTAAAATCATTTAGAATATTTCAATTTTAAGCTTGAAAGTTTTTGAGGCAGCTTGCACCTATGATTATGGTGAAAGTGGCTTGTATGTAGTTGAACCTGTTTGAGTTTCTTGAATTTTGCTTTATCTACTGTATGTACAGTATATATCACACTAACATTTTAGAAACTCCTTTATGTTTTAACACTATAAATTGGAGGGTTCTGCGCACTGAGTGTCTTTATTCTATAGCTAGCCGGGCTGTGCTCCTCGTTCTGATGGGTGTTCCAACCCACCTATACGTAAATGGAGAAGCTTAGTGGATATACCACAATAGAACTGCGCTCAACCCCTAAGGTGTGTGTGTTTAGCTAATGAATGCACATCAGATGTAATAAAGGATAATGTATGAACAGACCCAAATTTGAGTTTGCACTTGGATATAGAAATCACAAAAATAACAATATGATGCAAATTAATTGTTGTGAGCCACTGTATTTATTGTATACTGGCCAATCTAAAGGTGTGCTGTTAATGCCCAGGGTGGGCGATATTGTCTCTTATAAAGTTCATGCAGGTGGGCGATATTGTCTCTTATAAAGTTCATGCAGGTTATAATACAGACTGCGGCGTCCCGCACATCTGCTGTTGAAAAGTCTTTAGGAAAAAATAATAATAATAACAAATGCTGGTGTTGCTAAAAAAATCTTTAAAACCTTCACGATGCCCTGAGCTTACGGTGGTGGCATAAGTGGGGTAAAAAAGGGGGGTCTCCGGACTGGTTTCCCCTCCTTGTTCAGACGCCCCCCGGGTGCAGGTCGGTCAGAGAGGTGGACCTGCCTAGCAGCGGGGAAAGGATTCAGATGCCGCTCTGCAGAGCGGCTAGCTGCGCCTCTCCCACCGCTTACAGAGAACTCACCTGTCGCCCGCTCCAGCCGCACGCTCCGTCATCGGCTTCCTCCACTGTCTGGTATCCTAGCAGCGCTGCTGGCTTCCGGGTTGGTCCGGTCACGTGACTGGGTCTTTTCGACGTGGGAAAGAGTCTTCCTGATGAAGTCTTTGAATCTGTAGTGGTTCTTTCTTTGTAGTTCCGCCAATGCGTTTCAACCTTTCGGTCTTCCTCTGGGAGTGCTTGAAGTGTCTAGATTGACATGATTTATATGTTTCTGAAGGGGCCATGCCAGTTCTGATTGGATGAAGGATTGTATCACTGATTGGGCCTCTGACCTGTCTATCAAACTAGACCTGTTCTGATTTGTATGTTTCTGAGTGGGCCATACCAGTTCTGATTGGATGAAGGATTGTATCACTGATTGAGCCTCTGACCTGTCTATCAAACCAGACCTGTTCTGATTTGTATGTTTCTTAGGGGGCCATACCAGTTCTGATTGGATGAAGGATTGTATTACTGATTGGGCCTCTGACCTGTCTATCAAACCAGACCTGTTCTGATTTGTATGTTTCTGAGTGAGCCATACCAGTTCTGATTGGATGAAGGATTGTATCACTGATTGGGCCTCTGACCTGTCTATCAAACCAGACTTGTTCTGATTGGATGAAGGATTGTGTCACTGATTTGGCCTCTGACCTGTCTATCAAAGTCAGTGTGTTATTTCTCTAAAGTTGTAGGGTCCTATTTCCAAAATTAGAGTATATAGACATAGCTGATCTAGTATAATGTTTAGGAGAGATATACAAATAATACAGATATCTTATTTATGTATTTGTTAAATCCATGTTTGTAATGCCTCTGCATCATTATATATTAGAAATAAGTACCCTATATTAATATTTGTAGTTCTCCTGCCGATGGTGTCTAAAATGAGGAAAAGAGGGGTGTACAGTATTCGGATGATGTTGTGCTACTGTTGTAGTATCTGACCTTTATTGTCTTTAAGATTATTTGCAGATGACCGACCTGGTTCCGGTATGAATGGTTGACCATGTTATGGTCGACAGTAATTAGGTCGACTACTATTGGTCGACATTGACATGGTCGACATGGACACATGGTCGACAAACAAAAATGGTCGACACATGAAAGGTCGACACATGAAAAGGTCGACACGAGTTTTTTAACTTTTTTTTGGTGTCGTTTTTTGCGTAAAGTGACTGGGAACCCCAATTAGTGCACCGCGTCCCCTCGCATGGCTCACTTTGCTCGCCATGCTTCGGGCATGGTGCCTTCGCTTCGCTCGGCACAGATTACCGTTCCAATCGTAGTCCACGTGGATCGTAAAGTATGGAAAAGTTCCCCAAAAGAAAAAAAAGTTAAAAAACTCATGTCGACCTTTTCATGTGTCGACCTTTCATGTGTCGACCATTTTCATGTGTCGACCATGTGTTCATGTTGACCATGTCAATGTCGACCAATAGTGGTCGACCTAATGACTGTCGACCATAACATGGTCGACCATGTGAACAGATACCGACCGACCTGATGTTGTGCTACTGTTGTAGTATCTGACCTTATTGTCTTTAAGATTATTTGCAGATGACCGACCTGATCTCATTGTCAATATTGAGATCCCTAGGGGCTATGGTCCCCATATTGACAATCATGCTCAATTCTTCTTTGTTGATTTTGTGAATAAAGTCCGCTCCTCTCCAGTTTCTTTTCACCTCTTTTAGCCCGGTGAATTTGAGTAATGTGGGATCTGAATGATGGTAGTCCCTAAAGTGTAAAGATAACTGGTGTTCTTCCGTCCTCTTCCTGATGTTCCGTACATGCTCGGCTATTCTTGCTTTTAACGGTCTTATCGTCCTTCCTATATAGTGTTTTACGCATGGGCACTGTAATATGTATATGATGCCCTGGGTGTGGCATGTTAGCCTGTCCCTAATCCCAAATTCATAGTCATTGCTCACAGATCTCATGTTGCATGTGGGTGCAGTGCTTTTTGTGCCCGTGGTTTTGCATCCTATACAAGTCCCACAGTGGAAGGAACTTCCTTTCTTGTGCGTCCCATCTATTGTGGTTTGTGTTTTGTTGGTTGGTGGTATGCAGCTGTGTACTAATTTTTGTTTCATATCGGGGGCTTTTCTGTATACCACCTTTGGCTTTGGTGGTAAGATTTTGGCTAAGGTGTCGTCTTGTAGTAATATGGGCCAGTGTTTCTCAAGAATCTTCTTCACCTTGTTCGCTTGTTGTGAGAACTGTGTAATGAATAGAGGTTCTTCAGTGCTTGTTGCCAGTTCTGGTTTCTTGTTGTATTCTAGAAGTGGTGCTCTATCGTTTTCTCTCACTGTGGTGAAAGCCTTTTGAATTAACTCTGGGTGGTATTTCTTTTCTCTGAATCTATTGCTAAGTGTGGTCCCTTGTGTGTCATAGTCACTGATTCTGGAGCAGTTTGTCCTTAATCTCTTGAACTGGCCCATTGGTATACCTTTGAGCCAGGTGGGATGGTGCCCACTGGATGCCAAGATAAAGCTGTTGACATCCACAGTCTTATTGAATGTGTTGGTGTGAATGGCACCTTCATGTATAATTATATTGAGGTCTAAGAATTCTACTGTCTTGTTGCTATAGTTGGTGGTGAATTTCAAATGCCGATCATTCTGGTTGAGGTTGGAAATTAAGTTTCTGAGTGATTCCTCACTTCCTTGCCAAATGAAGAATATATCGTCTATGTACCTGGTCCATAGGATGAGACTTGCGCCAAGCTCCGGGTCTGACCAGATGGTATCATCTTCCCATTTGCTCATAAAGAGATTTGCGTAACTTGGTGCAAATCCCGTCCCCATTGCGGTCCCCGTGGTTTGGAGATAGAATTGGTTGTCAAACCATGCAAAGTTGTGTGTCAATATGTATTTGATGCCCTCCAAGATTAAATCTCTTTGTTCTATAGTCATATCTGGATCGGTTTCTAAAAAATGTTTTGTACTGCAGATTCCTGGTGAGTGGTCTATTATGGAATATAGAGAGGTGACATCGCTGGTAACTAGCCAACAGTCGTCACTCCATGTAATGGATTGTAATTTCTGTAGAATGTCTGTAGTGTCTTTGAGATGCGATTTCTGTGATTTAACATATGGCTGTAAGAAAATGTCAATGTACTGGGATAAGTTTGAACTTATGGAACCTATTCCTGATATAATAGGCCTCCCCGGGGGCTTCGTCGGATGTTTGTGTATGTTTTAACAGTTTTGCAGCCATTCAATTGTTTAAAGAATTTAATTGTAGTTAGAGTATCTCCAGTTCATAGGGACTAAAAACAGCAAACTTCACTTGGGAACTGGTTCATGTCCTTTTAAGAAGAAATCACCAAATATTTACAATATATTTGCGCACAGTGTATATACACTGCTGCTCTGCTAAGAGTGACAGGAGCCTCCCCAACTACCCCCGCCCTTCCCCATCGTGGGACACTGCCGCCTGCAGGGTGGGACAGCAGGACAGTCCCAAAAAAAGGGGACTTACCCGCAAAAATCAGGACAGTTGGGAGGTATGGATACAGTATATTAAAACATTGCACCAAGCAAACACTGAACATGGGTATTCATAATGCCATTACACTATATACAGGCATTAAATCTATACCAGTGTTGGTTCAAGAGAGAAGAGGGCCAGTGTGCAGCTCCTGTGCACCCAGCCCCCCTTATTAATTGGCGCATGTCCACAGTAATCTCTGAGCCAGAGTCACTGTGAACAAAGACACAGCATTTTCAGGAAAACCCTTAATATTTTGGCTAACTATGAAAATCAGGGACAACTGTGATGTGTAACATTGTAGATGTGCATATTCATGATTACTAAAACAAAGTGTTTTAAACCTGATAGAATGCACACTTATTTTATCAGCATTGAAGTACTTAAGTTATCCCCAAGCAAAGAGGTACCTTGCTCTTCTTATGTTCTTGTAATGTAATAAACTTTGAGTTTTGAAGTTCACAGATGTTGCTGCAGTTTATTGCAAGCCGTCTGTTGCTAATTGGAGAAAATCAATATTTAGGCTGCATACAGTAGTATATCCTATGAGTGCAATTTCTTTTCAGGAGACTGAGTCAGATACGTCTTGCATGAAATTTAAGTTTTCAGTTGTACTAGTTTAAAGAAAGTTTGAATGACTTTAATGAATTGTTAAGCATATATTAACATTTTGATAAACAATATCTTTCAATAGCTTTGCAGAAATGCCATTAAAAGTTCTGTTTTCCTTAAAAGCATCACATTTTTCAAGTAAGTATTGTGACCTATTTAATATTAATTATTTCCAAAACAAGGGGTTGCTGCTGATTGCTACTGATCCTTAACTATTCAATAATGTGATGGCATCCTATATCATTTACATTTATTATCGCAAATTTAATATAAAGAATGTACTAAGGTGATTTAAATATATGAATATGTGGGTATATACAGTACAGTAAGTGGCAGATTAATTCTACTATTAGCTACGAGTAGAGCTCAACCCATGGATCCCAAAGCCAGATCATTTTATCACACAGTAGCATCTATTTGAATGGTTCCACATCCACAAATTGTCAGTAAAAAAGGGGCGATAGTGTTTCCCATGTATGCTGTCTATTATGGGTGCGCTACAATGCAGTTCCTCGTCTTTGGATGTGTGAAACACGACAGGACCCGAAACACTGAATACGTGTGACTTATCTTACTAAAGTAATGGCCACCAGGACAATTCAACTTGCACCAATGATACAACATACATCTATTAACATGTCCTTTTTAAATTACCTAGGGTGTGCAAATAAATTCAAGGATTTCACATTAATTTAAAAGCAATTATTTATGTTAGAGAAGGGCCCTAATTCTGTCACAAACCAGCAAGAACTTTTCCCTACTTAAAAAGCCCTGCAATCTGCAAAAGCTATTCACCTCCTAGGAGGAAATTTACTACAGTAAGTATAATTTCTGACCAATTTCACAAATCGCCCTTAATTGCCCCTTAAACGCACATTTACTAACAAGCGATTTCACCTGTGTCTGTCTTCCGATGGTCTATGTAGTCACATTGAGGCATGTGGTTTTGTGTTGACTTAGGTGCTTTTGTCTGGGAAGTAATTTCATAATTCATATTTGAACGCACTATAATTTGCAGTAGAATGGCTCAGAAGATGTACAGTATACCAGCACAAAGCTAATCACGCATCAAATTGCACCACAAGTTGCAGTACAGCGACAAAGGGCCTTATTAAGGTTTGTTAGCAAAACACAAAAGCACACTAATGGGCAAAACCATGTTGCACTGCAGGTGGGGCAGATGTAACATGTGCAGATATATTTAGATTTGGGTGTGGTGTGTACTTCAAACTGAAATCTAAATTGCAGTGTGAAAATAAAGCAGCCAGTATTTACCCTGCACAGAAACAATATAACCCACAAAATCTAAATTTCTTTGCACATGTTGCATCTGCCCCATCTGCAGTGCACATGGTTTTGACCATTAGTATCCTTTTTTTTTGTTTGCTAACAGATCTGAAAACCCCCCAAAGTACCCAAATACCTGTACATTTCAACCTGCTGGTTCCTCTGTTCTGTTTCTTGCTCCTCACCCCTATGGTGCTGCCAGCAGCCACTGGAGGGTGCCCGATGGAGCAACATTATGGACACGCATACTATGCATACTGCATCCCCACCATATACCTCCCTTATATACACACTGCTGCATCCCCACCATATACCTCCCTTATATACACACACTGCAGCCCCATACCCCTCCATTTAATGCCCCCTATATAAAGGGCACCTGCCTCCTCCACTGCTCCCACCATATACCGCATACTCAGTACCCCCTTCTCCATATACTATGCAGCAACCCCTAGGTTACTTGCAGGGGTGCTTCTAGAAAGGAGGAGGCCCATGTGCAGATTCTCAACACTCCCATATTACTCCCATGACACTCATCAGTTAAATCCGACTGTTGCCATCCAGCTTCCACTTTGAAACACACAGTTACACGGGAGACAGATCTAGCCAGGTTCTGTTGGACTTGGATATACACAAAAACTCACATCTGCGCATGCAGGGCAAGCGCAACACACTCAGCAGAGTATGCAAAGCAGGGAGGTGCCAGACTGGAGAGGCGCTCTCCCTACTCTGCTACTCTACTGCTATACACTATTGCTGCCAGCTGCCGCTGCGCCTGTCATACTGTATGAAAGGCAGCAGCATTGGCAATTCTGAGTGAGCAGCAGAGGAAGTCCCTGCAACTCTCTCACTGTGGGAAATTCAGTTGTTGGTGTCCTCGGAAAACCACTAGATGGTGCCCAATGGAGCAATTCAAATGTTGTTGGATGAGCATGCAGAGACATTTCATCTTGCAGCCTCCTGAGGTGTGAGCTGAAATATGTGTGAACTCCAAGGTTTGGTGATCACCCTAACCTGTTTTCAGACTGGTCTAGCTGCTTGACATGGCTAAACCCAGTACTAACCCAACTAATTCAATTGTTGCCCCCATTGGAATAGCCCTGTTTGGCACCCAATACGTTTGTCAAGCATCTCGCTGATATATGCCAATATGCCACACTGCCTGTCCAGCTTCTGTCCCCCTAAGTCTTTTTCCACCAACTTTTCCCCCTCTCTCTCTCTGCCCATCATCTTCCACCCCTCTCCCCAGCATGTCTCCACCCACTCTCTCTCTCTGTCCAGCATCTGTCCCCACCTCTCTTTGCCCAACATCTCACTGTTCCTCTCTCTCCCCAACATCTGCCTCCCCATTCTCTCTGTCCAGCATCTGTCTCCAGCATCTTGCTGCCCCTCTCTCTCTCTACCCAGCACTTGCCCCTCACACTCTGTCTGCCCAGCATCTGTCTTCTACATGTCTCTGACTCTCTATGTTCTGTAATCATCTGTCTCCTCCTCTCTCTGCCCAGCATCTGTCCCCTCCCTCCCTGCACAGCATTTGGCTGCAGCCCCTTCTCTCTGCCAAGCATCTGCCTTCTACATGTTTCTTTCTGTCTCTCTATATTATGTGCCCAATTATCTATCCCCTCTCTGTCCAGCATCTGTCTGCCCCCTCTTTTTGCCCTTCATCTGCCCATCATCTGGCTGTCCCCCATCTCTCTCTGCCCAGCATTTGCCACCCCCCCTCTTTCTGCCCAGCATCTGTCTGCATACTATCTGCCCAGTATCTGCACCCCCCCTCCTCGATCCAGCATTAACTGCATTAGTAGCACTACTGCTGTGGACATTATGTGCATAAGGGGCACTGCTATGGGCATTGTGTATAAAGGGCACTACTGTGGGCTTTGTGTATAAGGGGCACTACTGTGTGGTGTAACATGTATAAGGGGTCCTAATATGTAGTGTAACATATTGAATGGGTACTACTGTATAGTGTAGCATGAATAAGTTGTACTGCTGTGTTATGTATTGTGAATAAGGGGCACTATTATGTGGTGTAATATAATTTAGGGGCACTACACGCGGTTTCATGTGAATAAGATTGTGCTACTGTGTGACGTCATTTGAACAGGGAGTAGTATTGTGAACAGGGAGTAGTATTGTGAATAGGGGGTAGTATTGTGAGATCACACAACCTTATTTGTGGCGCGTGCTGTCCCTTTATTAAATATGGGAGGAAGGTTGCAAATTTAAAGCTTGTAGGGGGCGCCAAACACCCTAGCACCGACCCTGGGGCTATATTTACAAAAATGATATTAAGGTATTATACCAGTCACCGCAGTGGTACTAAACTAGTATTCTAGGTTTTCTTTAGCCAGAGTAGCTGTGCACAAGTTGTAATTGATTCCTTTAGCACCCATTGCAAATGCACTGCAAATTTGCGACATGGCCCCCTTATGTCACAGCTTTACACCTAGCCTGAATATACAGTGGCGCTGGATACTATACAATATGGAACTGGCACTGTAATGTGTCAGAGGTGGTGGAAGGGATGGCTAATGTGATCATCAGCTCAGAGTAATTAGCAGACAAATTCTGCTTCACTGCGCTAGTAAAATGCCCAGCTGTGCATTTGCGCAGGAATCTGGTGGCACAGTGGAGGCACAAAAAGTGTAAGCATAGTGGTATGGAGGCCTATGTACCAACAGCTTTTTGCGTTAAAAATCAGATAAATTTAGATTTTCAATACTTCAATACGCATTTTTAAAGTATCGTCTGTATGTATGTAAGTTTTTAGATTTTATGTATCAGGGGTTTTTTCCGCAAAATCTACTTTTTGCATTTTTTTCGAACTTCTCCAACCTCTATTGAAAATGAATGGGAACCTTATGTATCATTGTATTATTGTGAAAATTGTCTGAAACTTTTCAACTTTTCATATGTTTTTTTCGCCAGCTTTTACTGACGAGTTTAGCAATAGGCCATGATTGTTCTTGTAGTTCCACCTCTAAATTTACTTTTTTTTACAAAAAGAAAATGCTAAAAATATCTCCCTTTATCTAAATTATACTTATATATTGAACTAGTCTAAAAATGTACTAATATTTTCTATATATTGTTTGCTTGAGATTTATATTAGATACATGTAAAAATTATCTCATATATATGTTATCTACAGTGTGTGTGTGTGTGTGTGTGTGTGTGTGTGTGTGTGTGTATATATATATATATATATATATATATACACACATGTATATATTAAAGATGAGCGGGTTTGATTCTCCGAGATCCGAACCCCCCTGAACTTCACCTATTTTGCCTGGATCCGAGGCAGCCTCGGATATTCCTGCCTTGCTCGGTTAACATGAACGCGCCCGAATGTCATCATCCCGCTGTCGGATTCTCGCGAGATTCGTATTCTATATAAAGAGCTGCAAATACCTGTGCTCAGTGTGCTTCATTTTGGTGACCAACAGTATATAATTGTACAGTACAGTAGGCCATTGCTGTATCTTGCAGCTTTGTGTCACTGCAAGAATCCATTCCATATCTGTGCTGCATTATTGCGAGCAGTATATAGTAGGACAGTGCAGCATTTTGGTGACAAGCAGTATACATATATAGTGCAGTACAGTAGGCCATTGCTGTATCTTGCAGCTATGTGTCACTGCAAGTATCCATTCCATGGGGTTTATTTACTAAAATTCGTATTTTTCAGAATGAGGTTAAAGTTCAAACACGAATGACATCGAATGTGTGAATTTGCAACTTTTGGGTTTTTTTTACGCCTCATTTACTATGCTGTCGTATTCTGCATTTTCGTTTTTTCCGATGTCGATGTTATTCGTAATGTCAGGCAGTGTTTTACGTGAGTGATTAGTAAAACACTGCCGACATTAACACAATGAATCTCGGCTGGATCTGTGAGATCCGTGCAGGGCTTCATTGTGTACCTTAAAAAAGTGTTTAAAGAGTTAAAATTCAAAAACAATGCAGTGACACAGAGCCTGCTGGGACTTGTAGTACTGTAACAAAAAACAATATTTTTATTTTTACACATGGCTATCAGCCCCCCATCCGCAGCCCTTGGATGGGGGGGACAGCCTCAGGCTTCACCCCTGGCCCTTGGGTAGCTGGAGGGGGGTTTAAGGGGTCCCCACTCCTCCAGGGTACTCCGGCCAGGGGTGACTAGTTAGTGATTTATTGCCAGGGCCGCAGGGATCGATATAAAAGTGTCCCCCGGCTGTGGCATTATCTCTCTGACTAGTGGAGCCCGGTGGGTGCTGGTTCAAAAAATACGGGGGACCCCTATGCTTTTTGTCCCCCGTATTTTTTGCACCAGGACCGGATGCAGAGCCCGATGCTGGTTGTTTAAATATGGGGGAACCCCAGTCATTTTTCCCCCTTATTTTTTCAACCAGGACCGGCTCAAGGAGCCCGAGGCTGGTTTTGCTTAGGAGGGGGGACCCCACGCATTTTTTTTTAAAATTTTTTAACAGTTTCCCACCCCTTCCCACTGATAAACATGCACGGATCTCATGGATCTGTGCATGACTATCAGAACACGGTAAAAAAAAGCAGGTCTGTTTTAAAACTGCTTTTTTTACGTATTTTTTCACGGCAGTGTTTGGCTATTGCCGGCAGTGTTTGTGAAATACAATTTTTAGTAAATTACCGAGTTGTATACCTAAACAGCCGCGTTTGACCGATGGTGTATTCATTCGTATTTTTTTTCTTTGACTACCAAAAAAATACGAATGGCCTCATCACTGCCGAGATTTAAGTTTAGTAGATTCCTGAGATGATACTTTGATCAAAAAACACCAAATCGGTCAAAATCATGAGCTTAGTAAATATACCCCCATATCTGTGCTGCATTTTTGTGAGCAGTATATATAGTAGTACAGTGCAGCATTTTGGTGACCAACATTATATAGTTGTACAGTACAGTAGGCCATTGCTGTATCTTGCAGCTCTGTGTCACTGCAATTATCCATTCCATATCTGTTCTGCATTATTGTGAGCAGTATATAGTAGGACAGTGCAGCATTTTGGTGACCAGCAGTATACATATATAGTACAGTACAGTAGGCCATTGCTGTATCTTGCAGCTCTGTGTCACTTCTAGCATCCTGATCAGTGCTCAATATCTGCTGCATTGTTGTGACCAGTATGTATACTGTACTGTGCGACGTGTGTTATACACCTGGTGATTACTGATTATACATCCTGTAATCTGTACTGAGCGATGTGTGAGATACACCTGGGGATTATACACCCTATATACTGTACTGTGCGACATTTGTTATACACCTGATGATTACTGATTATACATCCTGTAAACTGTACTGAGCGATGTGTGAGATACACCTGGGGATTATACATCCTATATACTGTACTGTGCAATGTTTGTTATACACCTGGTGATTATACATCGTGTAATCTGTACTGAGCGATGTGTGAGATACACCTGGGGATTATACACCCTGTATACTGTACTGAGCGATGTGTGAGATACACCTGGTGATTATACACCCTATATTATTATTATTATCCTTTATTTATATGGTGCCACAGGGGTTCCGCAGCGCCCAATTACAGAGTACATAAATAATCAAACAGGAAAACAGTAATTTACAGTTGATGACAGTATAGGACAAGTACAGGGTAAATAAACATAGTTACATCAGCAGATGACACTGGAATAAGTATCAGGTGGCAGAAGACTGCTGGATGTGGTACAGTTGAAGATTATTAAAGTAAGACAAAGAATAAGCCCATGAGGGAAGAGGGCCCTGTTCGTGAGAGCTTACATTCTAAAGGGGAGGGATAGACAGACATGGGTGACACAGATGGGGTACATAGAGAATGTGGAACAGAGGTTTAGGATGAGATTTGGCTGGGTTTGGTGAAGAAGTGGACCCCAGAAAGCACAAGTCAATACTTAACATTGCAACATTTTACTGGGCTATGCAGGAGAAAATTAAAAATAGGGGAAAATAAAAATAAAAAAAAAGAATTGATAACTTCTACCGCTTTCAAAAAGGTCAATGGAAGATGAAATAATAGACAACTACCTCATGGAAGCCAGATACAGTATACCAAACAGTACTTAGCAGAGTTAGGAATGAGTGATTATGAAATACAGTAACATGTTGTCATAATATTTCAGAAACTGCATGGCTGGTCTCTTGCACTCTTTTGCTCTAATACACCACCTGCTTTAGGATTTATATTCAAAAACATTATGTCTCAATAATCCCAAAAACGTCAGTCCTCTTGGAAAGTGATTTGTTCCTTTGTAAGAGAAAGAGAACAGACATTCTCAAATAACGGTTTACTCAATTTCTTTTTCCTCTGGGAAGGGATTGTGGATTCGCAGGAATATCTGAGCATTTCTGTAATCAGAAAGCAGCGACTTTCTACAATTGTTTACGAATAATTCCAGTGATTTTGTCATTTTCTTCCAGTGATTTGGACCAATAATACCATTGATTAGAACGAATAATTCCAGTGATTTTGTCATTTTCTTCCAGTGATTTGGACCAATAATACCATTGATTAGAACGAATAATTCCAGTGATTTTGTCATTTTCTTCCAGTGATTTGGACCAATAATACCACTGATTAGAACAAATAATTCCAGTGATTTTGTCATTTTCTTCCAGTGAGTTGGACCAATAATACCATTGATTAGAATGAATAATTCCAGTGATTTTGTCATTTTCTTCCAGTGATTTGGACCAATAATACCATTGATTAGAATGAATAATTCCAGTGATTTTGACATTTTCTTCCAGTGATTTGGACCAATAATACCATTGATTAGAACGAATAATTCCAGTGATTTTGTCATTTTCTTCTAGTGATTTGGACCAATAATACCATTGATTAGAACGAATAATTACAGTGATATTGAGGTGTTTGTGTCGCTTATCTTAGCCGTCCTGCAACCACAGTGCACCTCTTTTTCTCTTTTCTTTGCATCATGTGCTGTTTGGGACCATTTTTTATAAGTGCCATCCTGTCTGACACTGCAGTGCCACTCCTAGATGGGCCAGGTGTTTGTGCCACCCTCTTGGGTCGCTTTGCTTAGTCATCCAGCGACCTCGGTGCAAATTTTAGGACTAAAAATAGTATTGTGAGGTATGAGGTGTTCAGAATAGACTGGAAATGAGTGGAAATTGTGGTTATTGAGGTTAATAATACTATAGGATCAAAATTACCCACAAATTCTATGATTTAAGCAGTTTTTGAGGGGTTTTTGAAAAAAAACCACCTGAATTCAACAAAAGATTTTAAGGGAGGTTTTGCCAAAATGCGTCCGAATCCAAAACACGGCCGCGGAACCGAATCCAAAACCAAAACACATAGCCCGAAAAATTTCCGGTGCACATCTCTAGTATATATATGTGTGTGTGTCTGTGTATATATATATATATATATATATGTTTTGTTTGTGAGACTCTTAATAGTTCTGTTAGAGGTAAACAGCACACACTAGTAAGGGCCAATAGAATTTCATCTTGGTAACATGTTTATAACTGTCATTAGACTAACCAATCAAATTGACTTTGTAAAAGCTCCCTCCCCTTTCAGTTTTCTAATAAGTGTCCCATAGTAAACTAACTATTCTTCTCTGCTGTATGTCAGGTATGTGCTGAACGCCACCAAGGAACTCACTGTGCATGTCCGGCTCTGAAACAGAGCACATGCACTTCATTTTATTTTTTCCGAAATGCGATAAAAAATGCAATAAAATGATCGAAAAGTAGAGCGATAATTATCGCATTTTTGGGCTTTTATCGCAATTACATTTTCAATTTAAGAAAATTATACATACTTCGGGGGGAAAAAAGTCACGAAAAACACGATAAGTGATGAAAAAAATTATGAAACTTATCAAACTTTTGGTACATAGGCCCCATAATCTATATGTAATCTTCAGCAGCCTTTTTATTGCACAAGGCGTCACACCTTTTAACCTTGAAAAAAAATTATGAAAAACAATTTTTATAGCATAACATGGGCATTCAAATTTCAAAGTAACTCTTAGCAACACTTCCCTTATACGGTTACTTTAAAATTTGGCCTCCTTCTTTGTCTCTGTAAATGGAAGGTAAAACATAGGGAGGAAATCTTCATGTAATACCATTTTGGGAAGGCACATTGTTAAAATGCACCCTATGGGGCACACACAGCCACCTTCAATTTAAGTGAATAAATGGTATGGCGGGGGTGCCCCCTCTTTAAAACACTTACAAGTGTACAGTATGTCATAAACTAGCATATCAAAAATTACAGTTACCGTATAGATATAATTGGGGATACTGCCTCAGCAGTACACTCACAGATTTAGAAATGTATTCAGGCTAGAGATGTGCGGCTGGCACTTTTCATGTTTTGTGTTTTGGTTTTGGTTCTAATTCCACTTTTGTGTTTTGGTTTTGGCTTGCTTTTGACAAAACCACCCTTTCGTGTTTTGGTTTTGGTTTTGGTTTTGGATCTGGATGATTTAAAAAAAAACATAAAACAGCTAAAATCACAGAATTTGGGGGTAATTTTGCTCCTACGGTATTATTAATCTCAATAACATTCATTTCCACTCATTTCCAGTCTATTCTGAACACCTCACAATATTGTTTTTAGGCCTAAAAGTTGCACCGAGGTGGCTGTATGACTAAGCTGAGTGACACAAGTGTGTAGCACAAACACCTGGCCCATCTAGGAGTGGCACTGCAGTTGTAGACAAGATGGCATTATTCAAAAACTAGTCCCCAAACAGCACATGATGCAAAGAAGAAAAAGAGGTGCAATTAGGTAGCTGGATGGCCAAGCTAAGCGGCACAAGTGTGCGGCACAAACAACTGGCCCATCTAGGAGTGGCACTGCAGTGGCAGACAGGATGGCAGATTTAAAAACAAGTCCCCAAACAGCACATGATGCACAGAAGATAAAGAGGTGCAATGAGGTAGCTGTATGACTAAGCTAAGCGACACAAGTGTGTGGCACAAACACATGGCCCATCTAGGAGTGGTACTGCAGTGGCAGACAGGATGGCAGAATTAAAAACAAGTCCCCAAACTGCACATGATGCAAAGAAGAAAAGAAGTGCAATGAGGTAGCTGTATGACTAAGCTAAGCAACACAAGTGTGCAGCACAAACACCTGGCCCATCTAGGAGTGGCACTGCAGTTGTAGACAAGATGGCATTATTCAAAAACTAGTCCCCAAACAGCACATGATGCAAAGAAGAAAAAGAGGTGCAATCAGGTAGCTGGATGGCCAAGCTAAGTGACATAAGTGTGCAGCACAAACACCTGGCCCATCTAGGAGTGGCACTGCAGTTACAGACAGGATGGCACTTAAAAAAACTAGTCCCCAAACAGCAAATGATGCAAAGAAGAAAAAGAGGTGCAATTAGGTAGCTGGATGGCCAAGCTAAGTGATACAACTGTGCGGCACAAACACCTGGCCCATCTAGGAGTGGCACTGCAGTGGCAGACAGGATGGCAGACTTAAAATATAAGCCCCAAACAGCACATGATGCAAAGAAGAAAAAAGAGGTGCAATAAGGTAGCTGTATGACTAAGCTTAGCGACACAAGTGTGCGGCACAAACACATGGCCCATATAGGAGTGGCACTGCAGTTACAGACAGGATGGCACTTAAAAAACTAGTTCCCAAAGAGCACGTGATGCAAAGAAGAAAAAGAGGTGCAAGATGGAATTGTCCTTGGGCCTTCCTACCCACCCTTATGTTGTATAAACAGGACATGCACACTTTAACATACCAATCATTTCAGCGACAGGGTCTGGCACATGACTGTGGCTGTAATGACTGGTCTGTTTGGGACCCCACCAAAAAAGAAGCAATCAATCTCTCCTTGCACAAACTGGCTCTTCAGAGGCAAGATGTCGACCTCATTCTCATCCTCCAATTCCTCACCCCTTTCACTGTGTACATCCTCCTCCTCACAAAGTATTAATTCGTCCCCACTGGAATCCACTATCACAGGTTCCTTTGTACTTTCTGGTGGCAATTGCTGGTAAAGTTCTTCCCAGAGGAATTTATAAATCATTTTGATTAACATCATCTTCTCCACATTTAGTGGAAGTAACCTCCTACGCCGATCGCTGACAAGGTTACAGGCTGCACTAAACACTCTTTCGGAGTACACACTGGAGGGGGGCAACTTAGGTAAAATAAAGCCAGTTTGTGCAAGGGCCTCCAAATTGCCTCTTTTTCCTGCCAGTATACATATGGACTGTCTGACACGCCTACTTGGATGCTGTCACTCATATAATCCTCCACCATTCTTTCAATGGTGACAGAGTCAAATGCAGTGACAGTAGACATGTCAGTAATCGTTGGAAGGTCCTTCAGTCTGGACCAGATGTCAACTGCCCTGCATCACCGCCAGTGTGTGGGCTAGGAAATGTTATCCTTTTCCTTGCAGCCCCAGTGGCAGAAGAAATTGAAGGACGAGCTGTTGACAGGTCACGTTGCGCTTGAGTTGACAATTTACTAACCAGCAGGTCTTTGCACCTCTGCACACTTGTGTCTGCTGGAAAGAGAGATACAACGAAGGCGTTAAACCTAGGATCGAGCACGGTGGCCAAAATGTAGTGCTCTGATTTCAACAGATTTACCAACCTTGAATCCTGGCAAAGCGAATGAAGGTCTCCATCCTCAAGTCCAACATACTTTGTGGAATCGCTCCATCTTAGCACCTCCTTCAATTTATCCAGCTGCTTCTGCAAAAGCCTGATGAGGGGAATGACCTGACTCAAGCTGGCAGTGTCTGAACTGACTTCACGTGTGGCAAGTTTGAAGGGTGGAAGAACCTTGCACAAGACGGAAATCATTCTCAACTGCGCTTGAGTCAGGTGCATTGCCCCTACGTTGCCTATATCGTAGGTGGATGTAAAGGCTTGAATGGCCTTTTGCTGCTCCTCCATCCTCTGAAGCATATAGAGTGTTGAATTCCACCTCGTAACCACCTCTTGCTTCAGCTGATGGTGGGGCAGGTTCAGGAGTGTTTGCTGGCGCTACAGTCTTCGGCACGCAGTGGCAGAATGACGAAAGTGGCCCACAAGTTTTCGGGCCACCGACAGCATCTCCTGCACACCCCTGTCATTTTTCAAAAAATTCTGCACCACCAAAATAATTGTATGTGCAAAACATGGGACCTGCTGGAATTTGCCCAGATGTAATGCACGCAAAATATTGGTGGCGTTGTCCGATATCACAAATCCCCAGGAGAGTCCAATTGGGTAAGCCATTCTGCAATGATGTTCCTCAGTTTCCGTAAGAGGTTGTCAGCTGTGTGCCTCTTTAGGAAAGCGGTGATACATAGTGTAGCCTGCCTAGGAACAAGTTGACGTTTGCGAGATGCTGCTACTGGTACCGCTGTTGTTGTTGCTGCAGGAGGCCATACATCTACCCAGTGGGCTGTTACAGTCATATAGTCCTTAGTCTGCCCTTTTCCACTAGTCCACATGTCCGTGGTTAAGTGGACACTGGATACAACCGCATTTTGAAGGACACTGGTGACGCTTTTTCTGATGTCTGTGTACATTCTCGGTATCGCCTGCCTAGAGAAGTGGAACCTAGATGGGATTTGATACCGAAGACACAGTACCGCAAACAATTCTCGAAGTCCCACTGTACTAATCGTGGATAGTGGACGCACATCTAAAACCAACATAGCTGTCAAGGCCTCAGTTATCCACTTTGCAAAAGGTTGACTGCTGTCATATTTCATCTTCCTCACAAAGGACTGTTGGGCAGTCATTTGCTTACTGGAAGTAGTACAAGTGGTCTTCCGACTTCCCCTCTGGGATGACGATCGACTCCCAGCAGCAACAAAAGCAGCGGCAGCAACAGCAGGCGTACCACTTAAGGATCCATCGGAGGAATCCCGATTAGGAGAGGACTCCTCAGTCTTGATAGTGACATGGCCTGCAGGACTACTGACGTTCCTGACTGAGGAGGAAGTTGATGTTGAGGGAGTTGGTGGTGCGGCTTGCAGGAGCTTGGTTACAGGAGGAAGAAGGGATTTAGGTGTCAGTGGACTGCTTACGCTCTTACCCAAAGTTTCTGAACTTGACAGTGACTTCTGATGAATGCACAGCAGGTGATGTATAAGGGAGGATGTTCCTAGGTGGTTAACATCCTTACATCTACTTATTACAGATAGACAGAGGCAACAGATGGCTTGATACCTGTTGTCCGGATCTGTGGAGAAATAATTCCACACCAAAGAGGATACAGGTGTTCATCATTGCCAACATCACTTGGAGTCTGATTCAGCCTGAGCTCGTGCAGGAGATCAGCTATTTTCATCATTGCTGCCACCACGGTATACCACTGACCACTGACCAGCCGCCGCTCGAGTGTCTTTTTGTCCTCCATACACACCGGCAACTGTAGGGAGGCTCAATCGGAGCTGCCGTGGGAGCACAGGTCAGCCGCCTTCTGTTGAGAGCCTGTACATCGTGCCACGCAAGGTAACATCCAGCCATCCGGATATTGCAGCCGCTTGTCAGCTCCACACAGCCGCATCTCATCTAGTCTGGCGGTTACATCAGGCACGGCTCTCCATTCCCTGTGCAGGGGCCAGCGGCTGACCGCAGCAATACTGCTCCAGGCTCTCCCTCCTGTCACCAAGACAGCGGCTTGTTGTTCACCATACGGTGCATTCGCTCACAGCATCACATATGTGAGCGTCAATTCATTGTTGCAAGGGTCCTTTTCAGTCCAGGATCATTGGAATGTATCTTTAGTCACTAATTATCAGGACTGTTCGGGACTCTCATGGACCAAGTGAGTTACATGTATGCAAACACAGACTTTTTATTTCATTCTTAACAGTTACCAATCACTGTTGTTGTTATACTATTATATTTAAAATGACACCCCTGGGGTCATACGTTCTGGAATAATAAGAATCTGCATTCCAGTTGTAAGAATAGCAATAAGTATATAGACACAGAGAAAAGTATTTTTAGGTTAAATTGTGAATTGTACTCCCGGGAGATATGTTGTAATTATTATTACATTTTATGTATTAAAATAAATGTTTTTTACATTTGATTGTTGAGCGCAACTTGGTATATTTTTCTACATAGGTGTGTTTCAGGGGATTGGCATTGCCTTCCCAAGCTGCTGCTGACAATAATTTATACACCACCACTCACTGAGCGCTCAGCTTGTTTTTTCTTCCACACCAAACAGGTGGCTTTTTTGGGAGTTTGCCCAGGCATTACAATGGGCTTCTTCATCCCACAGACAACAGGTGTCTCCCCCAGTGCCTGACTTAAACAAACCACATCACCATCAGAATCCTCATCGTCAACTTCCTCCTCAGTGCCAGCAACACCCATATCCTCATCCTGGTGTACTTCAACAGTGACATCTTCAAATTGAATATCAGGAACTGGACTGTGGGTGCTCCTTCCTGAACTTGCAGAGGGTAGGCAAATGGTGGAAGGATCCACCTCTTCCCGTCCAGTGTTGGGAAGGTCAGGCATCGCAACAGCCGACAAACTTGGACTCTCCTTGGGGATTTGTGATACCATCTTAGAACACACGGTGTTATGATTCCAGCACTCTGGTTTGAGGAGATTTCATAACAAGGACCTGAGCACTGGAACGTAATGCTGGGAAAGGAAGCGGGAATGGAAAATAGCCCCTTGCGCCCTAACTCCGTTGTCTCGGCCGTTCTATCAGAAATCCCTTGCGAAACTATGGTTGCTTGAGCCCATGGCAGCCGCTTTTGAAGGGCGGATTACGTCTGCCCAACTCCGATGCCCCCTCAGGTCTTAATGGGAGACAAAGGGAAATCCGAGACAGGGTGATAACAAGGGGCCCTCTAACTCAGCAACAAGGCCAGGGGCTACAAGCTAACTTAAAACTAAAATATGTGCGGAAAAACCACCAGGGAAAAGGACAACCAAAATACCCACTTGTCCACTCTCCTACCCGGCACCGCCGAGTTCCGGAGAGGACTTGTGGAAGCGGAACCCTCCGCAAATGCTCCGAAACAGAATACAAAAATAAAGCGGGCTGAGCCGCAACACACGGCAGAGCCGCAACTCACGAACACCACACGAGATTCTCTGGCGACCGTGGCGGACAATAGAGGACCAGAGACTTCTTAGGATGAGATGACAACTCCAAGATTCAGGAACTCTGAAGACAGGAATGACCGGACACAGCAGGACTGGAACAGACGTTCAGCAAACCTAAGCAGCATGCAGGAAGCTATTACCGGCGTCTGTGTGAAGCACTGAGAAAGTATTTAACAAGGAGTCCTCCAATCAGATGTTTCAGAGCCAGATTATCAAACATGCCGTGCAGCTGCCAGGCTGCACGAACAGAGACAAGTGTGTGTGTGATTTATTTGATTGACCCTGCAATGGGGAACGCGGTCCGCCCGTGGCGTCCCCGTTGCTAGGGTCCGGGCGGCTCAGCACGCCTGGCATCCCTGCGTTGCTAGGGAGCCGGCGGCTACGCGCGCACGGCGTCCCAGCGTTGCTAGGGACCCGGCGGCTAGCGCGCTCGGCGTCCCTAGTAGCTAGGCGCCGGGCCGCGAGGACATCGCGGGCCCCGGCGCCTAACAGTACCCTCCCCTTGAGGAGGGGTCAAGGAACCCCTAAAGCCAGGTTTCTGAGGAAATTCTCGAAAAAATGCCCTCTTGAGCCTAGGGACATGAAGATCCTTATCCAGGACCCAAGACCTTTCCTCCGGACCATAGCCTTTCCAGTGAACTAAAAAATAAAGCCGACCCCGGGACAATTTAGAGTCAAGAACTTTCTCTACCAAGAATTCCTGTTGTCCCCGTACATCCACTGGAGATCTACCCTGAGAGATCCTCCGAGGAAATCTACTGGAAGAAACATATTGTTTCAACAGGGAACAATGAAAAGTATTTCCAATTTTAAGAGATCTTGGTAAACGTAGCCGAAAGGCAACTGGGTTGACCTTCTTAATAATAAGAAACGGTCCAATAAATTTGGGTCCCAGTCTAGCCGAGGATTGTCGAAGCCTGATGTTGCGAGTCGACAACCACACCTTATCTCCCACCTTAAAAGTGCAAGGACGTCGGAGCCTGTCAGAAAATTTCTTCTCTCGGAAGGCCGCTTTCCTGAGAGCAAGGTGCACTTTTTTCCAAATTGCTCTGAGATGGGAGGTCAAGGTTAGCGAGGAGACTGGAGAATGATGAAAAAAAGAATTGGCTCTGGGGTGAAAACCAAAAACTGAAAAGAACGGAGACTCTTTGGTGGAGGAATGACAAGAGTTATTGTAAGCAAATTCAGCCAAAGGGAGAAACTCAGACCAATCATTCTGGAGTTTGGCTGAATACAGACGCAAATATTGTTTTAATGACTGGTTGACTCGTTCGGTTTGCCCGTTAGACTGTGGGTGGTAACCAGATGTTAAAGACAGTGTCATCTTCAATGAGGCACAAAAACATTTCCAGAATTGTGCGATGAATGTCACGATCCGGGTATCTGGACGCCATTTCTTACCCATCAGATGCCTCCTAAGGCTGGCTCAGCGCTCCAGGACCGGATTCCATCTGTTATCCTGATGTGTACATTCCTGTATCCTCTCCTGTCACTCTGGGACGCTGTCACAGTAAACGCCATATTACACCTGGCATGGCGTCTCCCGCGGCCTCCGCCGCCGTCCCTGAACTTCTGCATGCAGAGTGTCTGAGTGGCGATTACGTCAGCCGCGGCCTCCGCTGTGTCCGCATGGTTGGATGTGCATCTGTCAGCCTGGCGCCTCCTGTCTCCGGTGGCCGGCGCCGCCATTACTGTTTTCATTACCACATGGATTACAAACCAAACTTCCCTCCAAGTGTCTGCATGGGCGCAGCCATCTTGGATTCTGTCAGCTGATCATTTCCACCAATCTGTTCTCAGTATTGATAATCTGCATAATTGCCTAGCCAATCCCTTCCTTGCTGCAGGTATAAATACACTGTGCCTGAGCAAGGAAGGCGTCAGTGCTTTGGTTGTCAAACCTAGTTCCTGTTTGTCTCTCTCCTGTGATTGTCTTCCAGGTTCCAGCTCCTGTCTCAAGACTTCCACCATAGAGACCCGCACCAGCATTCCACCTGCGGTGTAGCCTGACTCTCCAATCCATTGTGGATTCATCTGTTTCCAGCTACAACATTACCTGCTTCCAGCTCAGCTTCCAGCAGAGTACAGCTTCCCTTAAAGGGCCGGTGTCCTTTCTACACTTTACCACTCTCCACCGGTATTATTATTTCTCCGCTCTCAAGTTCTACATTTCAGTTCATATTTCATCGCTCCCAAGTTCATTTATTATTTAACTGGTTCCAGCCAGTATCCACTCCGTGCTAACAGTCTGGTTCCAGCCAGTATCCACAGCAGCTGTTTTATCTTCAGCAACCCAGCTTTTCCTGGAACACCAGCTGGCACAATCCTGGGTTATCTCCATTGCTACAGTCGGGCCTGGTAAGGACTTTCCATCTAGAAGATCATAAGAACTATCTCACACTACCAGTGCCCTGTGGCTCCTGCCATCCTGTAGTACCCAGGAACTGTATTTATTCTTTGCTGACTTTTACGTTTTCTTTTACTGCTGCTGTGTTGCGGAGTTGTCATAATAAACATCATTGACTTTTATCCAAGTTGTCGTGGTCACGCCTTCGGGCAGTTATTATTCATGTTACTTACATGTCCAGGGGTCTGATACAACCTCCCAGGTTCCGGTACATCTCAGCCCCTACAACTGAGGCTGCCTCCCGTCAGCTCAGGCCCTCAGTTGTGACAGTAAGCACTGACCTAATGAATCCAGCCGGAGACCAGGATCAAGCGGCCAGGCCGATGCAAGAACTGGCAGCCCGACTAGAACATCAGGAGGCTGCACAGGGCCACATCATCCGCTGTCTCCAGGATCTCTCTACTCGGCTGGATGGGATTCAGACAACTCTCCGTGGATCAGGCGCGTCTGGTGCGTCAACCACAGTGACTCCAGCTATAACCCCACCCACCTTACCCATTTCTGCTCCACGTCTTCATCTTCCAACGCCAGCAAAATTTGACGGATCTCCAAGATTCTGCAGGGGATTTCTCAACCAGTGTGAGATTCAGTTTGAGCTACAACCTGGCAATTTTCCCAGTGACCGTACAAAAATTGCCTACATTATTTCTCTTCTCAGTGGCTCAGCCCTTGATTGGGCATCACCGTTATGGGAGAGGTCCGACACCCTGCTATCTTCCTACACTGCCTTCGTGTCAACATTCAGGCGCATCTTCGACGAGCCAGGCCGGGTAACCTCAGCTTCATCCGAGATTCTCCGTTTACGCCAGGGGTCACGTACTGTAGGACAATATCTGATACAGTTCCAGATCCTGGCATCCGAACTGGCATGGAACGACGAGGCCCTGTATGCTGCATTCTGGCATGGCTTATCTGAGCGTATTAAAGATGAGTTAGCTACCAGAGACTTACCTTCTAAGTTAGATGAGCTAATCTCACTCTGCACGAAAGTTGATTTACGTTTCAGAGAGAGAGCAACTGAGCGTGGAAGATCATCTGCTCCAAAATCTTCTGCTCCTCCTCCTCGTCAACTGTCACCATCTAAAGATGAGCCCATGCAACTTGGCCGTTCCCGTTTAACTCCTGCTGAGCGCCGAAGACGTCTCTCCGAGTTTCTCTGTCTCTATTGTGCAGCTCCGTCTCACACCATTAATGCCTGTCCCAAACGTCCGGGAAACTCCAAATCCTAGCTCGCCAAGGAGAGGGCCGGCTAGGAGTAATGATCTCCTCTCCATCTCCTCAAGATTGTAATCTCCCAGTCTCGCTTCAAGTTGCTCAACGTTATCGGAACGTCATTGCCCTCCTTGATTCCGGAGCAGCTGGGAACTTTATTACCGAAGCCTATGTTAAACGGTGGTCCCTACCCACCGAGAGACTTCCTTCGTCCATTTCTTTAACTGCCGTGGATGGCAGCAAAATTTTTGATGCAGTTATTTCTTTAAGGACTCTACCAGTTCGTCTGAGAGTGGGAGTTCTTCATTCCGAACTTATTTCTTTTTTAGTGATTCCAAGAGCCACACATCCTGTGGTCCTGGGCCTTCCATGGCTCCGTCTTCACAATCCTACAATTGATTGGACGACTACGCAAATCCTGGCATGGGGTTCCTCCTGTGCTGAGACATGTTTGTTTAAAGTATTGCCTGTCTGTTCTTCCTCCCCCAGGTCGTCTGATGTTCCACCTCCTCCATATCAAGATTTCACGGATGTGTTCAGTAAAGCTTCTGCTGATATCCTTCCTCCTCATAGAGAATGGGACTGTCCGATTGATCTCGTTCCAGGGAAGGTTCCACCTCGAGGCCGAACTTATCCATTGTCTCTGCCTGAGACGCATTCTATGGAGGAATATATTAAAGAGAACCTAGCAAAGGGGTTCATTCGACCTTCTTCTTCTCCAGCCGGCGCAGGCTTCTTTTTTGTAAAAAAGAAAGATGGTGGTCTGCGGCCGTGCATCGACTACAGAGGTTTGAACGACATTACCATCAAGAACCGTTATCCTTTACCCCTGATTACTGAGCTCTTTGACAGAGTTAGCGGAGCTACCATCTTTACAAAGCTGGACTTGCGAGGTGCATACAATCTCATCCGGATCCGTGAGGGTGATGAGTGGAAGACCGCCTTTAACACCCGTGACGGACATTATGAGTACCTCGTCATGCCCTTCGGATTGAGCAATGCTCCAGCTGTCTTCCAGCATTTTGTCAATGAGATCTTCAGAGACATTCTATACCGTCATGTCGTGGTCTATCTAGACGATATCCTCATTTTTGCCAACGATTTAGAGGAACATCGTTTTTGGGTTAAAGAGGTTCTGTCCCGTCTCCGTGTCAATCATCTCTATTGCAAATTAGAAAAATGCGTCTTTGAAGTCAAGTCCATTCCGTTTCTAGGGTACATTGTGTCCGGTTCCGGACTAGAGATGGATCCTGAGAAACTACAAGCAATCCAAAATTGGCCGGTACCCTTAACCCTCAAAGGGGTCCTCAAAGGGGTCCAGAGGTTCTTAGGGTTCGCCAACTATTACCGAAAGTTTATACGAGACTTTTCCACCATTGTGGCGCCTATTACTGCTTTCACTAAGAAGGGTGCTAACCCGTCCAAGTGGTCTGAAGAAGCCATGCAAGCATTTCATCTTTTAAAACAAAGGTTCATCTCTGCGCCTGTTCTGAAACAGCCTGACATCGACTCTCCTTTCATCTTAGAGGTGGATGCCTCCTCCGTTGGAGTAGGAGCGGTGTTATCTCAGAGGGCTAAAGATGGCCATTTACACCCTTGCAGTTTCTTCTCCCGGAAGTTCTCCCCAGCTGAGCGCAACTATGCCATTGGCGACCAGGAGTTGCTAGCCATCAAGCTCGCTCTAGAAGAGTGGAGGTATCTGTTGGAGGGAGCTTCTCATTCAATCACCATACTTACAGACCACAAGAACCTTTTATACCTGAAGGGCGCACAATGTCTCAACCCTCATCAGGCCAGATGGGCACTTTTCTTTTCCAGGTTCGACTTTAAACTCCAGTTCTGTCCGGGCTCTCAGAATCGCAAGGCCGATGCCCTTTCCCGCTCATGGGAGCAAGAAAATGAGTCAGAGTCTTCAGACAAGCATCCTATTATAAATCCGTTGGCATTCTCCACGGTAGGGATGGACTCTACGCCCCCATCAGGGAAAAGTTTTGTGAAGCCGATGCTAAGGAAGAAGCTCATGCATTGGGCCCATGCTTCCCGTTTTGCCGGACATACAGGTATCCAAAAAACCCTGGAGTTTATCTCTAGGTCCTATTGGTGGCCAACTCTGAAAAAGGACGTCTTGGAGTTTATTGCATCTTGCCCAAAGTGTGCCCAACATAAAGTATCCCGCCAGTCGCCTGCGGGGCAACTGGTTCCACTATCCGTTCCCCGTCGACCATGGACCCACTTGTCGATGGATTTCATTACAGACTTACCCATGTGCAACAAGTTCAATACCATCTGGGTGGTAGTTGACCGGTTCACCAAGATGGCACACTTCATTCCTCTCACCGGTCTTCCGTCAGCTTCCAAGTTGGCTCAAGTATTCATACAAGAGATCTTCCGACTCCACGGTCTTCCTGAAGAAATTATCTCAGATCGAGGAGTTCAATTCACAGCCAAATTCTGGCGAAGTTTATGTCAAGTCCTCCAAGTCAAGCTAAAGTTTTCCACGGCTTACCATCCTCAGACCAATGGTCAAACCGAGAGGGTGAATCAGGACTTGGAGGCCTTCCTCCGCATCTATGTGTCCTCCTCTCAAGATGACTGGGTTCAATTACTTCCCTGGGCCGAGTTCTGTCATAACAACCAGTATCATTCTTCATCTGCTTCAACACCATTCTTCACTAACTTTGGATTCCACCCTAAAGTCCCTGAGTTCCAACCGCTTCCAGCAACTTCTGTTCCCGCAGTGGATATCACCTTGCATCAGTTTGCCAATATCTGGAAGAGCGTACGATCAGCTCTGCTCAAGGCATCGTTCAGGTACAAGAAGTTTGCGGATAAGAAGCGTCGAGCAGTTCCTGCTCTCAAGGTGGGTGATCGGGTGTGGTTATCCACGAAGAATTTGAGGTTAAGAGTTCCCAGTATGAAGTTTGCACCTCGCTATATCGGTCCTTTCAAGATTGAACAAGTCATCAATCCTGTTGCTTACAGACTCCAGTTGCCTCCCTTCTTAAAAATACCCAGGACATTCCATGTTTCCCTGTTGAAACCGCTGATCTTGAATCGGTTTCATTCCTCACTTCCTCCAACTCCGAAAGTCCAAACTCAACGAGGCGTTGAGTATGAAGTGGCCAAGATCCTGGACTCACGTCACCGTTATGGTCAACTACAATATCTTATTGACTGGAAAGGTTATGGTCCTGAGGAACGTTCATGGACCAATGCTTCTGATGTCCATGCTCCTGCCTTGGTCCGGAGATTCCATTCCAAGTTTCCTCAAAAGCCAAAGAAGTGTCCTGGGGCCACTCCTAAAGGGGGGGTGCTGTCATGATCCGGGTATCTGGACGCCATTTCTTACCCATCAGATGCCTCCTAAGGCTGGCTCAGCGCTCCAGGACCGGATTCCATCTGTTATCCTGATGTGTACATTCCTGTATCCTCTCCTGTCACTCTGGGACGCTGTCACAGTAAACGCCATATTACACCTGGCATGGCGTCTCCCGCGGCCTCCGCCGCCGTCCCTGAACTTCTGCATGCAGAGTGTCTGAGTGGCGATTACGTCAGCCGCGGCCTCCGCTGTGTCCGCATGGTTGGATGTGCATCTGTCAGCCTGGCGCCTCCTGTCTCCGGTGGCCGGCGCCGCCATTACTGTTTTCATTACCACATGGATTACAAACCAAACTTCCCTCCAAGTGTCTGCATGGGCGCAGCCATCTTGGATTCTGTCAGCTGATCATTTCCACCAATCTGTTCTCAGTATTGATAATCTGCATAATTGCCTAGCCAATCCCTTCCTTGCTGCAGGTATAAATACACTGTGCCTGAGCAAGGAAGGCGTCAGTGCTTTGGTTGTCAAACCTAGTTCCTGTTTGTCTCTCTCCTGTGATTGTCTTCCAGGTTCCAGCTCCTGTCTCAAGACTTCCACCATAGAGACCCGCACCAGCATTCCACCTGCGGTGTAGCCTGACTCTCCAATCCATTGTGGATTCATCTGTTTCCAGCTACAACATTACCTGCTTCCAGCTCAGCTTCCAGCAGAGTACAGCTTCCCTTAAAGGGCCGGTGTCCTTTCTACACTTTACCACTCTCCACCGGTATTATTATTTCTCCGCTCTCAAGTTCTACATTTCAGTTCATATTTCATCGCTCCCAAGTTCATTTATTATTTAACTGGTTCCAGCCAGTATCCACTCTGTGCTAACAACAGTCTGGTTCCAGCCAGTATCCACAGCAGCTGTTTTATCTTCAGCAACCCAGCTTTTCCTGGAACACCAGCTGGCACAATCCTGGGTTATCTCCATTGCTACAGTCGGGCCTGGTAAGGACTTTCCATCTAGAAGATCATAAGAACTATCTCACACTACCAGTGCCCTGTGGCTCCTGCCATCCTGTAGTACCCAGGAACTGTATTTATTCTTTGCTGACTTTTACGTTTTCTTTTACTGCTGCTGTGTTGCGGAGTTGTCATAATAAACATCATTGACTTTTATCCAAGTTGTCGTGGTCACGCCTTCGGGCAGTTATTATTCATGTTACTTACATGTCCAGGGGTCTGATACAACCTCCCAGGTTCCGGTACATCTCAGCCCCTACAACTGAGGCTGAGCTCAGGCCCTCAGTTGTGACAATGAATTGTGGACCCCGATCAGAAACAATATCAGTGGGCAACCCATGAAGCCTGAACACATGGCGGAGGAACAAAACTGCCAACCCTTGAGCAGAAGGCAATCGGGGAAGAGTAACAAAATGAACCATTTTACTAAAACGGTCCACTACCACCCAAATGACTCGGAATCCGGCTGAAAGGGGAAGGTCAACCACAAAATCCATGGAAATATGAGACCATGGCCTGAGAGGAACAGCTAAAGGCATGAGTTGCCCGATAGGCAACGAACGAGGAACCTTATGCTGTGCACAAACCTGACATGAATGAACGAATTCCTTAACGTCTTTAGAAAGACTAGGCCACCACACTGAGCGAGAGACTAACTCCAATGTCTTAGTGATTCCCGGATGCCCTGAGACTTTGCTGTCATGAAATTCAGTTAAAACAGTGGCTCTCAAAAATTCAGGGACATAAAGATGACCAGCAGGAGTAAGTCTAGGAGCTTGGTGTTGAAGCTGGTTTTACTGGGTAAATAAATCCTGTGTGAGGCCTGCCCGGATGACCGAAGATGGAAGTATGGAGGTAACAACAGGATTGCTATTGTGAACCGGAAGAAAGCTACGTGACAGGGCATTAGCTTTTGTATTCTTGGAACCAGGCCTGAAAGTAATTATAAACCTGAAACGAGTAAAAAATAATGCCCAACGTGCCTGCCGAGCATTAAGCCGTTTAGCTGACTCAATATATTGCAGGTTCTTATGGTCAGTCAAAACCGAAATAGTATGTTTAGCTCCCTCCAGCCAATGCCTCCACTCCTCGAAAGCCCATTTCACCGCCAGTAACTCCCGATTACCAACGTCATAGTTGGATTCAGCGGAGGAGAATTTCCGGGACATAAAGGCACAAGGATGTAACTCCAGAGACTCCGGATCCTCTTGAGAAAGGACAGCCCCCACTCCAACCTCTGAGGCATCAACCTCCACAACAAAAGGCAATTCCGGATTAGGATGTCTGAGGACTGGAGCCGAGACAAAGGCTTGTTTCAAGGCCTGGAAGGACAATTCGGCTTCATGCGACCAGTTGGTAGGATCCGCCCCTTTTTTTGTCAGAGCTACTATGGGAGCAACCAGGTCAGAAAAAGAATGAATGAACCTCCTATAATAATTCGCAAACCCTAAAAAGCGCTGAATTGCTTTTAAATTAGTGGGTTGCGCCCAATTAAGGATGGCCTGGAGCTTCTTTGGTTCCATGGAAAATCCCTGAGGAGAAATTATGTACCCTAAAAAAGATACTTCCGTGACGTGAAAATCACACTTCTCCAGCTTGGCATATAAATGATTCTCACGTAACTTTTGAAGAACTAGACGCACCTGGGTAACATGTTGTTCCATCGATTCAGAAAAAATCAAGATGTCATCTAAATAAACGACCACAAATTTCCCTAGGAAGTCACGGAGAACATCGTTAATAAGGTCTTGAAAAACTGCCGGAGCGTTAGACAGGCCGAACGGCATCACCAGGTATTCGTAGTGACCCGACTGAGTGCTGAAAGCCGTCTTCCACTCATCCCCAGATTTAATTTGGATGAGGTTGTAAGCTCCTCTAAGGTCAATTTTAGAAAAAATCACAGCAGAACGTAACTGATCAAAAAGTACAGAAATCAACGGCAAAGGATAGGTGTTTTTAACGGAGATCTTATTCAGGGCTCTAAAATCAATGCATGGTCTAAGCGAGCCATCTTTTTTCTCCACAAAGAATAAACCTGCACTTAAAGGAGATTTTGATGGTCTAATAAATCCCTTCTTTAGGCTTTCCTGAATATAATTATTCATGGCCGTAGTTTCTGGCCCGGACAAAGCATATAATCTCCCCTTTGGCAAAGTGGCACCTGGAACTAGCTCAATAGTACAATCATAAGGCCGATGGGGAGGCAGAATGTCCGCATTGCCTTTAGAGAAGACATCGGCAAACTCTTGGTATTCCACAGGAATGAGCTCTGGAATGATTGCTGCAACTCTGACTGGATACGAAATACATTCCTTAGCACAAAATGTACCCCATTGGGAAATCTCCCCGGACCGCCAATCAATGGTGGGATTATGAAAGGCCAGCCAAGGATGACCCAGAACAACAGGAACTGCCGGGCAATGTGTAAGGTAAAATTCAATATTTTCGGAATGTAAGGCTCCTACGGTAAGTACTACTGGAGGTGTACGATGAGTAATTATCCCATTAGAAAGCGGACCCCCATCTAAGCCGTGCATGGTGATACATCTATCTAATGGTAACTGCGGAATGCCTAAGGCCTTAGCCCAAGTTAAATCCATAAAGTTTCCTGCAGCTCCACTGTCGACAAAAGCCGACACCAAAGAACTGAGGCTGCCAAAGGAAACCTTAACAGGGACTAAGAGAGAGTTGTTTGAGAAGATAAGCTGCAGACCTAAGTGAACCCCCTTGTTCGGGCAATTACGAGCAAAATGTCCCTTACAACCACAGTATAAACAAAGACCGGAATTTTGTCTTCTGGTTTTTTCTTCAGGAGACAGCCGGGAGAGACCCATCTGCATGGGCTCCTCGACGTCCTCTGGAATGGAATATACACAAGGACTAGACCTTACAAATGCTCCTCTTTCAGCCCTCCGCTCTCGGAGACGACGATCAATCTTTATAGCAAGCTCCATGAGTTTATCGAGAGTCTCAGGAGCGGGATACTGGAGGAGGCTGTCTTTTATAGATTCAGATAAACCGAGGCGAAACTGACTGCGCAGGGCAGGATCATTCCAGCCACAGTCGTTCGACCAACGGCGAAATTCGGTACAATAAACCTCCGCAGGATTTCTTCCTTGTTTGAGAGCGCGCAGCTGACTCTCAGCGGACGCCTCTCTATCTGGGTCATCATACAAGAGCCCTAAAGACTTAAAAAAGGCGTCTACAGATAACAACACAGGATCCTCTGCTCTTAAACCAAATGCCCAGGTCTGAGGATCCCCCTGGAGTAAAGAAATAATAATCCCAACCCGCTGAGATTCATTACCAGAGGATGTTGGTCTTAAACGAAAATAAAGTTTACAGGATTCTTTAAAATTAAAAAATTATTTTCTATCACAGGAAAAACGGTCGGGCAAATGCATCTTTGGTTCAGGGACTACCCTCGGGGAGGCTCGCAAAAGATCTTCCTGCGATCTCACCCGAAGAGAAAGATCCTGAACCATCTGAGTAAGTTCTTGAATCTGGTTTACTAAGAGCTGACCGGGATTCGGCCCTAAACCTGACGGATTCATGAGGCCGATAAACTCTCACAAAAACTGAATGAGAAAAAATTAAACCCTGTTTAATTTTAAGTTTTGGTTTGGCCGGTAATAATGTTATGATTCCAGCACTCTGGTTTGAGGAGATTTCATAACAAGGACCTGAGCACTGGAACATAATGCTGGGAAAGGAAGCGGGAATGGAAAATAGCCCCTTGCGCCCTAACTCCGTTGTCTCGGCCGTGCTATCAGAAATCCCTTGCGAAACTATGGTTGCTTGAGCCCATGGCAGCCGCTTTTGAAGGGCGGATTACGTCTGCCCAACTCCGATGCCCCCTCAGGTCTTAATGGGAGACAAAGGGAAATCCGAGACAGGGTGATAACAAGGGGCCCTCTAACTCAGCAACAAGGCCAGGGGCTACAAGCTAACTTAAAACTAGAATATGTGCGGAAAAACCGCCAGGGAAAAGGACAACCAAAATACCCACTTGTCCACTCTCCTACCCGGCACCGCCGAGTTCTGGAGAGGACTTGTGGAAGCGGAACCCTCCGCAAATGCTCCGAAACAGAATACAAAAATAAAGCGGGCTGAGCCGCAGCACACGGCAGAGCCGCAACTCACGAACACCACATGAGATTCTCTGGCGACCGTGGCGGACAATAGAGGACCAGAGACTTCTTGGGATGAGATGACAACTCCAAGATTCAGGAACTCTGAAGACAGGAATGACCGGACACAGCAGGACTGGAACAGACGTTCAGCAAACCTAAGCAGCATGCAGGAAGCTATTACCGGCTTCTGTGTGAAGCACTGAGAAAGTATTTAACAAGGAGTCCTCCAATCAGATGTTTCAGAGCCAGATTATCAAACATGCCGTGCAGCTGCCAGGCTGCACGAACAGAGACAAGTGTGTGTGTGATTTATTTGATTGACCCTGCAACGGGGAACGCGGTCCGCCCGTGGCGTCCCCGTTGCTAGGTTCCAGGCGGCTCAGTACGCCTGGCGTCCCTGCGTTGCTAGGGAGCCGGCGGCTACGCGCGCACGGCGTCCTAGCGTTGCTAGGGACCCGGCGGGTAGCACGCTCGGCGTCCCTAGTAGCTAGGCGCCGGCCCGCGAGGACATCGCGGACCCCGGCGCCTAACACACGGTTCTTTGCTGTGCTTTTTCCAGCTTAACTCTTATAATTTTTCTAGCGGGAGTATGAGGGCTTCCATCGTCATGTGAAGCTGAACCACTAATCATGAACATAGGCTAGGGCCTTAGCCGTTCCTTGCCACTCCGTGTCGTAAATGGCATATTGGCAAGTTTACGTTTCTCCTCAGATAATTTAAATTAATTTTTTTGGTTCTTTTTACTAAACTTTGGCTTTTTGGATTTTACATGCCCTTTATTATCACATTAGGCATCGGCCTTGGCAGACGACATTGATGTCATTCATCGTCTATGTCATGGCTAGTGGCAGCAGCTTCAGCAGTAGGAGGAAGTGGTTCTTCTTGATCTTTCCCTATTTTATCCTCAAAATTTTTGTTCTCCATAATTTTTTGGGAGTTATATAAGACAATATGCGGCACAGGAATGACTGTAATGACTGATGAACAGGACACTACCACTGGTCTGATGCAGCACAACACAGCAACTCTGTAAGGGACTTGTTGTTGTTGTTGTTGTTATTATTATTATTATTATTATACGATAGCAGTGGACATAGAGCAGCAGCGTATATCGTCACTGGAATGACTGATGGACAGGACACTACCACTGGTCTGATGCAGCACAACACAACAACACTGTAAGGGACCTGTGGTGGTTGTTGTTATAATTATTATATGGCAGCAGTGGACATATAGCAGCTGTGTATATCGTCACTGGAATGGCTGATGGACAGGACACTACCACTGGTCTGATGCAGCACAACACAACAACACTGTAAGGGACTTGTGGTTGTTGTTGTTGTTGTCGTTGTTATTATTATACGGCAGCAGTGGACATATAGCAGCAGCGTATATCGTCACTGGAATGACTAATGGACAGGACACTACCACTGGTCTGATGCAGCACAACACAACAACACTGTAAGGGTATTGTGGTTGTTGTTATTAATATTATACGGCAGCAGTGGACATACAGCAGCAGCGTATATCGTTACTGGAATGACTGATGGACAGGACACTACCTCTGGTCTGATGCAGCACAACACAACACCACTTTATACAGCTACACTGGATATATGGCAGCAGAGGACATCAACACTGTGATTGGCTGGACTGATGCAGCACAATTCACTGACTACACTGGACTGGACTGAGCAGGACAACACAGCACAAGACTCGAGACCCCACTTTCCCGTCCCCACACAGACACTGAACACTGAGGACATGTCCTCTCAATACACCCTCAGAGACTGGAGTGAAAATGGCCGCGACGTGCGGCTCCTTATATGGAATCCATATCCTGCGAGAATCTGACAGCGGGATGATGGCGTTTTGCCTCGTTTGGATTTCCTGTCTCGGAACCAAACTCGGAAGGCAAAGTCCGGTAGGGTTTGGTTCTCTGAGAACCGAACCCGCGCATCTTTAATTTAGGCACTTCAGGTCTCCTCCTGGTTTATGGAGCCTCTTATCCTAATATGGATAACCCTTTTCCTCCAGATGTTCTTATCCCAGGGTTACGATGGCATAGCAGGGAAAAAGTTTTTAGATGAAAACGTATTTAATTGCAAATAAAAAAAAAACCAAAAAACCCAGCCTATGTATTATGAAGGGACTTATACCCAAGGTGGAGGTAAAGATGTTACCATACAGTAGTTCAGAAAATGGGGCTCCGTTATCGAATCCTCCTTCTCTACAAGCAGGGTTGCTTCCAAATAGCCAGTGGACTCCACAACCTGTGGTTATTTTCTTGGGACCCTTTTCAACTGAACTGTGACCGGGTCGACCCTGCAATAACCTGGGATATTGTGGTGTTCTGAAAGATACTGTTGCTATTGCACTATTGTACAGTAGATAAATGTGTTAAATATTTCTTTAATATTTTCCAACTATTAGTAACTCACTATCTCATGAATGATTATTATTAAACTTTTTGTTAAGTGCTACATGTGGTCCGCAGCAGCGCAGACCGGGTAAATAAGACTGTGCAGGGTAAAACAGTACAGTACAGAGAACATTGCAATGAAGTAACAAGTAGCACTATAGCTCTCAACATAGCAAATTTCCATTGCCAAGGGTGCAATGGAAATAATCAGTGTAAACTGAAACAGTGAAAGAGTGGAGTATGGGTGCATAGAGTCCAAGGAGGAGGTATAGAGTATAGCTGGTGCATAAGTGAAGCATAGTGCTTACAGTCTAAAATTATAGCACTATGGGGGTCATTCAGACCTGATTGCATGCTAGGTTTTTTCCCTGCGTTGTGATCAGGTCAGAATTGCGCAAATGCGCAGGTGAGTCGTACAAGTACAAAGCGGAATGCTGCCCAGCAATGGATCGCACAATGAATCCGTTCGCACAGCCGACCGTAAGGAGACTGACAGGAAGAAGTCATTTGCGGGTGCCAACTGACCGTTTTCTGGGAGTGTTTGGTAAAACGCATGAGTGTCCAAGCGTTTGCAGGGCGGGTGTCTGACGTCAATCCTGGCCCCGGACAAGCTGAAGTGATCGCATCGGCTGAGTAAGTTCTGGACTACTCAGAAACTGCACAAAACTTTTTTGTACCGGCCGGCTGCACATGCGATCACACACTTGCAAAGCAAAAATACACTCCCCTATGGGCGGCGACTATCTGCTCGTAGCAGTGCAAAAAAACCCTAGCTAGCGGTCAGATCTGAATGACCCCCATACTTAAGTGCCCTGGGCAACCCAAGGACTTACACCTCTGGGTATATAGGTACCTACAATGAATAATCTTACAGTACAGTAGGTGCTTTGTGAGGGAAGTGTCGTTTCAAAAGCATATGTGTGACAAAGATGTAATACAGGTTGAGTATCCCATATCCAAATATTCCGAAATACGGAATATTCCGAAATACTGACTTTTTTGAGTGAGAGTGAGATAGTGAAACCTTTGTTTTTGATGACTCAATGTACTCAAACTTTGTTTAATACACACAGTTATTAAAAATATTGTATTAAATGACCTTCAGGCTGTGTTTATAAGGTGTATATGAAACATACATGAATTGTGTGAATGTACACACACTTTGTTTAATGTACAAAGTTATTAAAAATATTGGCTAAAATGACCTTCAGGCTGTGTGTATAAGGTGTATATGTAACATAAATGCATTCTGTGCTTAGATTTAGGTCCTATCACCATAATATCTCATTATGGTATGCAATTATTCCAAAATACGGAAAAATACGATATCCAAAATACCTCTGGTCCAAAGCATTTTGGATAAGGGAGACTCAACCTGTATTGAAATCTGGTCTCTTATGCAGATTATGATGCTGCTGTAATTAACTCTATACACTACATTTTCCATATTCTAGTCGTTTTAGATATTATACTAACAGCAATAGCACAGATGTATTTGTGTAATTATATATAACCAGTTTGGGCTGTCCCCTGGCTGTTTATAGTACATTATGACAATCAGTGGAGATACAGGGCCGTATTCAATTAGAGTCGGAAACTGCCGTCTTGTCGGAAAGACTGCAGTTTCCAACTGGAATAGGTTGAAAAGGGTTCTGACCTATTCAATCCGGGCTCAGTTTTTCCGACAAGTTGGGAAATCCGACTTGTCGCAATGCTGTTGGAATACACGCGGATCAGCGGCTTCAGCCGCAGAGGCGCGTATATTATTGGAAGCGGTACCAAACCCAGTAGGTTTTAGCCCCGTTTCCGACAATGTCAATACAACTTTTAAAAAAGTTGGATTGACACTGTCGGGACTGGGCCAAAACTGTCGGGTTTGACCCGACATTGATTAGAGTGCTGTCGGGAAAGGACCCGACAGCTATTGAATACGTTCAACAGTATGTTATATTTATGTTTCTATTTTAATTAGAAGAGGTTCACTTCCTTAAAGTAATGCTTCACTAGCAAACTGTGAAATCATATCTGCAAGTTATTGACTCATACCATCATGCAGCTGATTTGATTGTAAAGCTAAAGAAAATTCACAATTTTGAAATTATTTGTTGAGTCTACCTAAGGGTAAGGAAATAAGAAACCTTAGGAGTCTTTAAGTTGTTCTTGCAACACACTGAGGAATTGCATGAAATGACATTGATAAGAATCAAATGTTGTAAAAGAATTATTGTCTGCTGGAAGAGTTTTAGCAGAAATACACACTCAATACCTAAGGCTTCATAGGGACATAATGAATATACATATATAAAAGCAGAATACATTTATGCTTTTATTGAATGGATATGTTAAGCTTTGGAAAACCAGGGTACTAGGTATCTTCTCTCAGAACTTCATGATTTTAGTCTATTCTATTCTCCTTTGAAGAGTACAGTTTGTATCAAACATCATAAATGAAAAAATTAATTAACCAGTGATCTGAGATTTAATACGAAGATACTTTAACTTGATATTGCTGAAATAATTGCAGAGTCAATATTATTGGTCTGATTCTAAGTTACAAATAGCACATTTTTGCAATATGGTGAGTGCTGAATTTTCTGTTTAGATATATATTTAAGCAGGTGGCCATGGGCTACATGCAGCCCTATGAGTGGTGAGTGCAGACATTGCACCCCGCTTCTGGGTCAGGGGTGGCGAGTGCTGTGGTTTTTATATTTGTTTGAGTTTATATATATATATATATATATATATATATATATATATTAGAGATGTGCTGCGGGCACTTTTTGTGTTTTTGTTTTGTGCTTTGGTTTTGAATCTGGATTCCCGCTCGTGTTTTGGATCTGGATTGGTTTATTCAGTCTATTCTGAACACCACACCTCATAATATTGTTTTTAGGTCAAAAGGTTGCACAAAGGTCCTTGGATGACTAAGCTAAGTGACCCAAGTGGGCGGCACAAACGTCTGGCCCATCTAGGACTGGCACTGCAGTGTCAGACAGGATGGCACTTTTAAAAACTAGGCCCCAAAGAGCACATAATGCAAAGAAGAAAAAGAGGTGCAATGAGGTAGCTGAATGACTAGCTAAGCGACACAAGTTGGTGGCACAAACACCTGGCCCATCTAGGAGTAGCACTGCAGTGTCAGACAGGATGTCACTTTTAAAAACTAAGTCCCAAAGAGAACATAATGCAAAGAAGAAAAAGAGGTGCAAGACGGAATTGTCCTTGGAACCTCCCACCCACCCTTATGTTGTATAAACAGGACATGCACACTTTAACAAACCAATCATTTCAGCAACACAACTATGGATGAAATGATTGGTTTGATTAATCCCCCACCAAAAAAGAAGCAATTAATTTCTCCTTGCACAAACTGGCTCTACAGTGGCACGATGTTGTCCTCATCCTCAGATTCCCCCCCCCCCCCCCACCTTCAGTGTTACATCCTCATCCTCACAGAGAAATAATATTCAAACAAACAAAACCACATAATTTATGTGTCAGTGGACTGCTTACACTATTACTCACAGTTTCTGAACTTGACATTGACTTATGATGAATGTGCTGCAGGTGACGTATAAGGGAGAATGTTCCAAGGTGATTAACGTCCTTACCCCTACTTGTTATGGATTGACAAAGGCAACAGATGGCTTGACACTTGTTGTCTGGATTTGTGGAGAAATAATTCCACACCGAAGAGGTGGCTTTTTTGGTATTTTGCAAAGGCATTACAATGGGCTTATTCATCCCACAGACAACTACTGTCTCCCCCGGTGTCTGATTTAAACAAACCACATCACCATCAGATTCCTCCTCATCAACTTCCTACTCAGCGCCAGCAACACCCATATCCTCATCCTGTTGTACTTCAACAGTGACATCTTCAATTTGAATATCAGAAACTGGACTGTGGGTGCAAATGGTGGAAGGAGCCACCTCTTCCCGTCCAGTGTTGGGTGTTGGGAAGGTCAGGCATCACAACCGCCAACACACTTGGACTCTCTTTGGGGATTTGTGATACCATCTTAGAACACACAGTTCTTTGCTGTGCTTCTCTCAGCTTAACTCTTAATGTTTCTAGCGGGAGGATGAAGGCTTCCATCGTCATGTGAAGCTGAACCACTAGTCACGATCATAGGCCAGGGCCTTAGCCGTTCCTTGCCACTCTGTGTCGTAAATGGCATATTGGCAAGTTTGTGTTTCTCCTCAGACCATTTAAATTAATTTTTTTGGGTCATGTTACTGAACTTTGGCTTTTTGGATTTTACATGCCCTCTACTATCACATTGGGCATCGGACTTGGCAGAGGACGTTGATGGCATTTCATCATCTATGTCATGACTAGTGGCAGCAGCTTCAGCACTAGGAGATAGTGGTTTTTGATCTTTCCCTATTTTATTCTCCAAATTTTTGTTCTCCATTATTTTTCTGGAGTTATATAATAATATGCAGCACAGGAGAGCATACCCCTACACCACACAGGGCAAACCCTGTAATAATTATTTGGATAATAACCCTTTTATTTGGAGTTATTATAATAATATGCAGCACAGGAGTGCGTACCCCTACACCACACAGAGCAAAGCCATTAAAAATTATTTGGATAACAACCCTTTTATTGTGGAGTTATTATAATAATATGCAGTACAGGAGAGCATACCCCTAGGCCACACACACACAGCAAAACCTGTAAAAATTATTTGGCTATTAACCCTTTTATTTGGAGTTAATATAATAATATGCAGCACAGGAGAGCGTACCCCTATACCACATAGGGCCAACCCTGTAAACATTATTTGGATTAAATATTAAAATAATAGTAAATAATATACAAGACAGCACCACTGGACTTATACGGCAGTACCGCTGGACCTATACAGCAGTACCGCTGGACTTATACGGCAGCACCACTGGACTGGACTTATACGGCATTACCACTGGATTTATGGCAGCACAGGATACCACCACTGGACTTATGGCAGCACAGGACACCACCACTGGACCAATGCTGCACAAGACAGCACAACTGTGCTGGACTTATACGGCAGTACCGCTGGACTGGACTTATACAGCAGCATCACTGGACTTATGGCAGCACAGCATACCACCACTGGACTTATGGCAGCACAGGACACCACCACTGGAGTGACTGGACTGATGCAGCACAAAACACCACCACTGGACTATGCAGAACAAGACAGCATCATTGGACTGGACTTATACAGCAGCACTGGACTTATGGCAGCACAGGACACCAAAACTGGAGTGACTGGACTGATGCAGCACAAGACACCACCATTGGACTGATGCAGCATAAGACAGCACCACTGGACTGGATTTATACAGTAGCACTGGACTTTTGGCAGCACAGGACACCACCACTGGGCTTATGGCAGCACTGGACACCACCACTGGACTGATGCAGCACAAGACAGCACCACTGGACTGGACTTATACAGCAGCACTGGACTTTTAGCAGCACAGGAGAGTCACCACTGTGACGGGACTCATGCAGCACAAGACACCACCACTGGACTCAGAGCCGGCCATAGGCATAGGCAAACTAGGCAATTGCCTAGGGCATTTGATATGCCTAGGTGCATCATCAGCTTCTGCTGATTAAAATGATATGCGGCATGCCTATATTCTGCATGTAGCATTTCATATGCAGATACAGCCACAGTCTCACACAGTATATTGGCATGCTGCATATCAGTTTAATAAGCAGAAGCTGCTTGTGCATCCTAGCCACATAGCAATGCAAATAAGATGCATTTCATTAAAAAAAAAGGTGCCTGACGTTAGCATTGATGCAAGATTTGTGAGGACACATCTGTATCCAAGCAGAGGCAGAGGTCACAGTGTTAGTAGCAGTGTGAGTGCTGTGTGCATGTGAGTGGGTTGGTTGTGCAGTAGTGTTCAGAATATGTGTAAGGAGCATTATGTGTGTCATGTAAAAATGCATTAATAATGTGCAACATATGTGTAAAGGGCACTATGTGTGTCATTATGTGTATAAGGGCATTAATAATGTGCGGCATATGTGTAACAGGGTACTACTGTATGTGTGTCATTATGTGTATAGGGGCACTAATAATGTGCAGCAAATGTGTAGGGGGCACTATGTGTGTCATTATGTGCATAAGGGCATTAATAATGTGCGGCATATGTGTAACAGGGTACTACTGTATGTGTGTCATTATGTGTATAGGGGCACTAATAATGTGCAGCAAATGTGTAGGGGGCACTATGTGTGTCATTATGTGTATAAGGGCATTAATAATGTGCAGCATATGTGTAAGGGACATTATGTGTAAAAGGGCATTAATAAAGGTTGTCATAATGTGTAAGGTGCATTATGTTTATAAGGACATTAATGTGTCTCATATGTGTAAGGGACATTACTGTGTGGAATTGTGTATAAATGCATTACTAATGTGTGGCATTATGTGTATAAGGTGCTCTACTATGTGGCGCTGCATATAGAAAGGGCACTACTGTGTCATCTAATGTGAGTAAAGAGCAATAAGCTATGGTGTAATGAGAATAAGGAGCAATTCAGTGTGATGTAATGTGAATAAGGGACTCTACTGTGAGGAGTAACGCTTATAAGGTAAAGTGATACTACTGTGGGATGTAATATGAATTATGGACACTATCGCAAGATAAAATGTGAATAAAGTTGCAGTACTGTGTGGCGTAATTGGAATTGGGGTTACTATTGTGTGGCCATGCCCCTTCCCAGCAAGAAGATGCCCCTTTTTGGGCTGTGCATCAAATGTGCGAACTGTTCCTATTTAAAATATAGGTACAAGGACTGCTATGGGTGAGGGGTGATGGTGCTGGGAAAGAGGTGCAAGGTCAGAGGCAGAACCAGCGGTGGTGCTAGGGGGCACCAGCCAAAATCTTGCCTAGGGCATCATATTGGTTAGGGCCGGCTCTGACTGGACTGATGCTGCACAAGACAGCACCACTGGAATGATACATAAGAGCAGGTCGCCACCTACGCGCGCATGCCACTTTCCCACACAGATACTGAGGAGACACATCCTCATGCTACACTCCCCAGGACTGGAGTGAAAATGGCGGCGACACGCAGCTCCTTATATGGAATCCAAAACCTGCAAGAATCCGGACTCGGATCTGGACTCAGAGCGTGAAGTTCAGGGGGTTCAGTTCTCAGGGAACCGAACCCGCTCGTCCCAAATGTGTGTGTATATATATATATATATGGGATGCAGTTCAAATGCCGGCTGTTGGGATCATGGTGTTCAAGAGACCGACATGACTGACTCCCGACAGCCGGTAAAATACAGGCAAATGGAATCTCGACATCCGCAGGGTATTCCCACTCGGTTGGTGACTCCATGCCACCAATCGAGTGGGAATATAGCCTGTGGCGAGCGAAGTTTTGTGAGCGCAGCGAGTCCGTGAGATATCTTGCCACCTCGCTTCCGACAGAGGGATGCCACTGACAGTTGGCATCCTGTGTGCCGGTAAAATATATATATATATATATATATATATATACATACATACACACACATACATATATATGTGTATATATATATATTGTCAGGAATCCGCAGTCTCCATTGCATCACTTCCAGTGAACAGTAGAGATGAGCGGGTTCGGTTTCTCTGAATCCGAACCCGCCCGAACTTCATGTTTTTTTACACGGGTCCGAGCGACTCGGATCTTCCCGCCTTGCTCGGTTAACCCGAGCGCGCCCGAACGTCATCATCACGCTGTCGGATTCTCGCGAGTCTCGGATTCTATCGCGAGACTCGGATTCTATATAAGGAGCCGCGCGTCGCGGCCATTTTCACACGTGCATTGAGATTGATAGGGAGAGGACGTGGCTGGCGTCCTCTCCGTTTAGAAATTAAAATAGATAGGAGAGTGAGAGTGAGACACTTCATTTACTTACTGGAGCTTAGGAGGAGTTATACTAGTGACTGATGACCAGTGACCTGACCACCAGTGCAGTTTTATAATTTATTATTATTTAATATGGCGTCCTCTCCGTTTAGAAATTAAAATAGATAGGAGAGTGAGAGTGAGACACTTCATTTACTTACTGGAGCTTAGGAGGAGTTATACTAGTGACTGATGACCAGTGACCTGACCACCAGTGCAGTTTTATAATTTATTATTATTTAATAATCCGTTCTGTTCTTGTTCTCTGCCTGAAAAAAACGATACACAGTGACTCAGTCACACTCACATACCATATCTGTGCTCAGCCCAGTGTGCTGCATCATCTATGTATAATATCTGACTGTGCTCACACAGCTTAATTGTGGGGGAGACTGGGGAGCAGTTATAGGTTATAGCAGGAGCCAGGAGTACATATTAAACAGTGCACACTTTTGCTGCCAGAGTGCCACTGCCAGTGTGACTGACCACTGACCACTGTGACCAGTGACCTGACCACACTGACCACCAGTATAGTATATATATTGTGATTGAATGTCTGCCTGAAAAAGTACACTCGTCGTGTGACTTGTGTGGTGTTTTTTTATTCTATAAAAATTAAAAAACTCATTCTGCTGACAGACAGTGTCCAGCAGGTCCGTCATTATATAATATATACCTGTCCGGCTGCAGTAGTGATATATATATATATTTTTTATATCATTATTTATCATCCAGTCTATACTAGCAGCAGACACAGTACGGTAGTTCACGGCTGTAGCTACCTCTGTGTCGGCACTCGGCAGTCCATCGATAATTGTATACCACCTACCCGTGGTTTTTTTTTTCTTTCTTCTTTATACATACTACATCTCATTATCATCCAGTCTATATTAGCAGCAGACACAGTACAGTACGGTAGTCCACGGCTGTAGCTATCTCTGTGTCGGCACTCGGCAGTCCATCCATAATTGTATACCACCTACCCGTGGTTTTTTTTTTCTTTCTTCTTTATACATACTACATCTCATTATCAACCAGTCTATATTAGCAGCAGACACAGTACAGTACGGTAGTCCACGGCTGTAGCTACCTCTGTGTCGGCACTCGGCAGTCCATCCATAATTGTATACCACCTACCCGTGGTTTTTTTTTTCTTTCTTCTTTATACATACTACATCTCATTATCAACCAGTCTATATTAGCAGCAGACACAGTACGGTAGTTCATGGCTGTAGCTACCTCTGTGTCGGCACTCGGCAGTCCATCCATAATTGTATACCACCTACCCGTGGTTTTTTTTTCTTTCTTCTTTATACATACATACTACATCTCATTATCATCCAGTCTATATTAGCAGCAGACACAGTACAGTACGGTAGTCCACGGCTGTAGCTACCTCTGTGTCGGCACTCGGCAGTCCATCCATAATTGTATACCACCTACCCGTGGTTTTTTTTTTCTTTCTTCTTTATACATACTACATCTCATTATCATCCAGTCTATATTAGCAGCAGACACAGTACAGTACGGTAGTCCACGGCTGTAGCTATCTCTGTGTCGGCACTCGGCAGTCCATCCATAATTGTATACCACCTACCCGTGGTTTTTTTTTCTTTCTTCTTTATACATACTACATCTCATTATCAACCAGTCTATATTAGCAGCAGACACAGTACAGTACGGTAGTCCACGGCTGTAGCTACCTCTGTGTCGGCACTCGGCAGTCCATCCATAATTGTATACCACCTACCCGTGGTTTTTTTTTCTTTCTTCTTTATACATACTACATCTCATTATCAACCAGTCTATATTAGCAGCAGACACAGTACAGTACGGTAGTCCACGGCTGTAGCTACCTCTGTGTCGGCACTCGGCAGTCCATCCATAATTGTATACCACCTACCCGTGGTTTTTTTTTCTTTCTTCTTTATACATACTACATCTCATTATCAACCAGTCTATATTAGCAGCAGACACAGTACAGTACGGTAGTCCACGGCTGTAGCTACCTCTGTGTTGGCACTCGGCAGTCCATCCATAATTGTATACCACCTACCCGTGGGTTTTTTTTCTTTCTTCTTTATACATACTACATCTCATTATCATCCAGTCTATATTAGCAGCAGACACAGTACAGTACGGTAGTCCACGGCTGTAGCTATCTCTGTGTCGGCACTCGGCAGTCCATCCATAATTGTATACCACCTACCCGTGGTTTTTTTTTCTTTCTTCTTTATACATACTACATCTCATTATCAACCAGTCTATGTTAGCAGCAGACACAGTACAGTACGGTAGTCCACGGCTGTAGCTACCTCTGTGTCGGCACTCGGCAGTCCATCCATAATTGTATACCACCTACCCGTGGTTTTTTTTTCTTTCTTCTTTATACATACTACATCTCATTATCAACCAGTCTATATTAGCAGCAGACACAGTACAGTACGGTAGTCCACGGCTGTAGCTACCTCTGTGTCGGCACTCGGCAGTCCATCCATAATTGTATACCACCTACCCGTGTTTTTTTTTTTTCTTCTTTATACATACATACTACATCTCATTATCATCCAGTCTATATTAGCAGCAGACACAGTACAGAACGGTAGTCCACGGCTGTAGCTACCTCTGTGTCGGCACTCGGCAGTCCATTCATAATTGTATACCACCTACCCGTGGTTTTTTTTTTCTTTCTTCTTTATACATACTACATCTCATTATCATCCAGTCTATATTAGCAGCAGACACAGTACAGTACGGTAGTCCACGGCTGTAGCTATCTCTGTGTCGGCACTCGGCAGTCCATCCATAATTGTATACCACCTACCCGTGGTTTTTTTTTCTTTCTTCTTTATACATACTACATCTCATTATCAACCGTCTATATTAGCAGCAGACACAGTACAGTACGGTAGTCCACGGCTGTAGCTACCTCTGTGTCGGCACTCGGCAGTCCATCCATAATTGTATACCACCTACCCGTGGTTTTTTTTTTCTTTCTTCTTTATACATACTACATCTCATTATCAACCAGTCTATATTAGCAGCAGACACAGTACAGTACGGTAGTCCACGGCTGTAGCTACCTCTGTGTTGGCACTCGGCAGTCCATCCATAATTGTATACCACCTACCCGTGGTTTTTTTTTTCTTTCTTCTTTATACATACTACATCTCATTATCAACCAGTCTATATTAGCAGCAGACACAGTACGGTAGTTCACGGCTGTAGCTACCTCTGTGTCGGCACTCGGCAGTCCATCCATAATTGTATACCACCTACCCGTGGTTTTTTTTTCTTTCTTCTTTATACATACATACTACATCTCATTATCATCCAGTCTATATTAGCAGCAGACACAGTACAGTACGGTAGTCCACGGCTGTAGCTACCTCTGTGTCGGCACTCGGCAGTCCATCCATAATTGTATACTAGTATCCATCCATCTCCATTGTTTACCTGAGGTGCCTTTTAGTTGTGCCTATTAAAATATGGAGAACAAAAATGTTGAGGTTCCAAAATTAGGGAAAGATCAAGATCCACTTCCACCTCGTGCTGAAGCTGCTGCCACTAGTCATGGCCGAGACGATGAAATGCCAGCAACGTCGTCTGCCAAGGCCGATGCCCAATGTCATAGTACAGAGCATGTCAAATCCAAAACACCAAATATCAGTAAAAAAAGGACTCCAAAACCTAAAATAAAATTGTCGGAGGAGAAGCGTAAACTTGCCAATATGCCATTTACCACACGGAGTGGCAAGGAACGGCTGAGGCCCTGGCCTATGTTCATGGCTAGTGGTTCAGCTTCACATGAGGATGGAAGCACTCAGCCTCTCGCTAGAAAAATGAAAAGACTCAAGCTGGCAAAAGCACCGCAAAGAACTGTGCGTTCTTCGAAATCCCAAATCCACAAGGAGAGTCCAATTGTGTCGGTTGCGATGCCTGACCTTCCCAACACTGGACGTGAAGAGCTTGCGCCTTCCACCATTTGCACGCCCCCTGCAAGTGCTGGAAGGAGCACCCGCAGTCCAGTTCCTGATAGTCAGATTGAAGATGTCAGTGTTGAAGTACACCAGGATGAGGATATGGGTGTTGCTGGCGCTGGGGAGGAAATTGACCAGGAGGATTCTGATGGTGAGGTGGTTTGTTTAAGTCAGGCACCCGGGGAGACACCTGTTGTCCGTGGGAGGAATATGGCCATTGACATGCCTGGTGAAAATACCAAAAAAATCACCTCTTCAGTGTGGAGGTATTTCAACAGAAAAGCGGACAACAGGTGTCAAGCCGTGTGTTGCCTTTGTCAAGCTGTAATAAGTAGGGGTAAGGACGTTAACCACCTCGGAACATCCTCCCTTATACGTCACCTGCAGCGCATTCATAATAAGTCAGTGACAAGTTCAAAAACTTTGGGCGACAGCGGAAGCAGTCCACTGACCAGTAAATCCCTTCCTCTTGTAACCAAGCTCACGCAAACCACCCCACCAACTCCCTCAGTGTCAATTTCCTCCTTCCCCAGGAATGCCAATAGTCCTGCAGGCCATGTCACTGGCAATTCTGACGAGTCCTCTCCTGCCTGGGATTCCTCCGATGCATCCTTACGTGTAACGCCTACTGCTGCTGGCGCTGCTGTTGTTGCTGCTGGGAGTCGATGGTCATCCCAGAGGGGAAGTCGTAAGCCCACTTGTACTACTTCCAGTAAGCAATTGACTGTCCAACAGTCCTTTGCGAGGAAGATGAAATATCACAGCAGTCATCCTGCTGCAAAGCGGATAACTGAGGCCTTGACAACTATGTTGGTGTTAGACGTGCGTCCGGTATCCGCCGTTAGTTCACAGGGAACTAGACAATTTATTGAGGCAGTGTGCCCCCGTTACCAAATACCATCTAGGTTCCACTTCTCTAGGCAGGCGATACCGAGAATGTACACGGACGTCAGAAAAAGACTCACCAGTGTCCTAAAAAATGCAGTTGTACCCAATGTCCACTTAACCACGGACATGTGGACAAGTGGAGCAGGGCAGGGTCAGGACTATATGACTGTGACAGCCCACTGGGTAGATGTATGGACTCCCGCCGCAAGAACAGCAGCGGCGGCACCAGTAGCAGCATCTCGCAAACGCCAACTCTTTCCTAGGCAGGCTACGCTTTGTATCACCGCTTTCCAGAATACGCACACAGCTGAAAACCTCTTACGGCAACTGAGGAAGATCATCGCGGAATGGCTTACCCCAATTGGACTCTCCTGTGGATTTGTGGCATCGGACAACGCCAGCAATATTGTGTGTGCATTAAATATGGGCAAATTCCAGCACGTCCCATGTTTTGCACATACCTTGAATTTGGTGGTGCAGAATTTTTTTAAAAACGACAGGGGCGTGCAAGAGATGCTGTCGGTGGCCAGAAGAATTGCGGGACACTTTCGGCGTACAGGCACCACGTACAGAAGACTGGAGCACCACCAAAAACTACTAAACCTGCCCTGCCATCAACTGAAGCAAGAAGTGGTAACGAGGTGGAATTCAACCCTCTATATGCTTCAGAGGTTGGAGGAGCAGCAAAAGGCCATTCAAGCCTATACAATTGAGCACGATATAGGAGGTGGAATGCACCTGTCTCATGTGCAGTGGAGAATGATTTCAACGTTGTGCAAGGTTCTGATGCCCTTTGAACTTGCCACACGTGAAGTCAGTTCAGACACTGCCAGCCTGAGTCAGGTCATTCCCCTCATCAGGCTTTTGCAGAAGAAGCTGGAGACATTGAAGGAGGAGCTAACACGGAGCGATTCCGCTAGGCATGTGGGACTTGTGGATGGAGCCCTTAATTCGCTTAACAAGGATTCACGGGTGGTCAATCTGTTGAAATCAGAGCACTACATTTTGGCCACCGTGCTCGATCCTAGATTTAAAGCCTACCTTGGATCTCTCTTTCCGGCAGACACAAGTCTGCTGGGGTTGAAAGACCTGCTGGTGAGAAAATTGTCAAGTCAAGCGGAACGCGACCTGTCAACATCTCCTCCTTCACATTCTCCCGCAACTGGGGGTGCGAGGAAAAGGCTCAGAATTCCGAGCCCACCCTCTGGCGGTGATGCAGGGCAGTCTGGAGCGACTGCTGATGCTGACATCTGGTCCGGACTGAAGGACCTGACAACGATTACGGACATGTCGTCTACTGTCACTGCATATGATTCTCTCACCATTGAAAGAATGGTGGAGGATTATATGAGTGACCGCATCCAAGTAGGCACGTCACACAGTCAGTACTTATACTGGCAGGAAAAAGAGGCAATTTGGAGGCCCTTGCACAAACTGGCTTTATTCTACCTAAGTTGCCCTCCCACAAGTGTGTACTCAGACAGAGTGTTTAGTGCCGCCGCTCACCTTGTCAGCAATCGGCGTACGAGGTTACATCCAGAAAATGTGGAGAAGATGATGTTCATTAAAATGAATTATAATCAATTCCTCCGTGGAGACATTGACCAGCAGCAATTGCCTCCACAAAGTACACAGGGAGCTGAGATGGTGGATTCCAGTGGGGACGAATTGATAATCTGTGAGGAGGGGGATGTACACGGTGATATATCGGAGGATGATGATGAGGTGGACATCTTGCCTCTGTAGAGCCAGTTTGTGCAAGGAGAGATTAATTGCTTCTTTTTTGGTGGGGGTCCAAACCAACCCGTCATTTCAGTCACAGTCGTGTGGCAGACCCTGTCACTGAAATGATGGGTTGGTTAAAGTGTGCATGTCCTGTTTATACAACATAAGGGTGGGTGGGAGGGCCCAAGGACAATTCCATCTTGCACCTCTTTTTTCTTTAATTTTTCTTTGCGTCATGTGCTGTTTGGGGAGGGTTTTTTGGAAGGGACATCCTGCGTGACACTGCAGTGACACTCCTAGATGGGCCCGGTGTTTGTGTCGGCCACTAGGGTCGCTTATCTTACTCACACAGCTACCTCATTGCGCCTCTTTTTTTCTTTGCGTCATGTGCTGTTTGGGGAGGGTTTTTTGGAAGGGACATCCTGCGTGACACTGCAGTGCCACTCCTAGATGGGCCCGGTGTTTGTGTCGGCCACTAGGGTCGCTTATCTTACTCACACAGCTACCTCATTGCGCCTCTTTTTTTCTTTGCGTCATGTGCTGTTTGGGGAGGGTTTTTTGGAAGGGACATCCTGCGTGACACTGCAGTGACACTCCTAGATGGGCCCGGTGTTTGTGTCGGCCACTAGGGTCGCTTATCTTACTCACACAGCTACCTCATTGCGCCTCTTTTTTTCTTTGCGTCATGTGCTGTTTGGGGAGGGTTTTTTGGAAGGGACATCCTGCGTGACACTGCAGTGACACTCCTAGATGGGCCCGGTGTTTGTGTCGGCCACTAGGGTCGCTTATCTTACTCACACAGCTACCTCATTGCGCCTCTTTTTTTCTTTGCGTCATGTGCTGTTTGGGGAGGGTTTTTTGGAAGGGACATCCTGCGTGACACTGCAGTGACACTCCTAGATGGGCCCGGTGTTTGTGTCGGCCACTAGGGTCGCTTATCTTACTCACACAGCTACCTCATTGCGCCTCTTTTTTTCTTTGCGTCATGTGCTGTTTGGGGAGGGTTTTTTGGAAGGGACATCCTGCGTGACACTGCAGTGACACTCCTAGATGGGCCCGGTGTTTGTGTCGGCCACTAGGGTCGCTTATCTTACTCACACAGCTACCTCATTGCGCCTCTTTTTTTCTTTGCGTCATGTGCTGTTTGGGGAGGGTTTTTTGGAAGGGACATCCTGCGTGACACTGCAGTGCCACTCCTAGATGGGCCAGGTGTTTGTGTCGGCCACTAGGGTCGCTTAGCTTAGTCATCCAGTGACCTCGGTGCAAATTTTAGGACTAAAAATAATATTGTGAGGTGTGAGGTATTCAGAATAGACTGAAAATGAGTGGAAATGATGGTTTTTGAGGTTAATAATACTTTGGGATCAAAATGACCCCCAAATTCTATGATTTAAGCTGTTTTTTAGGTTTTTTGGAAAAAAACACCCGAATCCAAAACACACCCGAATCCGACAAAAAAAATTCGGTTAGGTTTTGCCAAAACGCGGTCGAACCCAAAACACGGCCGCGGAACCGAACCCAAAACCAAAACACAAAACCCGAAAAATTTCCGACGCTCATCTCTAGTGAACAGGGGTCTCCTGGCTTCAGTCCTCTGTTTTCAGAGTATTCCCTGTGAATTGAACCTGTGGAACTACAGGTTCCAGCAGTTCCAGTCTGCAGTCTCCTGCAGCCCACAGCTCACTGTGCTCCACCTAACCAGTTCTATCTTTTGGTAACCACTGGTTTCAGCCAGCAGCCTGCGGTACACAGTGTTTCTAGTTAGACAGCATTAACTCCCGGTGCACTACTGATCCCAGCCAGCAACCAGCAGTGCATGGCATTAACTGTCTACAGTGTTATTCTCCCGGTTAATCACCAGCTCCAGTTAACTCACAGCTGATCTGAACACCCAATCCAGCAGGGTGTGTTCTCACAGAGATCATCCAATCATCACAGACCAAGGTGTTTAAACTCCAGTTCCTGGCTCAGTCTCATCGCCTTGGACAACACGTCACATTCTGTGAACAGGCGTCTCCTGTTTGCAATCCTCTGTCTCCAGAGATATCCTTGTGTATTGGACCTGTGGAACTACAGGTCCCAGCTGTTCCAGTTCCGTTCCAGTTTCCAGCTGTTCCAGTTCCGTTCCAGTTTCCAGCTGTTCCAGTGTTCCTGTGGAACTACAAGTTCCAGCAACCACTCCAGCTCTCCTGCGACATTCAGTGTGCAAGTTCCTGTGTTCCAGTCTCCAGTTCCCCTGTGTTCCTGGTTATCCTCCTGTTCCTCCGTGTTCCTGGTTACCCTCCTGTTCCTCCGTGTTCCTGGTTACCTACCTGTTCCTCCGTGTTCCTGGTTACCTGTTGGTTACTCCGTGTTCCTGGTTATTCTACTACAGCTCCGTGGAACTACAAGCATCAGCAACTCCTGCATTCGTTTACAGGCTTCACACCAATCTCCAACACAGTGTGCTTCAGCCTCAGCAGTAGAGACTCCTTCTCCAGGTGCATTCCATCACCTCACCTGTGAATCAGCTTGCAAGCTGCTTGTGCTTTCCCAATAGCACTGTGAACCCTGCATCAAGTCTTCTGCATCTGCTACCAGGTTTGCTACCAATATAATCACCTCTGCTGGCTCCACGTTTTAATCATCTCTGGTTCCCATACCAGCATATTGTTTCCTTGTTCAACTATACAGTCATACTGTTATTGTCATAGACTCTCAGCTTCCAAGCTGCACCATATTCATTTGCATTTATTGTTTGTTATTACAAGTATTCCTGCTGCCATATTCTTTTATCTTTCTGCTTAATAAACAACATCGCGCACATTCGCAGGAATCCAATCCAGTTTCCTCACTTCTTCCATCCTACCTCCACTGACCCACTAGCGCCCCCTCCGGGGACACAAACCAGACCGAACCTGACAGTTTGTCCAAGGCCCATGGACCCGGATGGTGGTCAGAGTGTGGGGTCAGTGTCACTCCAGAGTTTGGTGTCACGACTCAATGATTATGAGGCTGCACAACAACAACTGATCCTGTTTCTACAGGGAATGTCTACCCGTTTGGATACCTTGCAGCAATCCCTTCCAAGTTCTGTTGTTTCTCCAGTTCCTGTTCAAGTCACTCCTGCTCCAGTCATTTCAACTTTCCCTTCACAATCCGTTCCTGTGGATGGATCTTGCTCAAGTCAGTCCTATGGCAGTCCCTTCACAGCTAACTCTCCTGAGAGAGTGACTTCCTCCTTTGAAAGTTTCAAGACTCCTTTGCATACCCTCCAACATGACCCACCCCACTAGGTACAAAATGCTCTGTTTCTGGACTTCCCTCTTAATTTATGATTGCCATCACCTGTGAAGAAACAGCTTTCTTATCATTTAACTAGTTCAACACAGGTGATGGGAATCATAAATTAAGAGGGAAGTCCAGAAACAGAGCATTTTGTACCTAGTGGGGCGGGTCATGTTGGAGGGTCTGCCTTTGTTGTCTGCTGTGAACTCTGAACCAATAAGAACTCTTTATCATCTATTGGAACAACTTCAAAGTCTCCTAACAAAAATCATTCCAATGATGCCAGAAATCCTGGGTGGTGCTTTAAACGCAGTGAAGAGTACTGCTCAAAGTACTGAGACTAGTGCGACCTCCGTGTCAACTTTTCTTCAAACTAAAGTCTCTTCTCCTATGCAGAGAGAGGGCAGATTCCAGAGCTACCCGCGCTCCAAACTCACGGAAGCTGAACGCCAGCATCGCAAGCAGCTTCACCTCTGCTTTTACTGTGGGAGTTCTAGTCATCTTATTAAGGACTGTTCCTTCCGCAACTCAAAAGTTGGTGTCAGGTCCCAACATCACAGTGTTTTCACCTGCAAACCTTCCAACGTATCCTCTACAGTTTCAAGTTCCTTTACCCCGGACAGGAGTGTCCAAAAAGTCTACGATTGGGGTTCTGTGACAAATAGACCCAATCCCAAGTTCAGAAATCAACAGAGACTATCTATGTTACCCATAACTAAAGAAGTTTCTGTGTCTACAGCCCGAGAAGGGGCATCTGTGTCTACAGCCCGAGAAGGGGCATCTGTGCCTACAGCCCGAGAAGGGGCATCTGTGCCTACAGCCCGAGAAGGGGCATCTGTGCCTACAGCCCGAGAAGGGGCATCTGTGCCTACAGCCCGAGAAGGGGCATCTGTGCCTACCGCCCGAGAAGGGGCATCTGTGCCTACCGCCCGAGAAGGGGCATCTGTGCCTACAGCCCGAGAAGGGGCATCTGTGCCTACAGCCCGAGAAGGGGCATCTGTGCCTACAGCCCGAGAAGGGGCATCTGTGAGAAGGGGCATCTGTGCTTACAGCCCGAGAAGGGGCGTCTGTGTCTACAGCCCCAGGTGGGGTATCTGATGTTCAGGTTTCAGAAGTGGCATCCGGGCATGCAACTCAAAGAAGTGTGTCTGATCTATTAACCCCAGGAGGGGTCTTTGGAGTTTCAGCCTCAAGTGAGAAATCCAGGGCCAAGATCCCAGGAGGAATTCTTAAAGCCACAGATACAGACATGAACTTTTGTTTGCCAACTTCAGAGAGTGCTACCAGCTCAGTACCACTCCAAGAGGGATCATCAGAACATCCGGATTCTGTCTATACAGAGTCAAGTGTCAATGGACCTAGCCCGGTTCCAGCCGTCGGTCCAAAGTCTCCACTGGTTCCAGCCAGCCTGAGTAGCTTCGTTTCCAACAATGAGCTACCTCCTTCGGTTCCAGCCGATTCCTGCATCTTCAGATCAAATCCGGTCCTATCCGTCAGTCCGAAGACTCCTCCGGATCCAGCCGGTTCAAGCTTTTCTGGACCCAATCCGGTCCCATCCGTCTGTCCAGATCAGCCTCCTCTGGTTCCAGCCAGCCCGAGTAGCTCTGATTCCAATGCTGAGCTGCCTCCTTCGGTTCCAGCCGATTTCAGCATCCTCGGATCAAATCCGGTCTTATCCGTCAGTCCGAGGACTCCTTCGGTTCCAGCCGATTCCAGTCTCTTCGTATCAAATCCGGTTCCAGCCGGTTCAAGCTTTTCTGGACCCAATCCGGTCCCATCCGTCTGTCCAGATCAGCCTCCTTCAGTACAAGTCAATTCAAGTAGTCCTGTACAAATCCCGGATCCATCCGTTTGTCCAAAGTTGCTATCTGTCCCTACCGATTCCAGTTCCTCTGAACCCGGTGTGGTTCTCTCCAGTGTTTCAAGTAAGCAACTCCCGTTGCTATGTCCAGAGTCTACAGTTCTTGCAGATATTGCAGTTGCCTCAACCCAGATGGAGGCTCTAGGCATCTCACCCCAAGATGAAGCTTCTAGCGTTCTGTCAACCTCAGCTGAGAATTCCCGTCAGTCAATCCAGGAGATGACGTCCTCTCTCCACCCTCGAGCATTTCAAGTGGATTCTACTCCTGCTTCTGAATGCTTATTCCAGTCCTCTACTCTCAAGTGTCCTACATTGTCTTCCGAGACTTCAACTGACATTCAGCCTTCCAAGTGTCCACCAGATACACAAGCTCTAGTCTACTTTGATGGTGACTATGCTCAGTTTCGTGCAGTGGCGAGCCAATACCTCGCTTTTACTGAGTCGGAATCTTCAGTGACTATTTCTCCAGCCAATGCAATCAGATTCTTCCTCCTGTTCTTCAAAGGTAGAGCACTGGACTGGGCGAATCCTCTCATTGAATCTAAAGATCCGCTACTGAGTGATCTTCCGGCTTTCTGCGAAGCCGTAAAACAGGAGTTTGCTCCAAAGTTTATGCATTCAAAGTCATCTGGGCATTCTGGCCAATTTGTCAACAGTTTGTCTACTGCTAAATCCTCTCCAACATCTCTGTCTGTGCAAGATCAGGATACATTAGACCAAGCTATTAAAGATTTCCAAGCTGCAAAGTCAAGACAAGGTTATCAGACTTCAGATTTGAAAGTTGCATATACTTCCGTGTCTCCATCCTACAGCAACACTTCTGAAAGTATTGACTCCCCGGATTCAACATCTGCTCAGTCTTCTGATCAGTCTTCCAGTTCTCAGTTTTTCGACTCAACTCTTTCCAAACACGATCAGGTTCTGTTGAATCAATGTATCAGAGATTTCAAGAATTACAAGAATTGGAGAGCTCAAAAACCAGTTCAAAGTCTACCATCTGTTGATGTAAGTGTTGGCTATGCTGCCGTTACCCCTAGTCCTGGTGTCTCATATAGCTTCAAATTCACTGGTCCACAGGTTGTCTCAGATAATGTTGTTCCTAAACAAAAGGCTTCCATGACCACACTAGACCTGGACTTTGACTCTGAAAGTGAGTTTGTTGATGAAGACTCAAGTTACATTATGGGAGGTTCTATCCTTCCTAGCTATGCCTTTTCCCAGGAAGTAAATTCTGTCTCAAATGACCATGAATGGTCTACTTGTTCTGACGAGGAAAATCTGTCTTCTGAAGATGAAAGTTGGGAAGACTTTTGAGGACCTCTGCTTTTGTGTATTCCTAAGTTCTTTTTCAAGGATCCTCCAAGTTCCAGCGTGGGTGTTCGGTGCCCACCCATAAAAGGGGGGGTACTGTCAGGAATCCGCAGTCTCCATTGCATCATTTCCAGTGAACAGGGGTCTCCTGGCTTCAGTCCTCTGTTTTCAGAGTATTCCCTGTGAATTGAACCTGTGGAACTACAGGTTCCAGCAGTTCCAGTCTGCAGTCTCCTGCAGCCCACTGTGCTCCACCCAACCAGTTCTATCTTTTGGTAACCACTGGTTTCAGCCAGCAGCCTGCGGTACACAGTGTTTCTAGTTAGACAGCATTAACTCCCGGTGCACTACTGATCCCAGCCAGCAACCAGCAGTGCATGGCATTAACTGTCTACAGTGTTATTCTCCCGGTTAATCACCAGCTCCAGTTAACTCACAGCTGATCTGAACACCCAATCCAGCAGGGTGTGTTCTCACAGAGATCATCCAATCATCACAGACCTGTTATGCACACCAGTGCCTGCAGGAAAGTACTGGTGTCAGGACTGTTATGCACTCCAGTGCCTGCAGGAATGTACTGGTGTTTGAACTGTTATGCAAAACAAATGGACTCACAGACAGACTAGGGAATATGACATAACGTACACAGAAGGTGGTAGGGTAACAAAATACACACAACGTGAACAGAGAAGCCCAGAGGCTAAGGAACTGGGTATCTCCCTTGTATTAGAACTGCTCAGATGTGAAAAGCAAGATGTTGTGTTTTAATACATAGAAAACCCGAAATGCTGTTGCTAAGGGCAACAGCAAAACCCTAAAGGATTACCAACGGGTGTGGCAGTAAACTCCTTGGTCAGAGATGGAATGATAGACACAAGGAGATTCTCCACAATCCTAATTCTCACTTGCAGTGCACAGGTTCGGTTTACTGCCACTAAACTGACCCCTGACACCTAGCACAGTGAGACAGGATTAGACAGGCAAGTCTTAGAATACAGCCGCAAACTTGCTAAGTTCACAGAGTAGTAACAGAACTCCAGCAAGCTAAACGACTGACTCCAGTCTTACTGCTAGGTCTGGATTGGCAGAGTGTAATACCAAATCCCCAGGCCTATTTGCAGTAAGCAACAAACAAATACAAAGCTACACAGTACTGGCTAACTTTCAGAAACTGACTAACCAACAAAGATTCAGCAGCATCTGCTTACCCTGAAAAGAGGCCTTATAAAGCAGGTGCTGTCCACGCCCCACTCAGACCTCACAGACTGTGAGCACAAAAACCAGCACCGGATCCCCTGCCATGCACAGAGCCTATAACCACTGCACAGCAAAAGACCCGAACCGGAGTATCAGCTGCGCTCAGGTTACTCCGCTAGCACTTGTCTCCCGGTTGCCATGACGACGTGGCAGCACAGGGCAGGAGACCCTAACAAGACCAAGGTGTTTAAACTCCAGTTCCTGGCTCAGTCTCATCGCCTTGGACAACACGTCACATTCTGTGAACAGGCGTCTCCTGTTTGCAATCCTCTGTCTCCAGAGATATCCTTGTGTATTGGACCTGTGGAACTACAGGTCCCAGCTGTTCCAGTTCCGTTCCAGTTTCCAGCTGTTCCAGTTCCGTTCCAGTTTCCAGCTGTTCCAGTGTTCCTGTGGAACTACAAGTTCCAGCAACCACTCCAGCTCTCCTGCGACATTCAGTGTGCAAGTTCCTGTGTTCCAGTCTCCAGTTCCCCTGTGTTCCTGGTTATCCTCCTGTTCCTCCGTGTTCCTGGTTACCCTCCTGTTCCTCCGTGTTCCTGGTTACCCTCCTGTTCCTCCGTGTTCCCGGTTACCTACCTGTTCCTCCGTGTTCCTGGTTACCTGCTTGTTACTCCGTGTTCCTGGTTATTCTACTACGGCTCCGTGGAACTACAAGCATCAGCAACTCCTGCATTCGTTTACAGGCTTCACACCAATCTCCAACACAGTGTGCTTCAGCCTCAGCAGTAGAGACTCCTTCTCCAGGTGCATTCCATCACCTCACCTGTGAATCAGCTTGCAAGCTGCCTGTGCTTTCCCAATAGCACTGTGAACCCTGCATCAAGTCTTCTGCATCTGCTACCAGGTTTGCTACCAATATAATCACCTCTGCTGGCTCCACGTTTTAATCATCTCTGGTTCCCATACCAGCATATTGTTTCCTTGTTAAACTATACAGTCATACTGTTATTGTCATAGACTCTCAGCTTCCAAGCTGCACCATATTCATTTGCATTTATTGTTTGTTATTACAAGTATTCCTGCTGCCATATTGTTTTATCTTTCTGCTTAATAAACAACATCGCGCACATTCGCAGGAATCCAATCCAGTTTCCTCACTTCTTCCATCCTACCTCCACTGACCCACTAGCGCCCCCTCCGGGGACACAAACCAGACCGAACCTGACAGTTTGTCCAAGGCCCATGGACCCGGATGGTGGTCAGAGTGTGGGGTCAGTGTCACTCCAGAGTTTGGTGTCACGACTCAATGATTATGAGACTGCACAACAACAACTGATCCTGTTTCTACAGGGAATGTCTACCCGTTTGGATACCTTGCAGCAATCCCTTCCAAGTTCTGTTGTTTCTCCAGTTCCTGTTCAAGTCACTCCTGCTCCAGTCATTTCAACTTTCCCTGCACAATCCGTTCCTGTGGATGGATCTTGCTCAAGTCAGTCCTATGGCAGTCCCTTCACAGCTAACTCTCCTGAGAGAGTGACTTCCTCCTTTGAAAGTTTCAAGACTCCTTTGCATACCCTCCAACATGACCCACCCCACTAGGTACAAAATGCTCTGTTTCTGGACTTCCCTCTTAATTTATGATTGCCATCACCTGTGAAGAAACAGCTTTCTTATCATTTAACTAGTTCAACACAGGTGATGGGAATCATAAATTAAGAGGGAAGTCCAGAAACAGAGCATTTTGTACCTAGTAGGGCGGGTCATGTTGGAGGGTCTGCCTTTGTTGTCTGCTGTGAACTCTGAACCAATAAGAACTCTTTATCATCTATTGGAACAACTTCAAAGTCTCCTAACAAAAATCATTCCAATGATGCCAGAAATCCTGGGTGGTGCTTTAAACGCAGTGAAGAGTACTGCTCAAAGTACTGAGACTAGTGCGACCTCCGTGTCAACTTTTCTTCAAACTAAAGTCTCTTCTCCTATGCAGAGAGAGGGCAGATTCCAGAGCTACCCGCGCTCCAAACTCACGGAAGCTGAACGCCAGCATCGCAAGCAGCTTCACCTCTGCTTTTACTGTGGGAGTTCTAGTCATCTTATTAAGGACTGTTCCTTCCGCAACTCAAAAGTTGGTGTCAGGTCCCAACATCACAGTGTTTTCACCTGCAAACCTTCCAACGTATCCTCTACAGTTTCAAGTTCCTTTACCCCGGACAGGAGTGTCCAAAAAGTCTACGATTGGGGTTCTGTGACAAATAGACCCAATCCCAAGTTCAGAAATCAACAGAGACTATCTATGTTACCCATAACTAAAGAAGTTTCTGTGTCTACAGCCCGAGAAGGGGCATCTGTGTCTACAGCCCGAGAAGGGGCATCTGTGCCTACAGCCCGAGAAGGGGCATCTGTGCCTACAGCCCGAGAAGGGGCATCTGTGCCTACCGCCCGAGAAGGGGCATCTGTGCCTACCGCCCGAGAAGGGGCATCTGTGCCTACCGCCCGAGAAGGGGCATCTGTGCCTACCGCCCGAGAAGGGGCATCTGTGCCTACAGCCCGAGAAGGGGCATCTGTGCCTACAGCCCGAGAAGGGGCATCTGTGAGAAGGGGCATCTGTGCTTACAGCCCGAGAAGGGGCGTCTGTGTCTACAGCCCCAGGTGGGGTATCTGATGTTCAGGTTTCAGAAGTGGCATCCGGGCATGCAACTCAAAGAAGTGTGTCTGATCTATTAACCCCAGGAGGGGTCTTTGGAGTTTCAGCCTCAAGTGAGAAATCCAGGGCCAAGATCCCAGGAGGAATTCTTAAAGCCACAGATACAGACCTGAACTTTTGTTTGCCAACTTCAGAGAGTGCTACCAGCTCAGTACCACTCCAAGAGGGATCATCAGAACATCCGGATTCTGTCTATACAGAGTCAAGTGTCAATGGACCTAGCCCGGTTCCAGCCGTCGGTCCAAAGTCTCCACTGGTTCCAGCCAGCCTGAGTAGCTTCGTTTCCAACAATGAGCTACCTCCTTCGGTTCCAGCCGATTCCTGCATCTTCAGATCAAATCCGGTCCTATCCGTCAGTCTGAAGACTCCTCCGGATCCAGCCGGTTCAAGCTTTTCTGGACCCAATCCGGTCCCATCCGTCTGTCCAGATCAGCCTCCTCTGGTTCCAGCCAGCCCGAGTAGCTCTGATTCCAATGCTGAGCTGCCTCCTTCGGTTCCAGCCGATTTCAGCATCCTCGGATCAAATCCGGTCCTATCCGTCAGTCCGAGGACTCCTTCGGTTCCAGCCGATTCCAGTCTCTTCGTATCAAATCCGGTTCCAGCCGGTTCAAGCTTTTCTGGACCCAATCCGGTCCCATCCGTCTGTCCAGATCAGCCTCCTTCAGTACAAGTCAATTCAAGTAGTCCTGTACAAATCCCGGATCCATCCGTTTGTCCAAAGTTGCTATCTGTCCCTACCGATTCCAGTTCCTCTGAACCCGGTGTGGTTCTCTCCAGTGTTTCAAGTAAGCAACTCCCGTTGCTATGTCCAGAGTCTACAGTTCTTGCAGATATTGCAGTTGCCTCAACCCAGATGGAGGCTCTAGGCATCTCACCCCAAGATGAAGCTTCTAGCGTTCTGTCAACCTCAGCTGAGAATTCCCGTCAGTCAATCCAGGAGATGACGTCCTCTCTCCACCCTCGAGCATTTCAAGTGGATTCTACTCCTGCTTCTGAATGCTTATTCCAGTCCTCTACTCTCAAGTGTCCTACATTGTCTTCCGAGACTTCAACTGACATTCAGCCTTCCAAGTGTCCACCAGATACACAAGCTCTAGTCTACTTTGATGGTGACTATGCTCAGTTTCGTGCAGTGGCGAGCCAATACCTCGCTTTTACTGAGTCGGAATCTTCAGTGACTATTTCTCCAGCCAATGCAATCAGATACTTCCTCCTGTTCTTCAAAGGTAGAGCACTGGACTGGGCGAATCCTCTCATTGAATCTAAAGATCCGCTACTGAGTGATCTTCCGGCTTTCTGCGAAGCCGTAAAACAGGAGTTTGCTCCAAAGTTTATGCATTCAAAGTCATCTGGGCATTCTGGCCTATTTGTCAACAGTTTGTCTACTGCTAAATCCTCTCCAACATCTCTGTCTGTGCAAGATCAGGATACATTAGACCAAGCTATTAAAGATTTCCAAGCTGCAAAGTCAAGACAAGGTTATCAGACTTCAGATTTGAAAGTTGCATATACTTCCGTGTCTCCATCCTACAGCAACACTTCTGAAAGTATTGACTCCCCGGATTCAATATCTGCTCAGTCTTCTGATCAGTCTTCCAGTTCTCAGTTTTTCGACTCAACTCTTTCCAAACACGATCAGGTTCTGTTGAATCAATGTATCAGAGATTTCAAGAATTACAAGAATTGGAGAGCTCAAAAACCAGTTCAAAGTCTACCATCTGTTGATGTAAGTGTTGGCTATGCTGCCGTTACCCCTAGTCCTGGTGTCTCATATAGCTTCAAATTCACTGGTCCACAGGTTGTCTCAGATAATGTTGTTCCTAAACAAAAGGCTTCCATGACCACACTAGACCTGGACTTTGACTCTGAAAGTGAGTTTGTTGATGAAGACTCAAGTTACATTATGGGAGGTTCTATCCTTCCTAGCTATGCCTTTTCCCAGGAAGTAAATTCTGTCTCAAATGACCATGAATGGTCTACTTGTTCTGACGAGGAAAATCTGTCTTCTGAAGATGAAAGTTGGGAAGACTTTTGAGGACCTCTGCTTTTGTGTATTCCTAAGTTCTTTTTCAAGGATCCTCCAAGTTCCAGCGTGGGTGTTCGGTGCCCACCCATAAAAGGGGGGGTACTGTCAGGAATCCGCAGTCTCCATTGCATCACTTCCAGTGAACAGGGGTCTCCTGGCTTCAGTCCTCTGTTTTCAGAGTATTCCCTGTGAATTGAACCTGTGGAACTACAGGTTCCAGCAGTTCCAGTCTGCAGTCTCCTGCAGCCCACTGTGCTCCACCTAACCAATTCTATCTTTTGGTAACCACTGGTTTCAGCCAGCAGCCTGCGGTACACAGTGTTTCTAGTTAGACAGCATTAACTCCCGGTGCACTACTGATCCCAGCCAGCAACCAGCAGTGCATGGCATTAACTGTCTACAGTGTTATTCTCCCGGTTAATCACCAGCTCCAGTTAACTCACAGCTGATCTGAACACCCAATCCAGCAGGGTGTGTTCTCACAGAGATCATCCAATCATCACAGACCAAGGTGTTTAAACTCCAGTTCCTGGCTCAGTCTCATCGCCTTGGACAACACGTCACATTCTGTGAACAGGCGTCTCCTGTTTGCAATCCTCTGTCTCCAGAGATATCCTTGTGTATTGGACCTGTGGAACTACAGGTCCCAGCTGTTCCAGTTCCGTTCCAGTTTCCAGCTGTTCCAGTTCCGTTCCAGTTTCCAGCTGTTCCAGTGTTCCTGTGGAACTACAAGTTCCAGCAACCACTCCAGCTCTCCTGCGACATTCAGTGTGCAAGTTCCTGTGTTCCAGTCTCCAGTTCCCCTGTGTTCCTGGTTATCCTCCTGTTCCTCCGTGTTCCTGGTTACCCTCCTGTTCCTCCGTGTTCCTGGTTACCCTCCTGTTCCTCCGTGTTCCTGGTTACCTACCTGTTCCTCCGTGTTCCTGGTTACCTGCTTGTTACTCCGTGTTCCTGGTTATTCTACTACAGCTCCGTGGAACTACAAGCATCAGCAACTCCTGCATTCGTTTACAGGCTTCACACCAATCTCCAACACAGTGTGCTTCAGCCTCAGCAGTAGAGACTCCTTCTCCAGGTGCATTCCATCAGATCACCTGTGAATCAGCTTGCAAGCTGTCTGTGCTTTCCAAATAGCACTGTGAACCCTGCATCAAGTCTTCTGCATCTGCTACCAGGTTTGCTACCAATATAATCACCTCTGCTGGCTCCACGTTTTAATCATCTCTGGCTCCCATACCAGCATATTGTTTCCTTGTTCAACTATACAGTCATACTGTTATTGTCATAGACTCTCAGCTTCCAAGCTGCACCATATTCATTTGCATTTATTGTTTGTTATTACAAGTATTCCTGCTGCCATATTGTTTTATCTTTCTGCTTAATAAACAACATCGCGCACATGCGCAGGAATCCAATCCAGTTTCCTCACTTCTTCCATCCTACCTCCACTGACCCACTAGCGCCCCCTCCGGGGACACAAACCAGACCGAACCTGACATATATACAGCAATGTATACATGTGTGTTTGTGTATGTACAGTATGTAGTATGAATGTGTGTGGTTTGTGTATGTATATATATATATATATATATATATATACAGCAGTGTAGGGACCGGCACTCTAAAGAACACAAATAGAACCTGCCCAGGTGCCTCCTCAAATGATCAATGGACCATATACACAGCAGGCAAGGAGTGGCACTCTTAGGACTTCAATCAATCAGGAAAAGGACACAACGGTCACAAGTTAGGTCTAATCGACGTTTAATTTAATATTAAATTATCGAAACGTCGATTAGACCTAACTTGTGACCGTTGTGTCCTTTTCCTGATTGATTGAAGTCCTAAAAGTGCCACTCCTTGCCTGCTGTGTATATGGTCCATTGATCATTTGAGGAGGCACCTGGGCAGGTTCTATTTGTGTTCTTTAGAGTGCCGGTCCCTACACTGCTGTGTGTGTGTGTGTGTGTGTGTGTGTGTGTGTGTGTGTGTGTGTGTATGTATGTATGTATGTATGTATGTATGTATATGTATGTATGTATGTATGTATGTATGTATGTATGTGTGTGTATATATATATATATATATATATATATACAAACCACACACATTCATACTACATACTGTACATACACAAACACACATGTATACATACACAAATACACGTACATCCCTACAAATACATAAATACACACACACTTCATATACAGTGTTGGTGGTGTACATACGATCAGGGGCTGGGAACACTGGGAGGCAGGAGAAGAGCAGACTAGTGGTTCTGTGAGGAAGGAGGGAGCTGCTACGACTGAGCATGTGCAGCCACCAGCTCCCCCCGGACTTTTTCTATGCAGAGAGTTACGTAGCTCTCTGCTTCTGCAGTAACGCTGTGGTCAGGGTCACGATCGTGATTGTGGCTTTTGCTTTTGATGAGCAGTGTCTCCGTCTCACAAATAAACATTTGGCTCATCCAGGTACTCAGAAACCCCCCCTGCATGTGCTACTGCTGTGTATGTCCATCTGTCTCCCTGTATATACATGCTGCTGTCATCCTGTGTATATGGCCCTCTGTCACCCTGTGAATGGCCCTATCGTATACTGACCGTGGGGTAGTAATAGGGAAGTGGAGCACAGGAATGAGAAGGAGAAGAGAGAAGAATGAGGAGAAGGTGCTCTACAATGTATATAATAAGCTCTGTCAGGCATAATGTATGTAAGGGGCTTTACCAGGCATATTGTGTGTAATGGGGTTCTACCAGACATGTATATAAGGGGCCACTCACTCCCTGCTGCTTCATAGAGTTCCGTACAGGTACAAGTGACCCTTCTAAGGTGGCCAGAAATTAGGGGCGCCAAACTGAGATTTTATCTTGCCCCCCCAACCGAGAAACGTTCTGATGCCCCTGCATGCAGTGAACAGATGCTTGTTTATGATTGATGTCTTGCACCTCTTGCATGGTGATGATGCAAATGCCAATACTAATGATGATGGTTGCAGCTGTGAATGGAAAAACAGTGGATGGTGCAGCTTCCCACTTGAAGATGTAAGGATTTTCGTATCATTCCTACAGGAAGTCTCATTAGCATAAGATAGTAAATCTAGTTTCCACGGCTTCCAACATTTTGCATCTCACTCAGAATCAGCCCCTACATGAGAACCATACAGGGTCTGTCTGGAAAGTAATGAGACTGATTTTTTCACACCACGCAGAACAGGTGCATGGCAGCACTGTAGGGTGGGATTTGTGGAGGTTCGATAGATAGGTTCGTACCATCGAGCAATGACATGTGATCAAAGTTTGTGTTAAACTCGTGGAATCGCGTACTGAGACACTTACGATGCTTCATAAGGCCTTCGGGAGGAATCCTTGTCCAAGGCGCAAGTTTACCACTGGTTTAAAATCTTTGAGGAGGGCAGAGAAGATGTAAAGAATGAACCACGCTCTGGATACCCTTCAACAAGCCGTAATGAGCAAAATGTGGACATATTGCACAATGTTTTGAACACTGACCAGTGATTTCAGTGTTGGAATGGTAGCAGAAAGGTTGGGACTTCTAAAAACTACTGTGCAAGAGATCTTGACAAACGAATTAGCGATGTGAAAGGTATGTGCCCGATTGTGTCCTAAGGTTTTAACTCTTGATCAAAAAGACAAGTGTGTGGAGATTTCCCATGAACTTTTGGAGCGTGTGCAAAGTGAGCCTAATTTTTTTGACCGTGATAACAAGTGACGAAACTTGGATCTTTGAGTATGATCCAGAGACCAAAAGTCAAAGCACAGAGTGGCACACACCATCATCACCTCGCCCCAGAAAGGGCCGAAAGCAAATCAAAGACAAAATCCATGCTCATTGGCCCTCATTCCGAGTTGATCGATAGCTGATGTTCGCTGCGTAGCGATCAGTGAAAAAAATGGCTAATCTGCGCATGCGCGTTGTACGGGTACGAAGTCCTTTTTGGTTTTGCACTGGTTCTAGCGACGATTCCAATCGCACAGCTGAACACAAGGAGATTGACAGGAAGTGAGAGTTTCTGGGTGGCAACTAACCCTTTTCTGGGAGTGTTTGGAAAAACTCAGGCATGGCCGGGCATTTGCTGGGCGGGTATCTGACGTCATTAACGTGTCATGCGTCGCAGCAATCATTGCACAGAATAAGTAACTACAGGGCTGGTCTTGTTCTGCACAAAATGTGTTTGCTGCCGCGTGGCTGCACAGGCATTCGCACTACTGCAAAGCGAAAATACACTCCCCCGTAGGCAGCGACTATGCGTTTGCACAGCTGCTAAAAGTAGCTAGCAAGCTATCAACTCGGAATGAGGGCCCATTGTCTTTTTTGACTTGAAGGGTGTGGTCCACAAGGGATTTCTACCCACCGGCCAAACTGTCAACGGTGCATTTTACACGGGAGTGCTCAATTGGTTGAGAAACAGGGTCCGCTGCGTCCACAAGGAGATTACCACTACCTGGGTTCTCCATCACGACAATGCACCAAGTTACACATCACTGCAAGTGAGGGAGTTTTTGGCCAAGCAAAACTTGACAAAGCTGCCTCAACCACCCTACAGTCCAGATCTAGTCCTGGATTACTTCTTTTTGTTCCCCCTGATCATACGCGGACTAAAAGGACACTGTTTTCAGACCGTAGACAAAGTGGAAGCGGACACGACATTGGCACTCAAGAACGTTCCAGTTAATGCTTTCCAGGAGGCGTTTCAAGCTTAGCTGACACGCTGGCAATGGTATATCGATGCTCAGGGGTCATACTTTGAAGATTATTAACCCTATGCATCTAAAAGTTCAATACATTTTTTTTCTCCCAATTTAGTCTCATTACTTTCAGGACAGACCCTGCATATACATGGTACTGTAAATATGTATGCAAAATGTAATGAAATAGTCATATATACATGGTATATATACATATATACAGTATGTAGGGGTTCACCATGTTCAGTACCCTCTAACCAATGCTGCTCTACACATTTGCCTATGTTAACTTAAAGGTAGAAATGTTCAGTGCAATGCAGCTAGATTTTTGATGACCACACATTTGTTTCTCTGTATACCTTGTACTATGGACACTAAATACATTCAGCAGGTGAAATTTAGAGTGGAGACTTGCCCAGCTCCCACTTTCAGCCAAAAGGGGAGAAGTTTACTACTCAAATGGATCCTTAAGTAGAGGAGCTTCATGACTGGAGAGGGGCTCATCCTCCTCTAATGGGATTTCACATAATGATTCCTGCCACCTTATGTCCAAAGACTCTGCTTCACTGTTCAAGGCCCCACCTCGTGACTGGCTAGTCCCGTACAACTACCACTCTCCATGTTCATGGAAGACCCAACTGCTGTTGCCAAGTTTGTATCTTCATCAGGACTGCCGCTCTACTTCAGGAGGCCTGTTCAAGCTTTCTTTAAGTTTTATTTTAAGGTCGTTGTCCCCTATCTATACTTCCTTTGTTCAGAGCGCGTCACTTTATTCAAGAAAATTATATTCATGCTCCTACCAAACCCCTCCCACCCCTCTTATTATTTGTTTGTTGTTCTTTTCCTTTTGTGTAATTTTTTGTCTGTCTTTCTATGACACCCCCCCACCTTGACCACTTTTTTTTGTCTCGTCAGTCAATGAGTCGTTCAACAACTCAGTTTTCTGTTATTGCTCATTATAGGGTATGTGTCAGAGTTTGGACAGAGATAGGACCAGATGTACTAGGCTTTGAAAAGTGATAAAGTGGAGTGAAATAAAGTACCAACCACTCTGCTACTAAATGTAATTTTTCAAACACTGCCTATAACATGGCAGTCAATAACTGCCAAATTGTTCTCTGTGCGACATTGTATCCTGTTCTTTTTTGCTTTTTGGTGATGTGTTTTGTTAAGGAAATTAAGCAATTTCTGTCTTTTTAATATCATGTAATACTTAAAAAGCATTATTATGCAACACATGTTTGTAACAAAGAATGTGTGTTCATGACCAGAACTTGCCTACTTTGCTAAGTCATCCTAGCCTTGCTGATTTGTGTCATGTGCCCAAGCCAGGTCCAGATGGTGTTCGATAAGGAGGAACAGGCCTCAAGGCCTGCTATGATTGGTCCAAGCCTGGGTAAAGCAATTTTTGTAATATGCAATATTAAGGGCTTTCTCTGCCATGTTCTGGGCAGACTGAGAGCTCTTGTAATTTTACTTGTAAGTGCATGCTGTCACTTTATTGTAATCTTGCTCTGCCATTATCAATATAAACTCTGAATTTGATAACAGCTGTTCACGTTGTTTTTTATCCACAACAATTTGGTGCCGAAACCTGGGACCTGAAAGCGATTGGAGACCAGGTTGGCACCATTTAAAAAAAGGTGAGAACATTTGTGTCTCTGTCTGCTCTCCTCTCCTCCGCTCCCAAGGCTATCGTGAGTACAGGTCCCAAGAACCAACACAGTTGTTTTGTGTTCTAACATCTTTTTGGATATGCATGTGTGAGTGTATGTGGATGCTGGCATACTGCCACATCAGCATTAAAGAGGCCCTTTATGGCTGAATGATTGTGCTGCCCCAAGCATGCTGGGGGCAGGGAAGTAAAAAGTAAGAGGACCCTATCGTCCTCGGACATGAATGTTTCCTATCTTCTCAGTCTGTCACGTAAACTGTCATTAACATTGTCTGCATAGCGGTAGGACAAATGTAAGGATAACTGTTGGCGAAGAGTAGCTTCTCTGCTGGTCTACCTTTGCTTGTCAATACTGGTCTGTGGGCAACCGATCGTGGCTCTCCCCCGGAACAGGAGCGATCTAATCTCTGATTACCTCCTGGCCTGCCTTATGACAGCTCTGTGTACACTGGTTTGAGACTGGTTCTTGCTACACTGAAGGGTGTGCCCCGAAGCTGCAGACTTGTGTCTCTGTCTCTCATGAAAAATCATACTTTTGGCTTAGAGAATCCCTTACTTGCATGATTTGACATAGGTGACATTAGAGGGAAAATATTGTTTGGCATCTTCGCTTTGCTGATTTTCATTTGGCTCTGTTGGAATATTTGGAGGGACCAAAAGTGGGGATTCGCTGGGACTTCCCCTAACAGCCAATAGCCATAGACTATAGTGCTGTGAAACACTGAGAGAGGGGTGTAAGAGTCCCCTCCACCATAGCCGGGCTATGGGAAACAGTCACAGCAAACGTGGATTTGGCTTATCACCAAATCAGAGTAGTGGACGTCCTGAGACTCTTCGTACCCCACAGGAAGAGATGAGTAAGAAATATGGCAAATGGGTCAGCCGGCATTTACCTAAGTTGGGCAGGTTGACTAAGGGGATGGATTGTGGGATCCCAAAAGAGGGAACCTTTGAATTATCCCGCTGGGCAACCCTCTACAAAAATTATAAAACAAAATTAACGGAGCCAAATGAACAGGCAGCTTGGAGTAGGTGGACGGTATAATCTTATAAAAGACAGCAAAAAGCCCAAGGTATTTTTACTTTGGAAACAAGAACAGGAAGGAGGGGGAGGTACAGTCAAATGAGAAAGAGGGGGAGGAAGGGTTTTGTGTGGAGTGAAGGGTGAGCTTCTCATCACTCCCAAAATAACCCAAGGTGAGATAGATGAATGGCTGAGGAATATCGCTTGCCTCAAGCTTCAGCCTACCTGGTTAGAGAGCAATTCATTCCTGGTACAAATTAGTCTAGCCAGCTCAATCCAGAGAAATATACAGGAGGTGCAAGATCCAGAGGGTGATAGTAGTTGACACACCCGGCAACCCCCAGAGGAGTAAGTTCAGGTGGAGAAACAATTGGGAGCCCTGAAATGTGAATTGCTACAATTGTGGGAAACAGGGCCACATTGCAAGAAATTGTCCAGCTCCAAAAAAGGAGGGCAGGATAGTGCCGGACAGGGAGGGCTTCCAGTGTTACCAGTCATCTCGGTGTTATGAGCCCCAGCAGTGATTCATTTCTGTTTGCATTCGGTTCATGTATTTTATGTTATATTTCTGTTTGCATGCCAGGATTTCTTATGTACTTGTTTAGAGTGCTATGCTTTTGTTTGCTAGTCTGGTAACTATGGTGTCGTATTTTGTGGGTCTTTCCATTAGCCTTATTTTCGGGTTTTTGTACTGGCGGCAGCACCACACATAACTTGTTTGTTTAGTTCTAATTTTGTAGTCTCCTTAGCTGTAGCTAGTTTTCCCCTTACTCACTCGCAGTCTCAGGTGGTGCCTTGTCACTTTGTAAGACCGGGGGGCATCGGAGTCTGGGTGGACCTAATTAGCCCATTCAAACGCGGCTGCCGTGGGCAGAAGACTAGCACTGCAGGCACCATCTGACCACTGGAAGGAGTCACAGAGTTAGGGTTAGAATAGGCGTTGCTGCAGCCAGTCATACTGGCCGCAGCTTCACTCATGAGTACTGGAACTCCCCAGTTGTCACACATTCCGCAGTGTTCCAGGTTCTCAATTTGTAACATTGTACTAGTTTTTTAACACTCGGAGAGTAGGGGGGTGATGCCTTTGTCCACTTGACTCTCTCTGAAATGCCTTTTTACTCAGTGGAGTATCTGGTGGACAGTAGAGCAGCCTGTGTTCTCAAGAGATATAGAGAGTATGTCAATGGATACTCTAATGACCCAGCAAAATCAGGCAGGTCCCCAAACACATGGCAAGTGGCGGAAGGCTAGTTGCAAACAAATAAATATTGTTTGGAAACATGAGGATGGTCGATTGTGTGCACATCTCCCTTCACATGTTCCCAAAGTGGGAATGATTGCTATGATTGCTAAATTTTGGTTTGCACTGTGTTTGAAACAATTTGCAACAGAATGGTTATGTTCTCCTCGTAGATAGGGGCGTGGCCTGTTGCCAAGGCAACAGCCGCAGTAACAGCAAAGAAATTGATATCTGAAATTGTGTGCAGGTATGGCCTACTTGAAACGGTTGAGAGAGCAAATAGCGCCTTAAAAAACAAAATGGCTAAGATCTGTGAGCAAACAAAACTTACATGGGTACAAGCTTTACCATTAGCTCTTTTTGCAATGAGGCATACCCCAAAGGGATTACATGGACTTTCATCATTTGAGATACTGTTTGGAAAGCTGCCACTCAAATTACATGGACAGTACACTTCTCTTACTGACTACGTTGTTCAGCTTCATAAGCAACTGACTAATTTGCATGGCAAAGTGTTTTCTTCTTTACCAGATCCACAAGACACATTTGGAACCCCGATTAATGGCCCATACTAGGTGCTACTGACCACAGCTACCTCCGTCAAGGTGGAAGGGAAGCCTAATTGGAAAACACGCTTCTCACTGCAAGAAAATTAACTTTCAGGTCAATGATGCAAACTGGTCCCAAAAGGGTGGGGCCCCTCGGGGAGAAGAGAACTGAATGTTAAGATACACTTGTTTTTCTGCCTGCTTGTTTGTGCTTTATATCAGTGTGTGTAGATGAAGGAGCAGACAGCTAAGGAGCTGAACATCACTGACTGATGGATCTGTTCTTATGTTCCTGCAAACTATAAAGGAATCCCTTTGATTTGTATCCCTATATCAATGAACGATCTTAACCTCACAGATTATAGCTATAATGTTGAAATAGACATAAATCACACTGCTCACAATGCTCTTTCAGACCTAGGAATATATTTAAAAGTTGCTGGTATAATCTCTCCGCCCACTATGTGTATAGGGCCGATGTACGTTATCCACGTGGCCGAACTAAAAGGTCACCTAGTCAACCTACCTAAGGTACAGTATACGTTGGAGAAACAAATTGTAAAAATGCTGCCTTAGTGTTTAACATGGAATACAATGAAACGTCATGTGACAAGGTGAATGGTAACTGTAACAATCAATGTTGGTGTGCAAATATGAAAGCTCTTTGTGCCCCTAGGTGTGCCTGTCCTAACCAGACGGATGAGGATGATTCGATTTGTAAGACCCAAGTGCACAATAATACGGTATGGTTTCAGAACTGGTTGGGAAACCATGGTAAGATAATCCCTAGGGTACTAAAGCAAGGGCTATACAATATTTGTGGCAATAGGGCCTACTCATAGCTGCCTATGGGAGCATGGGGGAACTGCACTATAGAAAGAGTTGTGCCAGCCATAAGATAACGTGAAAACATCTCTTTTACCATTATGATAGAAACAGGCCCTAGAGAGACTACATACAATAGAGAATTGTTTACTGCAGTATATAAAGCCTGGAAGTGGTTCCCTGCCTGGACAGGCTGAGGAATTGAATTAGCAAACAAGTTAAATAAATATGCGAATATTATGGATGGGATAATTAATGAGACAACATGTGCCATCCATGCTATCAGTGAGGAGATGGCCCAAATTAGGAAGGTGCGCACATGAATAAAGTAAAGGAATTACAAAAACAAGCTAGAGAAATATCCAAGGAGGGATGGAATCCCTTCTCCTGGATGGGGTCAATTGGTATATGGTTTAACAATCTGTTATCAGATTTAATAAAACCCATAGTAGTAGTGATAGGATTGATTGTATTTCTTTTGATCACTTGTAAATTATTAATGTGATGTATTTCTCATTTCAGGAAAAATGTAGATCTGCTCGCTTAATAGGAAGAATGATAACAGTCACAGGGGTGACCGTCTGACGGCCTAGCTCAACTGCCCATCTCTTCTGAGAGACCCCTCAGTTGTTGTAAGAGTTGGGTGGAAGACATCATCTCTGAAAGAAGGTCCCGCAGGTTCACTTTGACAGTTTGGACACCACCCCAGAGGGAGTTTATCCCGAGAAGTGATTTCGATGAGTCAGTCATTCCGATTCCAGCTAATTCACAGTGTGGTCTCTGTGCCCTAGTGCACCTCTGGCTGCTGTTATTATTCTTACAGCTAGATAGATAGGTGTGTGAATGCTTCAATAAGGGTGTGTGAATGCTTAGCAGAGTAGCAACTGCGAGGCAGTACTTAGTCAGTTCTTCCTTTTGCTTACACTCTGTCTCAGTTGTTACTTTGTCATCCAACAAAACTTGGGGGCATCAGAGTACTGGGTGGACCTAATTCGCCCGGGAAAAGCGGCTGATATAGGACAAGAATTGACCTGCAATTGACTGTGGGATGTGGTAACAGAGTCAGGGTAGGCCCAGGTGCGTCTGTGGCTATATCATCTCCCCAGTCACAGTTACACCACCTTTTTAGCATTACTAGTACTGCCATTGTTACCTTTTAGGTGATGTTTTTATATATGTGTGATGATAAAATTATCAAAAGGGTGAGAATTGTTAAGGAAATTAAGCAATTTATAGCATCTATTCTATCTTTTTAATATCATGTAATACTGAAAAAGCATTATTATGCAACACATGTTTGTGACAAAGAATGTATGTTCGTGACCAGAACTTGCCTACTTTGCTAAGTCATCCTAGCCTTGCTGATTTGTGTAATGTGCCCAAGCCAGGACATGATGGTGTTCGATAAGGAGGAACAGGCCTCAAAGCGTGCTATGATAGGTCCAAGCCTGGGTGGAGGAATTTTTGTAATATGCAATATTAAGGGCTTTCTCTGCCATGTTCTGGGCAGCCTAAGTGCTCTTGTAATTTGACTTGTAAGTGCATGCTGTCACTTTATTGTAATCTTGCTCTGCCATTATCAGTATAAACTGAATTTGATAACAGCTGTTCACGTTGTTTTTTATCCACAACAGTTTCTTCTGTCCTATTGCCTATAAGGCCTAACAGTATTTACTACAGATTTGTACTGTATCTAACAGCAGAGTCCTTTGTATTGCTTCCTTGACCTTTGTGTATTGTTTGTGCATTATTATGTGAAAATCTCAATAAAACATATTAACTATTTCAGGAGATAAAACATCGGGTGCAAAAACGTCTGTTTTTTACACTTTTGTCCAGTGCTTAAAGTGGTCCTAGAGAGGTGGCGGAACTCACCCCCCCCTACCCCCGGCGCCCATGCAATAAAAGTATTGTGCGCGCCTCCCCAAAAAGGGGCGTGGCCTCAAACCAAAAGGGGGAGGTCACACAATAGTAATAATGGCCACAGTAGTAGCACCCCTAATACACATAATGCCCACAGTAGTAGCACCCCGTAATACACAAAAAGGGTCATTCGCTGTGCTGCGATGAGGCAAAAAAAGGCACTTCTGCGCATGCGTATGCGGCGCAATGCGCACGTGCGGCATACTATTACAACGAACGATGTCGTTTTACACAGGGTCTAGTGATGCTTTTCAGTCACACAGGCAGCCTCGGAGTGATTGACAGGAAGAGGTCGTTTCTGGGTGTCAACTGACCGTTTTCAGGGAGTGTTCAGAAAAACGCAGGTGTGCCAGGAAAAATGCAGGCATGGCTGGGCGAACGCAGGGCATGGATGTGACGTCAAATCAGGAACTGAATGGTCTGAAGTGATCGCAAGCGCTGAGTAGGTTTGAAGCTACTCAGAAACTCGCTGTGATCCCTTCGTTCGCACTTCTGCTAAGCTAAAATACACTGCCAGTGGGCGGCGGCATAGCGTTTTCACGGCTGCTAAAAACTGCTAGCAAGCGATCAACTCGGAATGACCACCAATGCCCACAGCAAAAGCGCCCCTTTTACAATGACCACAGTAGTAGTGCTCCTTATGCAATATCCACTGTACTGGTAGTATCCCTCATATATAGCCCATAGAAGTGGTGCCCCTTATGCAATGCCCCCAGTAGTAGTGCCCCTTATGTCCCCAGTAGTGATGCCCCTTATGAAGTGCCCCCTTTACAATGCCCTCATTAGTAGTGCCCCCATTAGTAATGCCCTTAATGGTAATGGCCCTGTGTAGTATTGCCCCCAGTAGTAATGTTGCCTGTAGTAATGACCCCAGTCGTTTAGCCCCCTGTAGTTTAGCCCCAGTAGTTATGCCCCGAGTAGTTTAGCCCAAGTAGCAATGCCCTTGCAGTTATGACCCCAGTAGTTTACCCCCCCTTTAGTTTAGCCTCCCAGTGGTAATGCACCCAGTAGTTTAGCCCCTGTAGTTTAGTCCTCCTGTAGTTTAGCCCCTGCAGTTTAGCCACAGTAGTTTAGCCCCCCAGTAGTAATGCCCCCAGTAGTTTAGCCCCATGTAGTTTGCCCCAAGTAGGAATGCCCCCAGTAGTTTAGCCCCTGCAGTTATGCCCCCTGTAGTTTAGCCCCCTTATAGTTTAGCCCCCCTGTAGTTATGCCCCCAGTAGTAATGTGCCCCTGCAGTTATGACCCCAGTAGTAATGCACCCCTGTAGTTTGTCCCCTTGTAGTATGCCCCCAGTAGTTAGCCCCATGTAGCTTGCCCCCAGTAGTTAGCCCCCAGTAGCTTGCACCAAGTAGTAATGCCCTCTTGTAGTTTAGCCCCACTATAGTAATGCCCCTGTAGTTTGCCCCAGTAGTAATGCCCCGTAGTTATGCCCCCAGTAGTAATGCACCCCTGTACTTAGCCCCATGTAGTTTGCCCCAAGTAGTAATGCCCCCAGTAGTAATCCCCTCTGTAGTTTGCCCCCTTGTAGATTAGCCCCCCTGTAGTATTGCCCCCCTGTAGTTAGTTCCCAAATAGTATTGCCCCCAGTAGTTTAGCCCCTGTAGTTATGCCCCCAGTAGTGTGCCCCAAGTAGTAATGCGCCCCTGTAGTTTAACCCCTTGTAATTTGCCCCCTGTAGCTTGTCCCTAGCAGACATGCCTTAAAAAAACCCAAAAAGCACCATACTTACCAAGCCCCGCACCAGCGTCCGACCGCTGTGATCCTCCCGGCGTCCGGCTCCCTACACTATGAGAGAGACGTCATGACGTCTCTCTCATAGCGCACACTAGAGCCGGGAGCCAGAAGCAAGAGCTCAGTACTGAGCTCCTGCCGCCGGGCTTCCACTGTGTGGGGAGAGCCGGGAGCCGCTGATAACAGTGGGCACCCAGCATCTCCCTGCGGCGCTGGCACACATCGGGTTAGGTGAGTCGGAGAAGGCGGAACTGTGTTCTGTCTTAACGTAGTTCCACCCCGTTCCGGCTCACTTTAACCCCTGCTTTTGTCCAATGTTTCACCATTGGTTTTTTTACAGTCTATCCAGTTAGGATAGCCTGCAAAAAACAGTTTTCCTCCAAAAAGAACACAGTGAAACCTGTGTGTTTTCATGAGAAACAGCCAAGTTTTCTTTTTCCTGGTATTTGGTTTTTGGTTTCAAAAACGAAATCCCTGAGAAGCTGCAGACACCTGCAGTGTCCCTGCCCACCACAGCAGCAGGCTGGGACTCTAGCAAGGGTGCCACGGGCCAGGAACCGGCACTTAGCGCTTAGACCCCCGGCGGGGAACCCAGTGCAGCTCCACAGTCCCCCTCTTCCCCTGCCCCCCGGTGTCAGTCACATGATGGGGGAGCGGTCATGTGACTGGGGAGTCAGAGGTCTGCGCTGCATAGGGAGCTTCAGAAGCCGCCGGCTTACCGACAGTGTGGCGAGCGCAAATGAGCCCCTTGCGGGCTCGCTGCGCTCGCCACGCTACGGGCGCGGTGGCGCGCTATGCGCGCCACACTATTTTATTCTCCCTCCAGGGGGGTCGTGGACCCCCACGAGGGAGAATAAGTGTCGGTATGCCGGCTGTCGGGCTCCCGGCGCCGGTATGCTGGTCACCGGGAGCCCGACCGCCGGCATACTGAAGACCACCCGTCTTATCAGGCTAATAGGATAGCCCGGGGCAATATCATTACCATGGTATTGTACCATGGGTAATTGGCTACCCCCCTATGTCTTTTGAACTCAATGCCTTACATTTCTTATAACTGAAAAATAACATCAATAAAATAAAACCTTCATAATGCAGTTTCAGTTGCTCATTGGATTTTTTTGCTAAATATGGGTCAACCTTCTTTAAAATTATTTGTTATATTAAGCACATCCATTAATAAGTAAAAATACAACAGCTCCTCCTGGCAGCTGAAATGCATAACAGATACTCTGCAAAGTTTATCAATGGGAAAAACTGGATAATGAAGTTAACAAAGGGGCTTCATTGCAGTTATTTTTACAGCACTTTTAGCAAACTAATGAAACTAAATTTATGTCAAAGCATTTCCTTAGACTTTATATTTCATATTTTAGACATTGCTTAACATAATCATTATTTAGAGATGCCCGCTGCCGAGCCGTCGCCATCATCACTATTGGGTTTTGACTGCGCTGGACTCTTCCGCGCCCAGTAACCTATAGAGATGCAGCATGACTTATAGGTCATGCATGCCATGTCACCTTCCCACCTGCTTGCTTTCTCACCCTGTGCTGCTCCTTGCTCCTCCGGCTGCATAAACTCCAGTCGCTGAGGCAGAGAGAGTGAAACATGAGCTTCATATCCACTGACTCCCAGGTAGGGGGCCAGTGGATTTTTACTTATTTAATTGCTGTGGGGGTCACTGTGTGTAATTATGGTGGGGGCCAAAGTGTGGTATTACTGTGGGGGGCCAATGTGTGGTATTACTGTGGGGGGCTTATGTGTGGTATTACTGTCGGAGCGTCATTGTGTGTAATTATTGTGGTGGGGCAATGTGTGGTATTACTGTGGGGGGCTAATGTATGATATTACTGTAGGGGTCACTGTGTGTAATTATTGTGGGGGCCAATGTGCGGTATTACTGCGGAGGCCAATGCATTTGTTTAATTACTGCGGGGGCCAATGTGTGTGTGTTTTTTCCCTATGGGGTGTGGGGTACTGATGATGTGCCTTTGTGATTTTCAAATGTTGGTTGGTGTGCTGCGACTTGAAAAAGGTTGCAAATCACTGCACTAGGGCCATGAGACCCTGGTGCTGTCTCAGAGTCTAATGCGCAGATCTACAGAAAATTGGCGCAATGTTCATTTTCCTAATGATTGTCCTACTGTGCATGCCCGAAATGCTGAGAAAATGGTTACCACACCATTTTCCTGGTGGTTTTGTGGGACTCTGGAAGCTAAATATTGAAAACAATGGGTGCAGATTGTGCTGTGTAGGCCCCCTGGACCCATGTGCACTGCCAGGGCAGCCATCAGGGGGGGACTGTGGGGACTGGTGTCCCGGGCCCATACAGAGAGAGGGTCCCACCCCAGGCTCCTACCTCCAATACCTGTAGAGCTACACCAGTCTGTGAATCAACAGCGGGCTGATACGCAGTGAGCACTTCTTAAAACAAGCCTTAACTGCACATCAGCTCTCTGTAAACAGTTCCCGTAGGTCCGCAACACTCCACCTATATGTAATGTAACAATGTATGACATCAAATATTGGTGGAGCAGTGCTATAGAATCTTTTTTTTTGTGGGGGGGGGGGGGGTCTGTCTATTTTGAATAGATGGGGTGCAATATCACAAGAAAGGCACTAGGAGTTCCATGGATAACTTGAGAATGTAAAAACAATTTAATGTACACAATAAAAAAAATGTAAACACTATCCTTCAGAAAGCACAAAAGTGTACTGTCTATAGGGAAGAATGCTGGAAAGTTGAAAAGGACAATTGAAAAGTTCATGCGTAGACTGTGGGGTGATCTTACCCGGTAATAAGAAAAGGAGCCATTGGTGTTATAGTGCTGGGTGCCTTTCCAGATAAGCACTCCAGCTAGGCTCCTGAGCTTAATGGCCGGAAAAGGAAAATCCCCCTCAGTCCTTGGTCACTGCTTCCAACGCGTTTCGAGCCCCCTATGGCTCTTCCTCAAGGCAAGTAACCATGCAGAAATAATCCATGGTATTTAAAGCCCTCTGGCTTAATTACCAGAAGTCCACATCATTGGCACTTCCAGTAATGCATAATCCTTAAAACTATACATATAAGCTTAAAATACTATATAGGATTAGCTGTATCGAATAAAAAACCGTGAAGCATTGAAAAAACAAACAAATATGAAGAAGTCATAACAAAACCGTACACCAGATAAGTGCGACACTGTCCCTGTCTATTTTGTCTGTCACGGGCCCCACAATTTCTAATGGCAGCCCTGTGCACCGCACACACTGCACCCATTATAGATACCCCAGTGTTTTAAAATGTATTATTATAAAAAATAATACAAAGACTGTCATCAGTATAATCTTGCATCAACTGCTCAGCCCCTGCGAATGTTTAGTATCAGCAAATCAATAGAAGATTGTTAGAGATATTGAATAAGGCAGCAGAATGGGAGGGAATAAACTGTACAGTTAGTTAATGGGGGGAATTCTGAGTTGATCGCAGCAGGAACTTTGGGGGTCATTCCGAGTTGTTCGCTCGCAAGCGGATTTTAGCAGATTTGCTCATGCTAAGCCGCCGCCTACTGGGAGTGAATCTTAGCATCTTAAAATTGCAAACGAAGTATTTGCAATATTGCGATTACACACCTCGTAGCAGTTTCTGAGTAGCTCCAGACTTACTCGGCATCTGCGATCATTTCACTGCTTGTCGTTCCTGGTTTGACGTCACAAACACACCCAGCGTTCGCCCAGACACTCCCCCGTTTCTCCGGCCACTCCTGCGTTTTTTCCGGAAACGGTAGCATTTTTTCCCACACGCCCATAAAACGGCCTGTTTCCGCCCAGTAACACCCATTTCCTGTCAATCACATTACGATCGCCAGAACTATGAAAATGCCGTGAGTAAAATTCCTAACTGCATAGCAAATTTACTTGGCGCAGTCGCAGTGCGGACATTGCGCATGCGCATTAAGCGGAAAATCGCTGCGATGCGAAGATTTTTACCGAGCAAACAACTCGGAATGACCCCCTTTGTTAGCATTTGGGCAAAACCATGTGGGTAATTCCAAGTTATTTATTTATTTATTTATTACCAGTTATTTATATAGCGCACACATATTCCGCAGCGCTTTACAGAGAATTGGCCATTCACATCAGTCCCTGCCCCAGTGGAGCTTACAATCTATATTAGTTGATCGCAGCAGTAAATTTTTTAGCAGTTGGGCAAAACTATGTGTACTGCAGGTGGGGCAGATATAACATGTGCAGAGAGAGTAAGATTTGGGTGGGTTATTTTATTTCTGTGCAGGGTAAATACTGGCTGCTTTATTTTTACACTGCAAATTAGATTGCAGATTGAACACACCACACCCAAATCTATCTCTCTCTGCAAATATTATATCTGCCTCCCCTGCAGTGCACATGGTTTTGCCCAACTGCTAAAAAATGTCCTGCTGCGATCAACTTGGAATTACCCCCCATGTGCACTGCAGGGAGGCAGATATAACATGTGCAGAGGGAGATAGATTTGGGTGTGGTGAGATCAATCTGCAATCTAAATTGCAGTGTAAAAATAAAGCAGCCAGTATTTACCCTGCACAGAAATAAAATAACCCACCCAAATCTAACTCTCTCTGCAAATGTTATATCTGTATCTGCCCTCCCCCCCCCCCCTGCTGTGCACATGGTTTTGCTCAACTGCTGAAAAAAAATCCTGCTGTGATCAACTTGGAATTACCCCCAATATGTGTTAACATCACTTGAGCAGCTGTGCATCTCATGTTCCATAAGAATGGTTAATATAATGAAAAGGAACAGACAACTTTAATTTATTCATTCATGGTAGGGGTTAATTTTAATTTTGCTTTGATCCTTTACCTTTATAACTCCTTAGAGTATCTGCACAAGAAAGTATAAACAAAGTTTCTAATTTTCTATTAGAATACTATTACAAGACTATAGGGAGATATAGCAAACATTGGATAGAGAAAGTGGAGAAGTTGCCCATATTATTAACCAGCTTCTAGCCATCATTTATCTAGCACAGTCCACATCTTCTGATTTTGGCAGGATCTAACCTGATCTGTGAACCTGAAAACAAATGGAGATTACACAGTTTTGCCAGAAGTGAGTGAAACTGGGTGGTACGTCTCTGTGTGTTTGGGTTTACCAGATACAGAGTATGTATGCTGCAATTTTACATATTTGGTGGTACTGTATAGATGATCTGCTAGTTTGGTTTAAACGGGCAGTCCCTCTATAAACATGACATCCCACATGAAGCTGCATGTGTTCTGTAATTCTAAAGCGTGGCCTGCTTCCTCACATATTCTCTGAGAAAACACAACATATCTGAAAAGAAAAGTAAATAGTTTCTGCATGATGAACTACAGGATGAGCAAATAAACCACTATCTCTACAAAGATCATTTAAATCATGATGACACAATGTTTCCCTTTACTACCTCAATGGGTCATGGGTTCTCCTCTAATCAGTTCACAATCTGCATAGAGTTTGCTTGTTTCCCCCATGAAGGTGGAAGTTTCTTTGGGGTGCACTAGTTTCTTCCTTCAGTCCAAAAACATTAAAATTAATGTATTGTAGACAATTTAGATTGTAAGATCCTAGGGGGGCGGGACTGTAAATGTAACATAGTAATACAATAGTTTCTGAGGTTGAAAAAACACATTTTGTCCATCGAGTTCAACCTGTTAGTGATCGCCTACACTGTAATATTTTTAAACCTAATTTTAAGTGTGGTGAATGTTTAACCATTATGGTAATTTCTTCTTTTTTTATTTTTATTTTTTATTATTATTTTATGTTATTACTATAGTGCATGATTTACCCACCATAACCCTGTATATCCTGATCCATTTGGAAATTATCTAGCCCATTCTTAAAAGTAATGACAAGTCCGCCATTACTACTTTCTCAGGCAGGGAATTCCAAATACGTATTGTCCTTACTGTGAAGACACCTTTTCCATCTCTGTGTGCGAAATCCCCTCTCCTCTTACCTTAGCGGGTGTTCACATGTCCTTTGCTTTGCTCTGTGTATTGACCCCTTCTATATTTGTAAATGTTAATCATGTCCCCCCTTAATCTCCTTTTTTCCAGTGAAAATATGCCTTGTCTAGTAAGCCTTTCCTCGTATTCTAGTGTCTCCATCCCCTTAATCAATTAGGTCACCCATCTCTGAACCTTTTCTATTTCCAGGATATCCTTTTTGTAGTATGGTTCACAGTAATGTAGTAATGTGGCCTTACTAGTGATTTATAGAATGGGAGTATAACACTCTCATCCCTTGCATCAATTCAACGCTTTATGCATGCTAATACCTTGTTTGCCTTTGTTTGCTGAATTTTTACTTTGGTACTACTGCTAAGTTTGTTATCTATGTGAACACCTAAATCTTTTTTCAGTACAGAATACCCTAATTTTTCCCCATTTAGTATGTAGGTAGTGTTTTTGTTCTTGCTACCAAAGTGCATTACCTTACATTTTTCAATATTGAACCTCATTCTCCATTTTGCTGCCGATGTTTCCAGTGTAAATAATTTGTTCTGAAGACACTCAGCATCCCTCTCCAATCTTATAACCTTACACAGTTTGGTATAGTCTGCAAAAATTGACACTGTACTCTCTAGACTTACTTCTATATCATTTATGAAAATGTTGAACAATAGTGGTCCAAGTACAGACCCTTGTGGCACACCACTTAGTACTTCGGTCCAATTCAAAAATGTTCCATTTACCACCACTCGCTGCTTCCTTTTATCCAACCAATTTATAACCCAAGTGCATATAGTGCTCCCTAACCCAAATTCTCTTAATTTATAGATAAGTCTCATGTGAGGTACTGTATTGAAAGCTTTAGCAAAGTCTAAAAAGATTACATCTACCACTTTACCCTGATCTAGGTTCGCACTGTTTCATAAAAGCCTATTAAGTTAGTTTGACATGATCTATCCTTCACAAATCCATGTTGGTCCCTATTAATAACCTTATTGGTTTCAAGGAACTCCTGTATTCTATCCCTTAAAATACCTTCCAGTACTTTTCCCACTATAGATGTAAGACTTACTGGTCTATATATACCTGGTTCAGATTTCCTTCCCTTTTTAAATATCAGCACTACTTCCGCTATACATCAGTCTTTGGAGACCATGCCTGATGTAAATGAGTCAATGAAAATCAAATATAGTGGTCTTGCTAATTCGGAGTGTAGCTCCATGATAACCCTTCGGTGAATTCCGTCGGGACCAGGTGACTTATTAATCTTATTTTTTTTTTAGTCAGTCACAGAATACTTCCTCACTTAAATAAGCATTAAGCAGTGGGACATTTTCATTGCTGAGGTTTGCATCAATCCCGCCATCTGGTCCTCTCTTGTGAATACTGTCAAAGTCAAAAAATATTGCAGTACATACATTACGTACAAACTATACACAGATGGCCTCCATGCGCGTACTTGCTCTGCCGTGCGTGCGCATATTCACAATTTGCGTATGGTCGCTCCCGCGGACCTGCGTATTAGTGCGTGGTATGAGTATTTACGGTAGAGTTTGTGAAAGCATGGAAAAGCCATCAAAACACATTACATATTTAATCCAAATAGTGCACATTTTACACATAGCCTCCCTGCACCGCAGCAGCAAGTTACAGCAGTTTAAATGATTTCAGAACAAAGGGATTCACCTTTACAGGATAGGAGGGGACAGAACAAGGTTATAAGGTGGTGTTTGGTATCCAGCTGTAGGGTATTTTAAGGGTAATATTCCGGTTTTGGTTTGAGGAAGATCGCATGCTCCTGCGGATAGTTATGTGCAGGAGCAGAATATAGATATAAACTGTATTTACTGTACATTATGTATGCGGCGGGAATCCAGGGGAGACCACCCACAAGAGCAGTTGGAACAGACATCGCCCACCTATTCAAACCAACCTATGACCTCTCCTGTACTGTAAATGACCATCCCTGTGTCCAATGGACAAAGAGATTACAGTATCCATTGTGTTAAGTTTTGGAAGAATTGTATAAAGAGAGCCTGCTGCAGGCCTGGTCTGACACAATACTCACAAAGTTATCTATCAGATGACCGAGGACCAGATCTGGGCAGTGCGGCGAATCCAATCATGTATGTACCATTGATTGTAGCCATTATTCTGTTGTATTGTATTGTTTGTATTGTAACCCCTTTTCAGCAATAATACGCTGTGGTGTCAGAACCCAGTGGTTTACCTACAGACTGGTGTCGTGTCTTCCTTTCCCTGCTAAGGTTTAAAGTGTATTAGTATTGCATTGCATTGCTGTATAAGGTTTAAAGTGTATTCATTGGGTGTGTACGCGCTGTGTACTTTGTACCGTCAGCGCGCCGTTTGTACACAAAGTCCGTACACGGTACGGGACTCTGTACGCTAACAGCGTAAAAGGTGCGTAGAGTGTGTATTAAGTTTAGCGGCTGCAGCGGCTCCATGGTAAAGTGTATTAAAAAGTGTCTATAAGGTATAGCTTTTCATTCCTGTTGATAAATCAGCATTATCAATTGGGGGCGTCGTCCGGTTTTCCACATACCCACAGCCTAACAGGTCACAGCAGACTTAATCTATCAGCAAAAGGGCGGACAGAAAGTATCCTATGTAACCTTTTCTTGGTCGGTGGATGCACTGAAAACCCTACTTGTTTGCTGATTAGATGACGTCTGCTCTGTATGGTTTGTAGGGATGCTGGTAGAACCCGTAAAGTAAACAGGAAAAAAGCTATTTAAAAGTCTGTGAATTTTTTTTTTCTGGCACCAAAAGCGTACACAACAAAAGGCACTCATACTCTTTGTTTACCCTCTCACATTGTTGCCATAACACTCAGATTGCTAGATTCATTTAGATCTGTGTGAAACCGAATACATTTGTTGCTATATAGTTAAAACTAAAAATAAATGTTTAAGGAAGTAAGTGTAAGACACAAACGCAGTCTGGCCTAGTTGTAAAGGTTTATACAGAAAGAAACTGTGTTGTGTTTAGCAGTTGGGCAAAACCATGGGGGTAATTCCAAGTTGATCGCAGCAGGAAATTTTTTAGCAGTTGGGAAAAACCATGTGTACTGCAGGTGGGGCAGATATAACATGTGCAGAGAGAGAGGTTTTGTACACGTGTCTCGGACAAAGTACAGGACTACACACGCAGCGTAAGAGACACGCACGATCGCGTGTTTACGCAAAGTGCGTAAGAATACGGGCGCTAAGTACAAATTACACAATAGTGTCGTTTAGTTTAAAGGTGGGACAGTGGCCACGCTGCAATAGCACAAAACTGCTCGGTTTCCAAAGATTAGTATAAAACTTCTTGCCAAACTGTGTTGCCTCTGGGGGAAAAGCTGCTTATCTGAATGAATCATAATTTTCTGTACAGAAAAGACAAAGTGTACTTGAGTGAGCGAACATAAGAGTGAGTGAAATTCGAACCCCCCGGAATACGGGATCCCGTCGTTTGGTACATCAAGTGAGTGGAGGCTTGGTGGCGTGAGAAGGCTGACTCACGTTAGTATAAGGTTTAATACGCAAATCGTGAGGTGATTTGTAGAGGAGCGTGATAGTGCATTGTATTGCGAAGTATTGAAGTAAAAAGGTTTTTTTTGGTATTACGCTCCGGACTGAGGGTCCCAGTTTGTACAACGACCCGTGGTCGTACGGCAGATAAGTAACAAGTACCTATACGCTGTGCGATTGGACCACGCATTTGTGGGTGCGATACATAGCGCAACGTGATATCCTTTTACGAGCTTTTGCGTAAAATCTTGGTATCATCAGCGCTATATAGAGCATACGCAAGCATGATTTGTATATAATAAAGTGCATAGGGAGTTTTCGCTGGTCTCTCTCAGGAAAATCTCCAACGACCGATATTTTACAGGAAATGGTAAGTTATTCCTAAAAACTTCCAGTAAATATAGGTCAGATAGGGCCCCAGGTTCGCTATCGACAGTGTATGGTAGTACTGGCTAACGTCGGCGTGAGTGGGTGAAAGTGCTCTGAGAACTTTCACCGTCTATTCGTATTGTGCATTGGGGATTGCGTAAAAAGTCCGTGATGGGATCCAACTGCACAAGCGGTGGACGTTTTGTAACCAGGGTTCAGGTTGAAGAGCCGTGGCCCAAGGGGTCAGCGATGTTTGTTATGTGTGGAAAATGTGGTTCACACATGGAAGACTTTTTGTCTGAATGGGTACGTATGACTGACAAAGATAGGGTACCATTCCCTAAAGTGGGCAGCTTTGAACCAGAGGTATTGCAGAACTTAAGGATAATGATATGTCTAATAAAATCCAGAAAACAAAGGATTAGACATACAGATTGTTTAAATTTATGGCAACAGGAGGGGGATATACAAAGGGAATTAGCTCGCACAGCAGGTTCCAAACCTAGCGGGAAAATAATGGCGACCGCACCACCACCACCACCGTATATTGTGGGGAAGAAAGTGGCTACAGACAATGGCACATTGGTACAAGATAGGAGAGTAACTGATAAATGTACTAACGCTAACCCTTGCCAGTTGTATCCTGTTTTAAACTTTCCCCAGGACTGCGAGCAGGAAGATGAGCCCAGCACGATATCGGCACTCTCTCTAGCAGCCACCATACAAGACACTCAGGTGGGCATGGCTCAACCAACAAGAGCAGTAGCAAAACCCCTTAGCGGAGGGAAAAGTGAGGTCGTGTCCACAGGTAAGTATGGTACCATACATTATGCAGAGACAATAGCACCTCACATTATAGAAACAAATCAAAATGATGTAATTGAATTAAATCCTGTCAGGGTGATTGCAGTCCCCAATGGGAGGACTGACGCTCAGGGAGTAACTCCCATCAGGAACATTGCCATGCATTGTCCTTGGTCCCGGACAGAGTTAAGGTCAAATATGTCAGAATTTCCCGATCCCAGAAAAGATCTAGTCGCATGCCAGAGGTTCATTAAAGAGTTAGGTAACGCCAACGAACCCACAAACAAAGATTGGCGAACAGTGCTACGGGTATGTTTACCCTCAAATATTGACCCCGCCAAATTCATAACTGATTGTAAGTTAGACGCAGAAGTACCTCTCACTGATGAATACACTCAGGAGAATGTACGGCAAATCAATCTGCAATTAGGAGTATATTTCCCTACTGTTGTCAAATGGAATAAAATCTTTTCCATAAGACAAAAGGAAGGTGAAACGGCATCCGAATATTTCCATCGAGCACTGCAGGAAATGGCTTGATACATCACAGGGAGGTAGCTGTTTCTGTATTAATGGACGGGTTGAAGGAGGCACTGAGAACAAGGGTACAGACCTCTATACCGAACTGGAGAGGTATCTCGGTGGCTGCATTGAGAGAGTCCGCGGTCAAGCATGATAGGAACATCATTAAGCATAGGGAGTTACAAGGGGAAAGGCTGATGACAGTGAGTATAGACACACTTACAACAAAGCCATATCAGCCGAAACCCCAGACCCCTGATGGTAAGTCACGTGTAGTAACATGCTATAAATGTCAAAAGGTAGGACATTACTTGAGGGAATGTAGGAATAAAGGTACACATAATGTATATCGACCCCCTAGACCAGGATATGAACCTCACGACAATGCACACACTTGGGATCAGGGACCGCATAGGAGGAATTATGAGCCACACGCAAGGGAAACAAGGAGGTACCCACCAAGGAGGGACTGGCAGGCCTCCAAAAACTCACAGCTACCCCCCTCACATATCATAGCTGCCAATGCGCTGCGGGAGAGTCTCTCCACACAATAGGGGTTGGGCCACGCCCACACCTGTAGTCTGCAGCCAGTGAAGTTGATTGCTAGCATTGGTAGTGAACCTGAGGTCACGGTTGATGTAGCTGGTGTACCATTACCTTTTCTTGTAGATACAGGAGCAGCCAGCTCAGTGTTAAATTCGACAGTAGGTATAAAAACCATGGGTGAAACAATTTTGGCAATGGGAGTAACAGGAACAGTGCAACAATACCCTTTGAGTAGACCGGCAGAGGTTACGATAGGGCCCTTGCAGACCAAACATTCTTTTCTGTTGGCTGCATCGGCTCCGACTAATCTACGCGGCAGAGATTTATTGTGTAAAATGCGGTGTGTCATATATTGTACTCCTGAAGGTGTCTTCTTGGATATACCTGAGAACCACGTTCAAGAAGTGCAAGATATATTAGACACCCCTCAAAGGCTAATGTCGCATTCTGCTGTTATAGACAAGTGTCCATCAAAGGTAGAGGAAATGATTTCACAAATACCGGGTTCCCTTTGGACCAAAGATGTACAAGACACTGGATTAATGGCGAATGCAGCTCCAGTAGTAGTACAAGTAAAAAATGGTAGGATAGCTCCAAAAATCCCTCAGTATCATCTGAAGCCAGAGGTAGAATTAGGAGTTCATAGAGCGGTTACTACAACAGGGCATCCTAGTCAGGACGTCCAGCACTGCCAATAGTCCCATCTTCCCTGTGAAAAAGAGTGTGGGGAGGGGTTACAGGCTAGTGCAAGATCTAAGGGGGATAAACAAGATAGTCGAGAGCCAATTCCCCGTAGTGCCCAATCCAGCTGTCATCCTCATGCAAATTCCCTCTACTGCAACAGTTTTCACTGTCATCGACCTCTGTTCTGCCTTCTTTTCTGTCCCTCTGCACCCTGACAGCCAATACCTCTTCGCTTTTACATACAGGGGAGTACAGTACACCTGGACTCGTCTCCCCCAAGGTTTCATTGACAGACCGAGTATTTTCTCCCAGGCCTTGCATGACTGTTTACAATCTTTTCAACCTGAGAGTGGATCAGTGCTAATACAGTATGTCGATGACTTATTGTTGTGTTCAGACTCACTCGAATCGTCCTTGAAAGACAGGAAACAGCTTCTGTTTCATCTTTCCTAAACGAGACACAAGGTTTCAAAGGATAAGTTGCAGTTGTGCCAGACCAGGGTAAAATATTTGGGACATTGCTTGACTCAAGGACTTAGACACCTCACTGCTGATAGAATACAGGCGATTCGCGACATGACTCTGTCACAAACTCAGCAACAGATCCGCACTTTCCTTGGAATGTGTGGGTACTGCCGAAACTGGATCCCAGGGTTCTCTATACTGGCTTTACCTTTGCAAGAAATGGTCTCTTCGATCAAACCAGAACGGATCTCGCACACAGATGAGTCCGAACTGGCATTTGAGAGACTCAAACAGTGCCTATCACAGGCACCTGCATTAGGCATGCCAGATTATGAGAAGCCCTTCGAATTGTACGGCACGGAAAGTGCTGGGTGTGCAACAGGTGTCTTAACACAGAGACATGGTGATGCCAGCAGACCGGTAGCATACTACAGTGCACAGTTGGACACCGTAGCGGGGCCTCTCCTCACATGCTTGCAAAGTGTTGCAGCGATAGCTTTGCTAGTAAGTAAAAGCGAGGACATAGTGTTAGGACACAACCTGACCATCCATACACCTCATGCAGTATCAGCCTTACTGAACTCGGCCCAAACCAGACATGTCTCATCGGCACGGTTTACAAAGTGGGAATTATCACTGATGGCCCCTGTAAACATCACCATTAAGAGATGCAGCTCACTAAATCCTGCAACTTACTTGCCAAGTGTGCCTGGACAGGCACAAAGGGTGGAGGATGAGAATGATGGTGAAGGAGGTTTTAGTGCAGACACTGATACGCATGATTGTATGGAATACCTGAATCAGACTTTCACTGCGAGACCTGACATCAGTGACAACCCACTGGAAGGAGTAGACTTTACCTTCTACACTGACGGTAGTTGCCACAGACACAGAATCGGGAGACTTGTGTACTGGATATGCAGTTGTAGATGACAGAGGTATCATAGAAGCTGAACCCCTGGGCCAACAGCACTCAGCACAAGTTGCTGAGTTGGTCGCCCTAACCAGAGCGTGTGAATTGGCCAAGGTTAAGTCAGCTAATATATACACAGATTCTAGGTATGGCTTTGGAGTGGTGCATGATTTTGGGGCCCTGTGGCGCCTCAGAAATTTCATGACGGCAGCTGGTACACCTGTAGCGCATGCGTCCAACATAAAAAGGCTTCTAACAGCGATACAGGAACCAGACAGAGTGGCTGTTATCAAGTGTAAAGCACATACTTACAACCAAGACCCAATTTCAATTGGTAACAGCCGGGCAGACGAAGCTGCTAAATCAGCAGCCAGCACCCTCATACAAACGAACATCACATCACTGACGACATTTAACGCAATCAACACACAACAATTAATCGAAATGCAAAATTTGTGCTCCCTACAGGAAAAGACAGTCTGGAGGTCAAAGGGGTATGGCCAGGAGTCCTCAGGACTTTGGACAGGTGGACACGGTAAGCCAGTGGCCCCCAGAGCATATCTCTCAGGTCTAGCTGAGGCGGCACACGGTCTGACTCATCTGGGCAAAGAGGGTATGTGTAAGGGGGTGAGAGCCTACTGGTGTGCGCCAGGATTCTCATCGCATGCAGTTAAAAGAGCAATGACATGTTTTACTTGCTTGAGGAAGAATATTGGTAAGTCAATACCAACAGAGCCATCCCATATCCCCCCGACAGACGGACCTTTTCAGGTTATACAAATCGATTTCATGCAGTTACCACCCTGTAGAAATTTAAAATATGTGTTAGTTTGTATTGACGTATTTTCCAATTGGGTAGAAGCGTTCCCTGCTGCCACAAATACTGCTACGTTCACTGCAAAGAAAATTGTGCAGGAATTTGTGTGTAGATATGGTATCCCTAGAATAATTGAAAGCGATAGGGGTACCCATTTTACAGGTGAAGTCTATCAGGTCATGTGCAAACTGATGGGAAATAATAGCAAGCTGCATACTTCGTACCGACCACAGGCGAGTGCGAAGGTGGAGAGAATGAACAGCACTATTAAGAACAAGCTGAGCAAAGTAATGGCTGAAACTGGATTGTTGTGGCCAGAAGCTTTGCCACTAGTGTTGTACAGTATCAGAACCACCCACAGGTCTCCCCTTAACCTATCACCTTTTGAAATTCCTTTTGGTCGACAACCTCATGTAATGATAGACCCCCAGGATGATTTGAAATATAATTACGAAGTGACTGTGAGATATTTGGTTGGGATGAGCCAGCAACTGAGAAATCAACAAAGAAATTTAAAGCTGGTGATTCCTGTCCAACCGAACAGTAATTGTCATGACATTGAACCTGGGGATTATGTAATGATTAGAAATTTCTTACGCTCAGGTTGCCTCATAGACAGGTGGGAAGGACCATACCAAGTCTTGCTAACCAGTACGACAGCATTGAAGGTCGCCGAGAGAGAGACTTGGGTCCACTCATCCCACTGCAAGAAGGTCGCTGACCCGGAGAGAACTCGTGACAAAGAGCAGAGTATAGAGAACCTCGTATCACTGGAGTGTCTGTTCCGGGAAGGTTGAGAGGCAGGACTGTTGAAGGGCATCCGAGCACAGATCTAGAACGGTTGTTGTATCATTTTCTTTTTTTTCACCTCCTCCTGCATTTTCCTTTCTTTTCTCCTTCTTGTTTTCCTCCTTTCCCCAAACGAAATGGATCGATCACAAGAGACTGTGTTTCGGATTCTGTTAGTAATTCTGGTTTTAATCAGGACAGTTTGTTTTGGTGAGGGCCCCAGAGAGGTCGAGCAGGGATCTGGAATGGTTTCTGATGACGAGTATGAATTTGTAGGATCTCAGGAGCGGCATATCGCTCAAGTAAAGGCTAGCATCAGTAAGCGCTCTGGTAGTCAGGGAGCTCGGAGGCACTGTGAGGGGTTATTGTCTGAGGAGAATTGTATCTGCAGGAATTGTGAAAATATAGTCGAGGATGAGTGCATCCAGAGATGTCAGTCCAACCTTAATATCGACATGGACCGTCATCCGTTGAGTGATTACCACTCACAAGTGGGTAAGGTCTTAAACCAGACAGAATGCTGGGTGTGCTCACAAGTACCTCAAGGTCAGAGCAAGTCAGGATTGGTACAATACCCTTTAGCAATAGATGAGGTACTCGAATTACGGGGTGGGAGACCGGTGGACAAGAAATTCAATATTTCTAGGCCCCCTAGTTTGAAGCTCCACCAGTATCATGCAGACAGGTCCTTATTGTGCTTTAATATTTCCAATTACCTAAAACCAGGAAATTGGGAAGTGACGTGGAACAACCAGACAATGACCTTTTCACACAGAGCTGATAGGATACCCATAGACTCTGACCTTGTACGCCAAATAGAAAAAAGTGGGAGGTATTATCGGTATAGGTATACTCGTGGAAGCAAGACCATGTGGGTTGGAAAAGTATCACCAGGGTATTGTGCCCATATCATCCAGCCTATTACTTGTACTGAGCAGATGGGAGAACTAGGGATTGGTTTCTTTACTTGGAAAGTTTGTAATATGGTGATGTCATACTTTGTCCTCTATGTTCTCCCAGATGATGCCTATTTCATATGTGGGAGGAAGGCGTACAAGTGGCTTGCCCCGAGCTCAGAGGGATTGTGTTATATTGGGAGAGTACTGCCAGAGGTCATGACCATAACCCATGATAAGATGAAAGACGTTCACCGCAGTGCTCAGGCTCCTTATACTCATACTCACTATGAACACATCATCAAGAGACACCTCATAGATAGGACAGAGCACGCAGCCTCTGATTTGATCCACGAATCCACCGGGATTCAGTTCCTTTTAGCATTAGACATCACCCGTACAGCCAGAGGAACTATAAATTATAGGTATATCCATGCGCTAGCAAACTTGATAGATAATATCACTGAGATGTATGACGACACCTTCAGGTATACGGGAAGGAACTGATCCAGCACAGGATGGTCCTTAATTATGTCACAGCCGTGACAGGTGGGTACTGTGTTACTCTGGCAACTCAATATGGTGTGAAGTGCTGTACATATATCATGAACAGCACTGACGACCCCACGGAGATCATCGATCAAAAGATGGACAATATCTTGCAGTTGAAGTGGGAGTTCAGGAGGAAACACAACCTTACCTTAGCGATTGTGAGTAATGAACTGACCGGCTGGGTCTCATGGTTGAACCCACGCAATTGGTTCTCAGGTTTAGGAGACTGGGATCAAAATGTCATCATGAGTGTAGAGAAGTTTCTCCTTTGTATCCTGGAAGTCATAATTATTGGTTTTATATTTAGGTGTGTTCGAATTCTGACGCGGCGCAAGCACGGCACAAAATTGATGAGTCTAAGGAGCAAGGGTACTGTTACAGCAGCAGATTTAATTTATGACCCATCCATAGAGACAGTGATATGATAAGGATTGCAAACAAATTTCATGGCCTGTTTCGTTCACCTGTTTTCCTTTTGTCTCCCCCTCTGCCCAGATACATCCATCCAGAAAAAGACATTAGCATTATCCAAAATGTTTATGTAAATGTATTTTTATATATGTGTCTTATCTTCATCTCTGCAAACTTCAGTTAATGGCACACATAGTCGACAGGTGATATCCACATATACTAGCACTCACATATGTTTCCCCCTTCATGTATCATCAACTAAATGTGCACCCCATTTGTTGGAACAAGAAGCCGAAAAGAGCTTGGTAGTGTTTGTTGGCCCACTTACAGATCCTTAATACGGGATAAGAAGGATTTAATGTATACTTCGCAGTACCTCGAAGCTTATTTAGAACATATACGGCACGATGATACATGCCCCTCAGACATGGATTCATACATACATGCTTTTTACTATCCCACTTGGTCATACATTTCCCATCTAAAACTCTCCCCGATCATCAAAGCTTCTGTAGATATTGTATAGATATTTTTCTGTTTAGTGATTAGATAGTGGCAGTTATTGGTGATTGCCAAAGGGTGGACTGTCAAAGTAAAAAAATATTGCAGTACATACATTACGTACAAACTAAACACAGATGGCCTCCGTGCGCGTACTTGCTCTGCCGTGCGTGCACATATTCGCAATTTGCGTATAGTTGCTTCCGCGGACCTGCGTATTACCGCGTGGTATGAGTATTTACGGTAGTGTTTGTGAACGCATGGAAAAGCCATCAAAACACATTACATATTTAATCCAAATAGTGCACATTTTACACATAGCCTCCCTGCACCACAGCAGCAAGTTACAGCAGTTTAAATGGTCTGGTCTTACACAAGACTCACAAAGTTATCTATCAGATGACCGAGGACCAGATCTGGGTAGCGCGGCGAATCCAATCACGTATGTACCATTGATTGTAGCCATTATTCTGTTGTATTGTATTGTTTGTATTGTAACCCCCTTTCAGCAATAATACGCTGTGGTGTCGGTACCCAGTGGTTTAACTACAGACTGGTGTCATGTCTTCCTTTCCCTGCTAAGGTTTAAAGTGTATTAGTATCGCATTGCATTGCTGTATAAGGTTTAAAGTGTATTCATTGGGTGTGTTCGCGCTGTGTGTACTTTGTACCGTCAGCGCGGCGTTTGTACGCAAAGTCCGTACATGGTAGGGGACTCTGTACGCTAACAGCGTAAAAGGTGCGTAGAGTGTGTATTAAGTTTAGCGGACGCAGCGGCTCCATGGTAAAGTGTATTTAAAGTGTGTATAAGGTATAGCTTTTCATTCCTGTTGATAAATCAGCATTATCAATACAGATGAGAAAAACTTGTTTAATTTTTCCGCTTTGACTACACATTCTCTATGAAGTGCTGATATATTTTCGAGCAAAATTAATAAAATGTAATAATAATAGAACAGGGGAGGACACATACTGTGTCCTCAAGGATCCCTAACAGTAAATGTTTTCCAGGCCCCTTAGCTGATGTCATAACATTATTATCTATTACTGTCACATTATATAATATGTTGTGTATTTATTCCTATAGTAAGTAGCAGATTTTAAGGATCCACAGGTAATCTAAAAAAAACGTGTACTGTTGGCAGTCCTTAAAGAGGGACTTTTAATGTACACGTAAATAAACGTAAACATCATTTTGGGAAAACTCATGAGTACCATTATCTTATTTGATTAAATACGTGGGGTTTCCAGGCATTCAGCTCCTAACTGTCATTTTTCAAACACATAACAGTTAGGAGCTGATTGAATGGTGCACCATTTATCATATGGAACAAGTTTTAAAACTCATGGCGTATGATAAAACGTGTTGATAAATCAGTACCTAAAACTCTGTAATAGAGAAAATTGTGTCCCAGGCCCACAATATGTTCTAAATTACCCTTAACAAACCCAATATAAACACACTGAACAAAATATAGACTGTGGAAAGACAAGTGGAATAAGTTCAATGACGCTGGACGTGAAAATGCGTGTAGATGGTGACACTAAAACTATTTGATGATCATTGTGAATGTCTGAGGTATTGATATAATGCAAATTTGTTTTGACATATTGTTTCTTTTTCAGGTGGAACCATGAGTCGTACACATGACTTGACTGAATGGCAAAAGGGGGCCATTGTTTTTGGCCAAGAGCATTGATCTGCAGATATATCTTTCAGTGTGTACTAGACTTAAGATAGTTTATTAGTGAGAAAGAGTCTACTAAGACATATCCTTGGTGGCTTCTTTCCTCTGTGCTTGTCCTTCCTCTACTAAAAGAGACCAACTCACCTGCCAAAAATCATATTTGTGACATTCATTGGAAGAAAGCAAAAATATTTTATAATAATACCATCTCCACTTACAAAATATTTCATCAGTGTTATTGCTCTACTGTTTATTGGGTCATAACTATTTATTCATGTTGAAGAAAAGTAACATGTCCATCTTAAAGCATTTACAGTGCTTCCGGAAAGTATTCACAGCGCTTCACTTTTTCCACATTTTGTTATGTTACAGCCTTATTCCAAACTGGAATAAATTCATTTTTTCCTCAAAATTCTACATACAATACCCCATAATGATAATGTAAAAAAAAGGATTTTTGAGATTTTTGCAAATGTATTAAAAATAAAAAACTAAGAAATCACATGTACATAAGTATTCACAGCCTTTGCTCAATACTTTCTTGATGCAACTTTGGCAGCAATTACAGCCTCAAGACTTTTTGAATATGATGCCACAAGATTGGCACACCTATCTATGGGCAGTTTCGCCCATTCCTCTTTGCAGCACCTCTCAAGCTCCATCAGGTTGGATGGGAAGCGTCGGTGCACAGCCAATTTTCAGATCTCTCCAGAGATGTTTCATTGGATTCAAGTCTTGGCTCTGGCTGGGTCACTCAAGGACTTTCATAGAGTTGTCGTGAAGCGACTCCTTTGATATCTTGGCTGTGTGCTTAAGGTCATTGTCCTGCTGAAAAAGGAACCGTTGCCCCAGTCTGAGGTCAAGAGCGCTCTGGAGCAGGATTTCATCCAGGATGTCTCTGTACGTTGCTGCATTCATCTTTCCCTCTATCTTGACTAGTCTCCCAGTTCCTGCCGCTGAAAAACATCCCTACAGTAAGATGCTGCCACCACCATGCTTCACTGTAGGGATGGTATTGACCTGGTGATGAGGGAAAAATTAATTTATTCCATTTTGGAATAAGGCTGTGACATAACAAAATGTGGAAAAAGTGAAGCGCTGTGAATACTTTCCAGATGCACTGAGGAAACAGAATTCTCCCTACAAACCCCCTTCCTGCCTAATCCGGTCAACCAATGACCGCTGCCTCTCCTCTGCCCTGGTCACTGCATCCCATGCGCTATTCCTGGATTTTACCTGCGCTGCCCCCCTTCACTGGAATGAGCTCCATCGCTCTCTCAGACTCTCCCCGACATGCACATCTTCAAACAGGCACTGACCCCCCCCTCCCCCTGTTCATCAAAGCATACCCTTCCGCATAGCCTAGTCTTGAGGCCACTCTCTCAACCCCCTGCCTCATGCCTTAGCCATCTATGCCTCGCTTACTTACTGCTATCAGGCCACCTTCTGCTTGCTTGCACTTCATGTCACCTGTCTGTCTTCCCCCACCCCCTAGATTGTGAACTCCTTGGAGCAGGACCTTCTTCCCTCCTTTTCTCACAACCCTCTTCTCTCACACATCAATTACAGCTCTCTCCTACATAGCGAATGTCTACACCTGTATTCCTGTTTCTCTCCAAAGGCTGCCTGACCCTAGTAGTTGCTACTATGCTACCAGGCTCAGACTGACACACATGCTGCGTACAAACCACATCTTATATTTGAATGTATGTGATGTTTTTCTTGTAATTTCCTATGTATGTGATTGAATTTATTGTGAATAGCTAGAGTAGTTTTAGTCTGTTGACCCACCCTGTGCAATTTGTTCTATGATCAATTAGCATTTCAATCAGGTGACCAAATGTTCAGAGGTAGGCCTGTTCCTAATCAGAGACAGTATTTCCTTAGAGTCAGTTAAGGGGTCAGCTTGCTGGGGGTAGCTTGCTGGAATTTTTTAAGTGTGGAATTAATAAGTGTGTTATCCGAACAGTTAAAAAAACAGTTGAACAAACATTGAAAAACATCAAGAAAAGGTAACTTACTTTAACAACTTACTCTAACTCCACTTAACCCATAAAACACAAACAACCTCAGCATGTTCATCAAACTACTGTGTCTAATTTCAATTCATGGAATTCTCACCAAATTTAACACATTCTACACTCACCCTGAAACTCACCCCTCTGTACACATTACAGCTTCTATTCTCCACTCCCCTCTTCTAAACACTCATGAGATTTATACTTTCCTCTCTGCAAGTACTTTGACAACCACAATTGGCCACCAGTACAAACACTCGCAAACATCCACCAAGATTTATCTCACTCTTCTGCTATTATTAGCTGGTGACATATCACCAAATCCAGGCCCCAACCACCTTTCCCTCTCACACTCTGCTGTCTCAAAACAACATAGAAATCCATCTAACCTCATAAATATCACGTGTCTCCCATCCCCCTCCAAATCACTAAAATGTGCCTTATTGAATGCACGCTCTGTTTGTAACAAATTAACATCCATCCATGACCTCTTCATATCTCACAACTTTAATCTGCTGGCTATAACAGAAACATGGCTCACACAATCAGACACTGCCTCCCCTGCAGCACTGTCACATGGTGGTTTCCACTTCTCACACACATCTAGGCCTAATAATAGTAAAGGTGGTGGGGTCGGAATCTTACTGTCACAGTTTTTCACATACACTGTTCTACCTCAGGTTCCATCACTCGCATTCACCTCATTTGAAGTTCACTCTATCAGGATTTTCACCCCCTTCTCTCTGCGTGTTGCAGCTATCTATCGCCCTCCTGGGCAACCTAAACAACAATTTCTAGAAGATTTCTCTGCCTGGCTCCCACACTTCTTATCCTCTGACATCTCCACCATCATTATGGGCGATTTCAATATAGCTCTTGACAGTCCACAATCTGTTCATGCATCCAAACTCCTCTCTCTAACCTCCTCTCTTGGCCTAACCCAATGGTCCGACTCCTCTACTCACCATGAGGGCCACTGCCTTGATCTTGTGTTCACCAGGCTCTGCTCAGTTTCCGAATTCACTAACACTCCTTTCCCTCTCTCTGATCACAACCTGATCACCTTCACAATCTCTTCTATTACTTTAAATTCTAGGACACTAAAACCAAGCAAGCCTCCTCTAACCCGCAGAAATACTAACAATATACATTTTCAACAACTTTCCACTTCTCTGCAACAACTGCTCTCACCAATCTCGACATTTACTACACCTGACACTGCTGTATCACACCTGCACCAGACCCTAGAGAGTGCCCTTGATGAAGTGGCTCCAGCTACTCATCACACTCCACGTAGGCTTAGATGCCAACCATGGCACTCTAAATCAACAAGACACCTACAAAAACTGTCACGTAAAGTAGAACGTCAGTGGCGGAAATCTCAGAATCCAAGTGACTTTCTCACATATAAGACTACCTACCACTTCTATCGTCAGGCCCTGGACACTGCCAAACAAACATATTTCCAATCTCTCATCTCTTATCATGCCAACAACCCCAAGCGACTTTTTAATACATTTAAATCACTTCTTTACAATCCCTCACCTCCCCCACTAGCTACTATCCGTGCACAAGAACTTGCTTCCTACTTCAAGGATAAGATTGATAAAATCCGAGATGAAATGGTATGCTCTAACTCAGCCAGTGACCTGCTCAATTCCCTACCTGAAACGTCTGGCACTTTCTCTTCATTTGATCCCACAAGTGAAGATGAAGTATCAACACTCTTTTCATCCTCCTACTCCACTACCTCTCCTCTTGATCCTATACCCTCACAGGTCAGTAAAACTTTGTCTCCTGTGCTTATCCCAACCTTAACTAAAATCTGTAATCTCTCTCTCTCTACTGGTATCTTTCCCTCTCTGTTTAAACATGCAGTCATTACTCCCATTCTAAAAAAACACAACTCTGACCCAAACACACTCTCTAACTACCGTCCCATTTCTCAGCTACCCAGTCCCTCCAAGCTACTTGAGAGGCTTGCCTACACTCGCCTTACACACTTTCTTAACTCGCACAACTTATTGGATCCACTTCAGTCAGGCTTTCGTGCCCAACACTCCACAGAGACGGCACTGACCAAAGTAGTGAATGATCTAGTCACTGCTAGATCAAAAGGCCATTACACACTACTTATTCTTCTAGATCTCTCTGCTGCTTTTGACACTGTTGACCACTCTCTTCTCATACAAACACTACAATCCCTAGGTCTTCAGGACACAGAACTTTCTTGGTTCTCATCCTACCTATCTAATCGCTCTTTCAGTGTTCACTTCTCTGATTCTACCTCCTCTTCTCTACCTCTATCAGTTGGAGTACCGCAAGGCTCAGTCTTAGGTCCTCTGCTTTTCTCAATCTATACCTCCTCTCTTGGTAAACTAATCAGCTCCTTTGGATTTCAGTATCATTTGTATGCTGATGATACTCAAATCTACCTATCCTCCCCAGATTTGTCACCACCAGTATTGGCTCGTGTCACTGGATGCCTGTCTGCCATTTCATCTTGGATGTCATCTCGCCACCTCAAACTCAACATTTCCAAAACCGAATTAATTATTTTCCCACCAGCTAAGAGTAGTTACCAACCTGATATCTCTATAACTGTTGACAATGCAACTATCCACCCCACCCCACAAGTTCGTTGCCTAGGTGTCACCCTTGACTCTGAACTGTCCTTTGTTCCACACATTCAATCTGTCTCTAAATCATGTTACATGCACCTTAAAAACATATCCAAAATACGCCCTTATCTTACACAAGACACTGCAAAAACTCTAATCCATGCACTCATCATCTCCCGCATTGATTATTGTAATAGTCTCCTTACTGGTCTTCCCAAACATAGGCTATCACCACTTCAATCCATTTTCTCTATCGTCCTAGTGGATGCTGGGGTTCCTGAAAGGACCATGGGGAATAGCGGCTCCGCAGGAGACAGGGCACAAAAAGTAAAGCTTTTTCCGATCAGGTGGTGTGCACTGGCTCCTCCCCCTATGACCCTCCTCCAGACTCCAGTTAGATTTTTGTGCCCGGCCGAGAAGGGTGCAATCTAGGTGGCTCTCCTAAAGAGCTGCTTAGAAAAAGTTTAGCTAGGTTTTTTATTTTACAGTGATTCCTGCTGGCAACAGGATCACTGCAGCGAGGGACTGAGGGGAGAAGGAGTCAACTCACCTGCGTGCAGGATGGATTGGTTTCTTGGCTACTGGACATCAAGCTCCAGAGGGACGATCACAGGTACAGCCTGGATGGTCACCGGAGCCACGCCGCCGGCCCCCTTGCAGATGCTGAAATCAGAAGAGGTCCAGAATCGGCGGCTGAAGACTCCTGCAGTCTTCTAAAGGTAGCGCACAGCACTGCAGCTGTGCGCCATTTTCCTCTCAGCACACTTCACACGGCAGTCACTGAGGGTGCAGGGCGCTGGGAGGGGGGCGCCCTGGGAGGCAAATGATTACCTATAAAGGCTAAAAATACCTCACATATAGCCCTAGAGGCTATATGGAGATATTTAACCCCTGCCTAATTTTTCTAAATAGCGGGAGACGAGCCCGCCAGAAAAGGGGCGGGGCCTATCTCCTCAGCACACGGCGCCATTTCCTCTCACAGCTTCGCTGGTCAGGACGGCTCCCAAGTCTCTCCCCTGCACTGCACTACAGAAACAGGGTAAAACAGAGAGGGGGGGGCACATTTATGGCGATATTTTGATATAACAAAGCAGCTATAAGGGAGCACTTATTATAAGGCTATCCCTGATATATATATAGCGCTTTTGGTGTGTGCTGGCAAACTCTCCCTCTGTCTCCCCAAAGGGCTAGTGGGTCCTGTCTTCGTTAGGAGCATTCCCTGTGTGTCTGCTGTGTGTCGGTACGTGTGTGTCGACATGTATGAGGACGATATTGGTGTGGAGGCGGAGCAATTGCCAAATATGAGGATGTCACCCCCTAGGGAGTCGACACCAGAATGGATGCCTTTATTTATGGAACTACGGGATAGTGTCAACACGCTAAAGCAGTCGTTTGACGACATGAGACGGCCGGACAATCAATTAGTGCCTGTCCAGGCGACTCAAACACCGTCAGGGGCTGTGAAACGCCCTTTGCCTCAGTCGGTCGACACAGACCCAGACACAGGCGATGACTCCAGTGGTGACGGTGACGAATCAACCGTATTTTCCAGTAGGGCCACACGTTATATGATTTTGGCAATGAAGGAGGCGTTACATTTAGCTGATACTACAGGTACCACTAAACAGGGTATTATGTGGGGTATGAAAAAACTACCTATAGTTTTTCCTGAATCAGAAGAACTAAATGACATGTGTAATGAAGCGTGGGTTGCCCCTGATAAAAAGCTGATAATTTCAAAGAAATTATTGGCATTATACCCTTTCCCGCCAGAGGTTAGGGAGCGCTGGGAAACACCTCCTAGGGTGGACAAGGCGCTAACACGCTTATCTAAACAAGTGGCGTTACCCTCTCCTGAGACGGCCGCACTTAAAGATCCATCAGATAGGAGGATGGAAAATATCCAAAAAAGTATATACACACATGCAGGTGTTATACTACGACCAGCTGTAGCGACTGCCTGGATGGGCAGTGCGGGGGTAGTTTGGTCAGAGTCCCTGATTGAAAATATTGATACCCTGGACAGGGACAATATTTTACTGTCGTTAGAACAAATAAAGGATGCATTTCTTTATATGCGTGATGCACAGAGGGATATATGCACACTGGCATCACGGGTAAGTGCTATGTCCATTTTGGCCAGAAGAGCTTTATGGACGCGACAGTGGACAGGCGATGCGGATTCAAAACGGCATATGGAAGTTTTGCCGTATAAAGGGGAGGAGTTATTTGGAGTCGGTCTATCAGATTTGGTGGCCACGGCTACAGCCGGGAAATCCACCTTTCTACCTCAAGTCACTCCCCAACAGAAAAAGGCACCGACTTTTCAACCGCAGCCCTTTCGTTCCTTTAAAAATAAGAGAGCAAAGGGCTATTCATATCTGCCACGAGGCAAAGGTCGAGGGAAGAGACAGCAACACGCAGCTCCTTCCCAGGATCAGAAGCCCTCCCCGGCTTCTACAAAAGCCTCAGCATGACGCTGGGGCTTCTCAAGCGGACTCGGGGACGGTGGGGGGTCGTCTCAAAAATTACAGCGCGCAGTGGGCTCACTCGCAAGTAGATCCCTGGATCCTGCAGATAATATCTCAGGGATACAGGTTGGAATTAGAGACAGATCCACCTCGCCGTTTCCTGAAGTCTGCGTTACCAACGTCCCCCTCCGAAAGGGAGACGGTTTTGGAAGCCATTCACAAGCTGTACTCTCAGCAGGTGATAGTCAAGGTACCTCTTCTGCAACAAGGGAAGGGGTATTATTCCACTCTTTTTGTGGTACCGAAGCCGGATGGCTCGGTAAGGCCTATTCTAAATCTGAAGTCCTTGAACCTGTACATAAAGAAGTTCAAGTTCAAAATGGAGTCACTCAGAGCAGTGATAGCGAACCTGGAAGAGGGGGACTTTATGGTATCCTTGGACATCAAGGATGCATATCTCCACGTTCCAATTTACCCCTCACACCAGGGGTACCTCAGGTTCGTTGTACAAAACTGTCACTATCAGTTTCAGACGCTGCCGTTCGGATTGTCCACGGCACCTCGGATCTTTACAAAGGTAATGGCCGAGATGATGATTCTTCTTCGAAGAAAAGGCGTATTAATTATCCCATACTTGGACGATCTCCTAATAAGGGCGAGGTCCAGAGAACAGCTAGAGATGGGATTAGCACTGTCTCAAGAAGTGCTAAAACAGCACGGGTGGATTCTGAATATTCCAAAATCCCAGTTAATGCCGACAACTCGTCTGCTGTTCCTAGGGATGATTCTGGACACGGTTCAGAAAAAGGTTTTTCTCCCGGAGGAAAAAGCCAAGGAGTTATCCGAGCTTGTCAGGAACCTCCTAAAACCAGGAAAGGTGTCTGTACATCAATGCACAAGAGTCCTGGGAAAAATGGTGGCTTCTTACGAAGCAATTCCATTCGGCAGATTCCACGCAAGAATTTTCCAAAGGGATCTGTTGGACAAATGGTCAGGGTCGCATCTTCAGATGCACCTGCGGATAACCCTGTCTCCAAGGACAAGGGTGTCTCTTCTGTGGTGGTTGCAGAGTGCTCATCTATTGGAGGGCCGCAGATTCGGCATACAGGATTGGATCCTGGTGACCACGGACGCCAGCCTGAGAGGCTGGGGAGCAGTCACACAAGGAAGAAACTTCCAGGGAGTATGGACGAGCCTGGAAACGTCTCTTCACATAAACATTCTGGAACTAAGAGCAATATACAATGCTCTAAGCCAGGCAGAACCTCTACTTCAGGGAAAGCCGGTGTTGATCCAGTCGGACAACATCACGGCAGTCGCCCATGTGAACAGACAGGGCGGCACAAGAAGCAGGAGTGCAATGGCAGAAGCTGCAAGGATTCTTCGCTGGGCAGAGAATCATGTGATAGCACTGTCAGCAGTGTTCATCCCGGGAGTGGACAACTGGGAAGCAGACTTCCTCAGCAGACACGATCTTCACCCGGGAGAGTGGGGACTTCATCCAGAAGTCTTCCACATGCTGGTAACCCGTTGGGAAAGACCAATGGTGGACATGATGGCGTCTCGCCTCAACAAAAAACTGGACAGGTATTGCGCCAGGTCAAGAGATCCGCAGGCAATAGCTGTGGACGCGCTGGTAACGCCTTGGGTGTACCAGTCGGTGTATGTGTTTCCTCCTCTGCCTCTCATACCAAAAGTATTGAGAATTATACGGCAAAGAGGCGTAAGAACGATACTAGTGGTTCCGGATTGGCCAAGAAGGACTTGGTACCCGGAACTTCAAGAGATGATCACGGAAGATCCGTGGCCTCTACCTTTAAGGAGGGACTTGCTTCAGCAGGGTCCCTGTCTGTTTCAAGACTTACCGCGGCTGCGTTTGACGGCATGGCGGTTGAACGCCGGATCCTAAAGGAAAAAGGCATGCCGGAAGAAGTCATTCCTACTTTGATTAAAGCAAGGAAGGAAGTAACCGTGCAACATTATCACCGAATTTGGCGAAAATATGTTGCGTGGTGCGAAGATCGGAGTGCTCCGACGGAGGAATTTCAACTGGGTCGATTCCTACATTTCCTGCAATCAGGATTGTCTATGGGTCTCAAATTGGGATCTATTAAGGTTCAAATTTCGGCCCTGTCGATTTTCTTTCAAAAAGAATTGGCTTCAGTCCCTGAAGTCCAGACCTTTGTTAAGGGAGTGCTGCATATACAGCCTCCTGTGGTGCCTCCAGTGGCACCGTGGGATCTCAATGTGGTTTTGGACTTCCTAAAATCTCATTGGTTTGAACCACTAAAAACGGTGGATTTGAAATATCTCACATGGAAAGTGACCATGCTTCTAGCCCTGGCTTCTGCCAGGAGAGTGTCAGAATTGGCAGCTTTATCTTACAAAAGCCCATATCTGATTTTCCATTCGGACAGGGCAGAACTGCGGACTCGTCCGCATTTTCTCCCTAAGGTGGTGTCAGCATTTCATCTGAACCAGCCTATTGTAGTGCCTGCGGCTACGAGTGACTTGGAGGACTCCAAGTTACTGGACGTTGTCAGAGCATTAAAAATATATATTACAAGGACAACTGGAGTCAGAAAATCTGACTCGTTGTTTATATTGTATGCACCCAACAAGATGGGTGCTCCTGCGTCTAAACAGACGATTGCTCGTTGGATCTGTAGCACAATCCAACTTGCACATTCTGTGGCAGGCCTGCCACAGCCTAAATCTGTAAAGGCCCACTCCACAAGGAAGGTGGGCTCATCTTGGGCGGCTGCCCGAGGGGTCTCGGCATTACAACTTTGCCGAGCAGCTACGTGGTCAGGGGAGAACACGTTTGTAAAATTTTACAAATTTGATACTCTGGCTAAGGAGGACATGGAGTTCTCTCATTCGGTGCTGCAGAGTCATCCGCACTCTCCCGCCCGTTTGGGAGCTTTGGTATAATCCCCATGGTCCTTTCAGGAACCCCAGCATCCACTAGGACGATAGAGAAAATAAGATTTTACTTACCGATAAATCTATTTCTCGGAGTCCGTAGTGGATGCTGGGCGCCCATCCCAAGTGCGGATTATCTGCATAAATTGTACATAGTTATTGTTAACTAATTCGGGTTATTGTTGAAGGAAGCCATCTTTCAGAGGCTCCGCTGTTATCATACTGTTAACTGGGTTTAGATCACAAGTTGTACGGTGTGATTGGTGTGGCTGGTATGAGTCTTACCCGGGATTCAAAATCCTCCCTTATTGTGTACGCTCGTCCGGGCACAGTACCTAACTGGAGTCTGGAGGAGGGTCATAGGGGGAGGAGCCAGTGCACACCACCTGATCGGAAAAAGCTTTACTTTTTGTGCCCTGTCTCCTGCGGAGCCGCTATTCCCCATGGTCCTTTCAGGAACCCCAGCATCCACTACGGACTCCGAGAAATAGATTTATCGGTAAGTAAAATCTTATTTTAAATGCAGCTGCGAGGCTAATCTTCCTCGCCAGACGTTCTTCATCTGCTGATCCGCTCTGTCAGTCCCTCCATTGGTTACCGGTATTCTACTGTGTCAAATATAAAATACTTTTACTTACATACAAGGCTATTAACCAAACTGCACCATCATACATCTCCTCACTCATCTCAAAATATCTCCCTACCAGACCTCTCCGCTCTGCACAAGATCTGCGTCTCTCATCCACATGTATTACCTGTTCCCACTCAAAATTACAGGACTTTACCCGGGCTTCACCCACTCTGTGGAATGCACTCCCACGCACAATAAGACTCTTCTCTAGTCTCCAAACCTTTAAACGTTCTCTGAAAACTCATCTCTTCAGACAAGCCTACCAAATTTCAGACCCACACACATAACCTTCACAGCTTCCCTATCAAGTTACATCCCCTCTGTACAGTCCACATAAACTCACATTTTGTCTTCCAACATTGCTGGGTGATCATATCATATAAGAACCTAGCAACCTGGGGAACCATTATGTGACAGGTAGCATCTATCCTTGTGTATCAATGCCTATTTCCCTATAGATTGTAAGCTTGCGAGCAGGGCCTTCCTACCTCTGTCTGTCTGTCTGTCTGTCTTTGCCCAGTTTTGTTCTATAATTGTTGTTCTAATTGTAAAGCGCAACGGAATATGCTGCGCTATATAAGAAACTGCTAATAAATAAATAAATAAATAAATAGTAGTATGCCGACTGCTCCTTTGCTTCCTTACATTTTAGCTGTAGTGTGTACTGAGAATTGTGGTGCTAATTGTTACCTGTGCTCTGTTTTAGGTTTTAACTCTGTATTGTTCTGATGTCTGCCGTATGTACGGTGCTGCAAAACACTTGTGGTGCTTTAGAAATAAAATGTAATCATTTCAATTATTATTACATTTTATTTTTAAGGTGCCACAAATTAGCCTAATTAGAATTTTTAGATTGTTAGGACCTTAAGCTACATATATAGTAGAGTTTTTTTCAGGATATTTAACAAAAAAAGAGATCGCACGGGCGATCGCAAGAAGATTGAAAGGAAGAGGTCATTTGTGGGTGTCAACTGACCGTTTCTAAGGACTGTCCGGGAGAACGCAGGCGTGTCCAGCCATTTTAAGGAAGGGTTCCTGACATCAGTTACAGGCCGGATTGTCGCAGCGGTTGAGTAAGTCCTGAGCTGTGCAGAGACTGCACAAACTTTTGTTTGTGCAGCTCTCTGCACATTCATTCACACCCCTGCACAGCGATTACCCCCTCCCCCTGTAGGCGGCAACTACCTGATCGCAGCACTGCAAAAAAACGCCTGCGTGCGATCAGGTCTGAATCACCCCCCATGTGCACTGCAGGTGGGGCAGATATAACATGTGCAGAAAGAGTTAGATTTGGGTGGGGTGTGTTCAATCTGAAATTTAAATTGCAGAGTAATAATAAAGCAGCCAGTATTTACCCTGCACAGAAACAAAATAATCCACCCAAATCTAACGCTTTCTGCACATGTTATATCTGCCACACCTGCAGTGTACATGGTCTTGACCAACTGCTAACAAATTTGCTGCTGCGATCAGATCTGAAATACCCCCTTTATTATGGCCTGTTTTGTCCACGCTTGGTGACCAGGAAGATATCTTATACCTGGGTTTACCATCTATCCTTTCCATGTAATTTCTAGTGATGTGCACAGGAAATTTTTTGGGTTTTGTGTTTTGGTTTTGGATTCGGTTCCGCGGCCGTATTTTGGATTCGGACGCGTTTTGACAAAACATCCCTGAAAATTTTTTGTCGGATTCGGGTGTGTTTTGGATTCGGGTGTTTTTTTACAAAAAACCCTCAAAAACAGCTTAAATCATAGAATTTGGGGGTCATTTTCAGTCTATTCTGAACACCTCACACCTCACAATATTATTTTTAGTCCTAAAATTTGCACCGAGGTCGCTGGATGGCTAAGCTAAGCGACACAAGTGGCCGACACAAACACCTGGCCCATCTAGGAGTGGCACTGCAGTGTCAGGCAGGATGGCACTTCAAAAAAATTGTCCCCAAACAGCACATGATGCAAAGAAAAAAAGAGGTGCACCAAGGTCGCTGTGTGACTAAACTAAGCGACACAAGTGGCCGACACAAACACCTGGCCCATCTAGGAGTGGCACTGCAGTGTCAGGCAGGATGGCACTTCAAAAAAAAATTCCCCAAACAGCACATGATGCAAAGAAAAAAAGAGGCGCAATAAAGTAGCTGTGTGAGTAAGCTAAGCGACCCAAGTGGCCGAAACAAACACCTGGCCCATCTAGGAGTGGCACTGCAGTTTTCTAGCGAGAGGATGAGTGCTTCCATCCTCATGTGAAGCTGAACCACTAGCTATGAACATAGGCCAGGGCCTCAGCCGTTCTTTGCCACTCCGTGTCGTAAATGGCATATTGGCAAGTTTACGCTTCTCCTCAGACGCTTTTTATTTTGATTTTTGGGTCATTTTACTGAACTTTTGTTTATTGGATTTTACATGCTCTCTACTATGACATTGGGCATCGGCCTTGGCAGACGACGTTGATGGCATTTCATAGTCTCGGCCATGACTAGTGGCAGCAGCTTCAGCACGAGGTGGAAGTGGATCTTGATCTTTCCCTATTTTACCCTCCATATTTTTGTTCTCCATTTTTTAATGTGTGGAATTATATGCCAGTATCAATAGCAATGGCCTACTACTATATATACTGCGCACAACTGAAATGCACCACAGGTATGGATGGATAGTATACTTGACAACACAGAGGTAGGTAGAGCAGTGGCCTTCCGTACCGTACTGCTACATATACTGGTGGTCACTGTCAGCAAACTGCAAAACTAAAATGCACCACAGGTATAGAAACTAGATGGATAGTATACTTGACGACACAGAGGTAGGTAGAGCAGTGACCTTCCGTACCGTACTGCTATATATACTGGTGGTCACTGTCAGCAAAACTCTGCACTGTACTCCTCCTATATAATACTGCTGGTCCCCAGTCCCCACAATAAAGCAGTGTGAGCACAGATATATGCAGCACACTGAGCACAGATATGGAGTATTTTTCAGGCAGACAACGTATACTGGTGGTCACTGTCAGCAAAACTCTGCACTGTACTCCTCCTATATAATACTGCTGGTCCCCAGTCCCCACAATAAAGCAGTGTGAGCACAGATATATGCAGCACACTGAGCACAGATATGGAGTGTTTTTCAGGCAGACAACTTATACTGGTGGTCACTGTCAGCAAAACTCTGCACTGTACTCCTCCTATATAATACTGCTGGTCCCCAGTCCCCACAATAAAGCAGTGTGAGCACAGATATATGCAGCACACTGAGCACAGATATGGAGTGTTTTTCAGGCAGACAACGTATACTGGTGGTCACTGGTCAGCAAAACTCTGCACTGTACTCCTCCTATATAATATACTGGTGGTCCCCAGTCCCCACAATAAAGCAGTGTGAGCACAGATATATGCAGCACACTGAGCACAGATATGAAGTGTTTTTCAGGCAGACAACGTATACTGGTGGTCACTGTCAGCAAAACTCTGCACTGTACTCCTTCTATATAATATACTGGTGGTCCCCAGTCCCCACAATAAAGCAGTGTGAGCACAGATATATGCAGCACACTGAGCACAGATATGGAGTGTTTTTCAGGCAGACAACGTATACTGGTGGTCACTGTCAGCAAAACTCTGCACTGTACTCCTCCTATATAATATACTGGTGGTCCCCAGTCCCCACAATAAAGCAGTGTAAGAACAGATGTATGCTGCACACTGAGCACAGATATGGAGTGTTTTTCAGGCAGACAACGTATACTGGTGGTCACTATCAGCAAAACTCTGCACTGTACTCCTCCTATATAATACTGCTGGACCCCAGTCCCCACAATAAAGCAGTGTGAGCACAGATATATGCAGCACACTGAGCACAGATATGGAGTGTTTTTCAGGCAGACAACGTATACTGGTGGTCACTGTCAGCAAAACTCTGCACTGTACTCCTATATAATATACTGGTGGTCCCCAGTCCCCACAATAAAGCAGTGTGAGCACAGATATATGCAGCACACTGAGCACAGATATGGAGTGTTTTTAAGGCAGACAACGTATACTGGTGGTCACTGTCAGCAAAACTCTGCACTGTACTCCGATTTAATATACTGGTGGTCCCCAGTCCCCACAATAAAGCAGTGTGAGCACAGATATATGCAGCACACTGAGCACAGATATGGAGTGTTTTTCAGGCAGACAACGTATACTGGTGGTCACTGTCAGCAAAACTCTGCACTGTACTCCTCCTATATAATACTGCTGGTCCCCAGTCCCCACAACAAAGCAGTGTGAGCACAGATATATGCTGCACACTGAGCACAGATATGGAGTGTTTTTCAGGCAGACAACGTATACTGGTGGTCACTGTCAGCAAAACTCTGCACTGTACTCCTATTTAATATACTGGTGGTCCCCAGTCCCCACAATAAAGCAGTGTGAGCACAGATATATGCAGCACACTGAGCACAGATATGGAGTGTTTTTCAGGCAGACAACGTATACTGGTGGTCACTGTCAGCAAAACTCTGCACTGTGCTCCTCCTATATAATACAGCTGCTCCCCAGTCCCCACAATAAAGCAGTGTGAGCACAGATATATGCAGCACACTGAGCACAGATATGGAGTGTTTTTCAGGCAGACAATGTATACTGGTGGTCACTGTCAGCAAAACTCTGCACTGTACTCCTCCTATATAATACTGCTAGACCCCAGTCCCCACAATAAAGCAGTGTGAGCACAGATATATGCAGCACACTGAGCACAGATATGGAGTGTTTTTCAGGCAGACAACGTATACTGGTGGTCACTGTCAGCAAAACTCTGCACTGTACTCCTATATAAAATACTAGTGGTCCCCAGTCCACACAATAAAGCAGTGTGAGCACAGATATATGCAGCACACTGAGCACATATATGGTGTTTTTTTAGGCAGACAATGTATACTGGTGGTCACTGTCAGCAAAACTCTGCACTGTACTCCTCCTATATAATACTGCTGGTCCCCAGTCCCCACAATAAAGCAGTGTGAGCACAGATATATGCTGCACACTGAGCACAGATATGGAGTGTTTTTCAGGCAGACAACGTATACTGGTGGTCACTGTCTGCAAAACTCTGCACTGTACTCCTATTTAATATACTGGTGGTCCCCAGTCCCCACAATAAAGCAGTGTGAGCACAGATATATGCAGCACACTGAGCACAGATATGGAGTGTTTTTCAGGCAGACAACGTATACTGGTGGTCACTGTCAGCAAAACTCTGCACTGTACTCCTCCTATATAATACAGCTGGTCCCCAGTCCCCACAATTAAGCAGTGTGAGCACAGATATATGCAGCACACTGAGCACAGATATGGAGTGTTTTTCAGGCAGACAACGTATACTGGTGGTCACTGTCAGCAAAACTCTGCTCTGTACTCCTCCTATATAATATACTGGTGGTCCCCAGTCCCCACAATAAAGCAGTGTGAGCACAGATATATGCTGCACACTGAGCACAGATATGGAGTGTTTTTCAGGCAGACAACGTATACTGGTGGTCACTGTCAGCAAAACTCTGCACTGTACTCCTCCTATATAATACTGATGGACCCCAGTCCCCACAATAAATCAGTGTGAGCACAGATATATGCAGCACACTGAGCACAGATATGGAGTGTTTTTCAGGCAGACAACGTATACTGGTGGTCACTGTCAACAAAACTCTGCACTGTACTCATATATAATATACTAGTGGTCCCCAGTCCCCACAATAAAGCAGTGTGAGCACAGATATATGCAGCACACTGAGCACAGAAATGGTTTTTTTTTAGGCAGACAACGTATACTGGTGGTCACTGTCAGCAAAACTCTGCACTGTACTCCTCCTATATAATACTGCTGGACCCCAGTCCCCACAATAAAGCATTGTGAGCACAGATATATGCTGCACACTGAGCACAGATATGGAGTGTTTTTCAGGCAGACAACGTATACTGGTGGTCACTGTCTGCAAAACTCTGCACTGTACTCCTATTTAATATACTGGTGGTCCCCAGTCCCCACAATAAAGCAGTGTGAGCACAGATATATGCAGCACACTGAGCACAGATATGGAGTGTTTTTCAGGCAGACAACATATACTGGTGGTCACTGTCAGCAAAAATCTGCACTGTACTCCTCCTATATAATACAGCTGGTCCCCAGTCCCCACAATTAAGCAGTGTGAGCACAGATATATGCAGCACACTGAGCACAGATATGGAGTGTTTTTCAGGTAGACAACGTATACTGGTGGTCACTGTCAGCAAAACTCTGCTCTGTACTCCTCCTATATAATATACTGGTGGTCCCCAGTCCCCACAATAAAGCAGTGTGAGCACAGATATATGCAGCACACTGAGCACAGATATGGAGTGTTTTTCAGGCAGACAACGTATACTGGTGGTCACTGTCAGCAAAACTCTGCACTGTACTCCTCCTATATAATACTGATGGACCCCAGTCCCCACAATAAATCAGTGTGAGCACAGATATATGCAGCACACTGAGCACAGATATGGAGTGTTTTTCAGGCAGACAACGTATACTGGTGGTCACTGTCAACAAAACTCTGCACTGTACTCATATATAATATACTAGTGGTCCCCAGTCCCCACAATAAAGCAGTGTGAGCACAGATATATGCAGCACACTGAGCACAGAAATGTTTTTTTTTTAGGCAGACAACGTATACTGGTGGTCACTGTCAGCAAAACTCTGCACTGTACTCCTCCTATATAATACTGCTGGACCCCAGGCCCCACAATAAAGCATTGTGAGCACAGATATATGCTGCACACTGAGCACAGATATGGAGTGTTTTTCAGGCAGACAACGTATACTGGTGGTCACTGTCTGCAAAACTCTGCACTGTACTCCTATTTAATATACTGGTGGTCCCCAGTCCCCACAATAAAGCAGTGTGAACACAGATATATGCAGCACACTGAGCACAGATATGGAGTGTTTTTCAGGCAGACAACGTATACTGGTGGTCACTGTCAGCAAAAATCTGCACTGTACTCCTCCTATATAATACAGCTGGTCCCCAGTCCCCACAATTAAGCAGTGTGAGCACAGATATATGCAGCACACTGAGCACAGATATGGAGTGTTTTTCAGGCAGACAACGTATACTTTTGGTCACTGTCAGCAAAACTCTGCACTGTACTCCTCCTATATAATACAGCTGCTCCCCAGTCCCCACAATTAAGCAATAAGCACAAATATTTGCATCAACATTAATAAACTGAGAGGACGCCAGCCACGTCCTCTCCCTAACATTTCCAATGCACGAGTGAAAATGGCGGCGACGCGCAGCTGCTTATATAGAATCCGAATCTCGCGAGAATCCGAAAAGCGGGATGATGACGTTCGGGTGCGCTCGGGTTAACCGAGCCATACGGGAGAATCTGAGTATGCCTCGAACCCGTGTAAAATGGGTGAAGTTCGGGGGGGTTCGGTTTCCGAGGAACCGAACCCACTCATCACTAGTAATTTCCCATGCCTTTGCAAAAAAAGGCCACACACAGTACTATGCTGCTCCTGATAATATATGTGGTCATTTTTATGTGATTGAATAAAAAAATTTAGGTTTTATGCTATGTGGACCTATTTTTGAATTTCTTCGAGGTGAAAACTACATTCCCAAAGAAGTTTTGAAGACGTCTTCTGTTTTATACGTGTGATTCTTGGCCTATTTGAGGCCTCAAAAGGGTACACAGCAAACTATATTGATTAACCATCGTTATTTGTTTTGACCCACTGATGTGCACTATGAGAAGTGTTTTTCTCTTGTTTTGTTTTTGAGGCTAACCACCGATGGAAAAAAGACCTGTGTTGAAATCGTGAAACAATATACCACCGTTGGGATTACAAGACATATAAAATTTCACGTTCTAATATTATTCATCCCAATAGAGGGGGCATATTCTCTATTTTTTATATGTATATCACTACTTGGTGACATTTGTTGGTGACTGTCTAGATTATTGCAACACCCTTGTGATGCACAGGATTTATTGATTATTTGTAAACTAAGGAGACTCCGGCCTACTCGCTGACCACTATTCTGCCTCAGTGCCCTTCCTGTCCTTCAATGATGAGTTCAACCCCTCATATCACAATAGCTAATTCATGTATACAGTATTCAACTATTTTTCTATCCCTTTTTATAATGTACATTACATCTGTACGTTAGGTCATAGGGGTTTTCCCAACATGACCCCTGGTGGACTACACTCTACAATTAAGCAAGAAGACTGACAAATCATCTACATGAAAAAAAACAATTGCCCTTCTTAGTGTGGCATTATTGCTATTATTATTGCTAGCCCAGGACTTACTCAGCCGCTGCGATCACATCAGCCTGTCCGGGACCGGAAATTGATGTCAGGAACCCTCCCTGCAAACGCATGGACATGCCTGCATTTCTCCAAACCCTCCCTGAAAACGGTCAGTTGCCGCTCAGAAATGCCTTCTTCCTGTCAATTTCCTTGCGATAGGCCATGCGAATGGATCCGTCGCACCAACCCATCGCTGAACGGCGATCCGCTTTGTACCCGTGTGACGCGCCTGCGCATTGCTGTGCATACGCATGCACAATTCGGACCTGATCGCAGGCTGTGAGAAAATGCAGCCTATCGATCAGGTCTGAATTACCCCCTGAGGGCCTAATTCAGACCTGATCACTAGCAAGAGATTTTTGCACTGCTGCGATCAGATAGTCGCCGCCTACAGGGGGAGTGTGTTTCAGCTGTGCAAGTGTGCGAACGCATGTGTAGCAGAGCTGTACAAACTGATTTTGTGCAGTCTCTGCGCAGCCCAGGACTTACTCAGCTGCTGCGATCACATCAGCCTGTCCGGAACCAGAATTGACGTCAGGAACCCTCCCTGCATGGACACGCCAGCGTTTTTCCAACCACTCCCTGAAAATGGTCAGTTGCCACCCAGAAACGCCTTCTTCCTGTCAATCTCCTTGCGATCGCCCGTGCGAATGGATCCATCGCACAAACCCATCACTGAACGGCGATCCGCTTTGTACCCGTGCGACGCGCCTGTGCATTGCGGTGCATACGCATGCGCAGTACGGACCTGATCGCAGGCTATTAGAAAAAGCAGCCTAGCAATCAGGTCTGAATTACCCCCAAAGAGCGCTGAAGCTGTGTATTCTCGAACACTATAGCAGGGCCGAAACTAGGATTTTTGTCACCCGGGGCAAGGTAGTCATTTGACCCCCCCCCCTGCAAAAAAAATAATAAATTCTTTTACAATAAATAAATGAATAAAAATATTATTTTTATATATATATATATATATATCTCTTTCAGAACTTTTTTACCTGAAAAATTGCCTTTTCTAACATAAATTTCATATCCAGGAAAAAGTGTCCCCATTTTACACAGTACGACAGGCAAGTGTCCCCATTCCCCATTTTACACATTGAGGCAGACAGGTGACCCCATTTTACACATTGCGGCAGACAGGTGTCCCCATTTTACACATTGCGGCAGGAAAAAGTGTCCCCATTTTACACATTGCGGCAGGCACGTGTCCCCATTTTACACAGTACGCTGGCAAGTGTCCCCATTTTACACATTGCGGCAGGAAAAAGTGTCCCCATTTTACACATTGCGGCAGGAAAAAGTGTCCCCATTTTACACATTGCGGCAGGCACAGGTCGCCATTTTACACAGTACGCTGGCAAGTGTCCCCATTTTACACATTGCGGCAGGAAACAGTGTCCCCATTTTACACATTGCGGCAGGAAAAAGTGTCCCCATTTTACACATTGCGGCAGGCACAGGTCGCCATTTTACACAGTACGCTGGCAAGTGTCCCCATTTTACACATTGCGGCAGGAAACAGTGTCCCCATTTTACACATTGCGGCAGGAAAAAGTGTCCCCATTTTACACATTGTGGCAGGCACAGGTCGCCATTTTACACAGTACGCTGGCAAGTGTCCCCATTTTACACATTGCGGCAGAAAACAGTGTCCCCATTTTACACATTGCGGCAGGAAAAAGTGTCCCCATTTTACACATTGCGGCAGGCACAGGTCGCCATTTTACACAGTACGCTGGCAAGTGTCCCCATTTTACACACTGCGGCAGGAAAAAGTGTCCCCATTTTACACATTGCGGCAGGAAAAAGTGTCCCATTTTACAGATTGCGGCAGGTGTTTGTGTAATACATCTGAAACAGCAGGCACAGGTCCCCATTTTACACATTGCGGCAGGTGGTGGAGGGAGAGAGAAAGAGAGAGAGAGAGGAAGGGAGAGGGGCTGACTTACATTTGAAGTGGTTCTCGCCGCTCTTCAGCCGCCTCTCCCTCCTCGTCTGCGCGGCTCCCCCTTCTCCCTCCTCCGGCGGGGTTTCGTGGAATGACGCGTTTGCGCTGTGACGTCACGACGCAATCGCGTCATTCCGCGAAACCCCGCCCCCCGAGCTGGGCACTCGGGAGAAGGGGGTTTCAAAGTCTAAAAGTGCCGCGGCGGGTGTTAGGGGGTCTCGGCGCCCCCTCCAATCCGGCGCCCAGGTCGCCTGCCCCCCTAGCCCCCCCCCCTAGTTTCGGCCCTGACTATAGAAATGGTACAAATAGATAATCATTGCATCCCCTGTCATTTTAAAATTTGTCAAAATGGGAGCCCCCACTTGTTAAGATTTGTGGGTCTATAGCATATACTGCTAGAGCAACATGGGGGAGATAGATCAAAGCTGCTAGCTAAACAGGAAACATACTGGATACTTATGCTCAATATAATATATCCCTCTGGTTTAAACACATTTATTAAATGAGATTGTTTTGTACTTTATATCTGTTTCTATTACTTAAAAATGTGTGGATTACAAGACCGAATAATATTGTGGCTAGACAACCTATAATATATGGATAGAGACCTCCGTATACTAGGTCAGTTAATGGGTTAATGAGGTGCAACTGTGGGACTGAAAGACAAATGGGATATTTGTGTTTGACAAAATGCATCCTATCATTTTAAATGAAGATTTGAACAAACTTTTTTATATTGAGATTATTGCATTTGTTATTATTGTTTTATGTAACACTGTCTGGCAATATTGTTTTATTATTGAACAGATAATTGATATGCATATGACTGAACAGCGGTATAGTGTAAATAGAGGCTGCAGATTTTCTGCCAGCTAATTGTTCAATGGGATGTTAAAAGTAGTGACTGCACTGTGCTAGGCCAGCCATCTGATAAAGTCCAGTGTGATGCAATGTGTAGAGGAGTGGCCTAACGCAAGGACAGTATTTGATACAATTCTTCCACGTGGTGAAGTTCCATATATAACTACTAGGTGATTAATCGAGCCCTACGGGTGCTCTTCACACCGTCGTAAGGGGTACCCTTAACCCTTGCACAACATTGTGGCGTGCAATATTTTTATTATATGGCGCATTACCTCCAATCATAATTGTGTGAGTGGTTAAATACTGAATGGACAAAGGGTGTGCGATGGTTAAGGGGTTGTAGCTAGAGATGAGCGCCTGAAATTTTTCGGGTTTTGTGTTTTGGTTTTGGGTTCGGTTCCGCGGCCGTGTTTTGGGTTCGAACGCGTTTTGGCAAAACCTCACCGAATTTTTTTTGTCGGATTCGGGTGTGTTTTGGATTCGGGTGTTTTTTTCAAAAAACACTAAAAAACAGCTTAAATCATAGAATTTGGGGGTCATTTTGATCCCAAAGTATTATTAACCTCAAAAACCATAATTTACACTCATTTTCAGTCTATTCTGAATACCTCACACCTCACAATATTATTTTTAGTCCTAAAATTTGCACCGAGGTCGCTGTGTGAGTAAGATAAGCGACCCTAGTGGCCGACACAAACACCGGGCCCATCTAGGAGTGGCACTGCAGTGTCACGCAGGATGTCCCTTCCAAAAAACCCTCCCCAAACAGCACATGACGCAAAGAAAAAAAGAGGCGCAATGAGGTAGCTGTGTGAGTAAGATTAGCGACCCTAGTGGCCGACACAAACACCGGGCCCATCTAGGAGTGGCACTGCAGTGTCACGCAGGATGGCCCTTCCAAAAAACCCTCCCCAAACAGCACATGACGCAAAGAAAAAAAGAGGCGCAATGAGGTAGCTGACTGTGTGAGTAAGATTAGCGACCCTAGTGGCAGACACAAACACCGGGCACATCTAGGAGTGGCACTGCAGTGTCACGCAGGATGTCCCTTCCAAAAAACCCTCCCCAAACAGCACATGACGCAAAGAAAAAAAGAGGCGCAATGAGGTAGCTGTGTGAGTAAGATTAGCGACCCTAGTGGCCGACACAAACACCGGGCCCATCTAGGAGTGGCACTGCAGTGTCACGCAGGGTGTCCCTTCCAAAAAACCCACCCCAATCAGCACATGATGCAAAGAAAAAGAAAAGAAAAAAGAGGTGCAAGATGGAATTATCCTTGGGCCCTCCCACCCACCCTTATGTTGTATAAACAAAACAGGACATGCACACTTTAACCAACCCATCATTTCAGTGACAGGGTCTGCCACACGACTGTGACTGATATGACGGGTTGGTTTGGACCCCCCCCAAAAAAGAAGCAATTAATCTCTCCTTGCACAAACTGGCTCTACAGAGGCAAGATGTCCACCTCATCTTCACCCTCCGATATATCACCGTGTACATCCCCCTCCTCACAGATTATCAATTCGTCCCCACTGGAATCCACCATCTCAGCTCCCTGTGTACTTTGTGGAGGCAATTGCTGCTGGTCAATGTCTCCGCGGAGGAATTGATTATAATTCATTTTAATGAACATCATCTTCTCCACATTTTCTGGATGTAACCTCGTACGCCGATTGCTGACAAGGTGAGCGGCGGCACTAAACACTCTTTCGGAGTACACACTTGTGGGAGGGCAACTTAGGTAGAATAAAGCCAGTTTGTGCAAGGGCCTCCAAATTGCCTCTTTTTCCTGCCAGTATAAGTACGGACTGTGTGACGTGCCTACTTGGATGCGGTCACTCATATAATCCTCCACCATTCTATCAATGTTGAGAGAATCATATGCAGTGACAGTAGACGACATGTCCGTAATCGTTGTCAGGTCCTTCAGTCCGGACCAGATGTCAGCATCAGCAGTCGCTCCAGACTGCCCTGCATCACCGCCAGCGGGTGGGCTCGGAATTCTGAGCCTTTTCCTCGCACCCCCAGTTGCGGGAGAATGTGAAGGAGGAGATGTTGACAGGTCGCGTTCCGCTTGACTTGACAATTTTGTCACCAGCAGGTCTTTCAACCCCAGCAGACCTGTGTCTGCCGGAAAGAGAGATCCAAGGTAGGCTTTAAATCTAGGATCGAGCACGGTGGCCAAAATGTAGTGCTCTGATTTCAACAGATTGACCACCCGTGAATCCTTGTTAAGCGAATTAAGGGCTGCATCCACAAGTCCCACATGCCTAGCGGAATCGCTCCGTGTTAGCTCCTCCTTCAATGCCTCCAGCTTCTTCTGCAAAAGCCTGATGAGGGGAATGACCTGACTCAGGCTGGCAGTGTCTGAACTGACTTCACGTGTGGCAAGTTCAAAGGGCATCAGAACCTTGCACAACGTTGAAATCATTCTCCACTGCACTTGAGACAGGTGCATTCCACCTACTATATCGTGCTCAATTGTATAGGCTTGAATGGCCTTTTGCTGCTCCTCCAACCTCTGAAGCATATAGAGGGTTGAATTCCACCTCGTTACCACTTCTTGCTTCAGATGATGGCAGGGCAGGTTCAGTAGTTTTTGGTGGTGCTCCAGTTTTCTGTACGTGGTGCCTGTACGCCGAAAGTGTCCCGCAATTCTTCTGGCCACCGACAGCATCTCTTGCACGGCCCTGTCGTTTTTTAAAAAATTCTGCACCACCAAATTCAAGGTATGTGCAAAACATGGGACGTGCTGGAATTGGCCCAGATTTAATGCACACACAATATTGCTGGCGTTGTCCGATGCCACAAATCCACAGGAGAGTCCAATTGGGGTAAGCCATTCCGCGATGATCTTCCTCAGTTGCCGTAAGAGGTTTTCAGCTGTGTGCGTATTCTGGAAAGCGGTGATACAAAGCGTAGCCTGCCTAGGAAAGAGTTGGCGTTTGCGAGATGCTGCTACTGGTGCCGCCGCTGCTGTTCTTGCGGCGGGAGTCCATACATCTACCCAGTGGGCTGTCACAGTCATATAGTCCTGACCCTGCCCTGCTCCACTTGTCCACATGTCCGTGGTTAAGTGGACATTGGGTACAGCTGCATTTTTTAGGACACTGGTGACTCTTTTTCTGAGGTCTGTGTACATTTTCGGTATCGCCTGCCTAGAGAAATGGAACCTAGATGGTATTTGGTACCGGGGACACAGTACCTCCAACAAGTCTCTAGTTGGCTCTGCAGTAATGATGGATACCGGAACCACGTTTCTCACCACCCAGGATGCCAAGGCCTCAGTTATCCGCTTTGCAGTAGGATGACTGCTGTGATATTTCATCTTCCTCGCAAAGGACTGTTGAACAGTCAATTGCTTACTGGAAGTAGTACAAGTGGGCTTACGACTTCCCCTCTGGGATGACCATCGACTCCCAGCGGCAACAACAGCAGCGCCAGCAGCAGTAGGCGTTACACGCAAGGATGCATCGGAGGAATCCCAGGCAGGAGAGGACTCGTCAGACTTGCCAGTGACATGGCCTGCAGGACTATTGGCATTCCTGGGGAAGGAGGAAATTGACACTGAGGGAGTTGGTGGGGTGGTTTGCGTGAGCTTGGTTACAAGAGGAAGGGATTTACTGGTCAGTGGACTGCTTCCGCTGTCACCCAAAGTTTTTGAACTTGTCACTGACTTATTATGAATGCGCTGCAGGTGACGTATAAGGGAGGATGTTCCGAGGTGGTTAACGTCCTTACCCCTACTTATTACAGCTTGACAAAGGGAACACACGGCTTGACACCTGTTGTCCGCATTTGTGGTGAAATACCTCCACACCGAAGAGCTGATTTTTTTGGTATTTTCACCTGGCATGTCAACGGCCATATTCCTCCCACGGACAACAGGTGTCTCCCCGGGTGCCTGACTTAAACAAACCACCTCACCATCAGAATCCTCCTGGTCAATTTCCTCCCCAGCGCCAGCAACACCCATATCCTCCTCATCCTGGTGTACTTCAACACTGACATCTTCAATCTGACTATCAGGAACTGGACTGCGGGTGCTCCTTCCAGCACTTGCAGGGGGCATGCAAATAGTGGAAGGCGCATGCTCTTCACGTCCAGTGTTGGGAAGGTCAGGCATCGCAAACGACACAATTGGACTCTCCTTGTGGATTTGGGATTTCAAAGAACGCACAGTTCTTTGCGGTGCTTTTGCCAGCTTGAGTCTTTTCAGTTTTCTAGCGAGAGGCTGAGTGCTTCCATCCTCATGTGAAGCTGAACCACTAGCCATGAACATAGGCCAGGGCCTCAGCCGTTCCTTGCCACTCCGTGTGGTAAATGGCATATTGGCAAGTTTACGCTTCTCCTCCGACAATTTTATTTTAGGTTTTGGAGTCCTTTTTTTTCTGATATTTGGTGTTTTGGATTTGACATGCTCTGTACTATGACATTGGGCATCGGCCTTGGCAGACGACGTTGCTGGCATTTCATCGTCTCAGCCATGACTAGTGGCAGCAGCTTCAGCACGAGGTGGAAGTGGATCTTGATCTTTCCCTAATTTTGGAACCTCAACTTTTTTGTTCTCCATATTTTATAGGCAGAACTAAAAGGCACCTCAGGTAAACAATGGAGATGGATGGATTGGATACTAGTATACAATTATGGACGGACTGCCACGGTTAGGTGGTATAAAAAAACCACGGTTAGGTGGTATATATTATAATAATAATACAATTATGGATGGACGGACTGCCTGCCGACTGCCGACACAGAGGTAGCCACAGCCGTGAACTACCGCACTGTACACTGGTTGATAAAGAGATAGTAGTATACTCGTAACAATTAGGATGACACTATGACGGTATAAAGAATGAAAAAAAAACCACGGTTAGGTGGTAGGTATATAATAATAAATAATACAATTCTGGTCGGACGGACTGCCTGCCGTGTGCCGACACAGAGGTAGCCACAGCCGTGAACTACCGCACTGTACACTGGTTGATAAAGAGATAGTAGTATACTCGTAACAATTAGGATGACACTATGACGGTATAAAGAATGAAAAAAAAACCACGGTTAGGTGGTAGGTATATAATAATAAATAATACAATTCTGGTCGGACGGACTGCCTGCCGTGTGCCGACACAGAGGTAGCCACAGCCGTGAACTACCGCACTGTACACTGGTTGATAAAGAGATAGTAGTATACTCGTAACAATTAGGATGACACTATGACGGTATAAAGAATGAAAAAAAAAACCACGGTTAGGTGGTAGGTATATAATAATAAATAATACAATTCTGGTCGGACGGACTGCCTGCCGTGTGCCGACACAGAGGTAGCCACAGCCGTGAACTACCGCACTGTACACTGGTTGATAAAGAGATAGTAGTATACTCGTAACAATTAGGATGACACTATGACGGTATAAAGAATGAAAAAAAAACCACGGTTAGGTGGTAGGTATATAATAATAAATAATACAATTCTGGTCGGACGGACTGCCTGCCGTGTGCCGACACAGAGGTAGCCACAGCCGTGAACTACCGCACTGTACACTGGTTGATAAAGAGATAGTAGTATACTCGTAACAATTAGGATGACACTATGACGGTATAAAGAATGAAAAAAAAACCACGGTTAGGTGGTAGGTATATAATAATAAATAATACAATTCTGGTCGGACGGACTGCCTGCCGTGTGCCGACACAGAGGTAGCCACAGCCGTGAACTACCGCACTGTACACTGGTTGATAAAGAGATAGTAGTATACTCGTAACAATTAGGATGACACTATGACGGTATAAAGAATGAAAAAAAAACCACGGTTAGGTGGTAGGTATATAATAATAAATAATACAATTCTGGTCGGACGGACTGCCTGCCGTGTGCCGACACAGAGGTAGCCACAGCCGTGAACTACCGCACTGTACACTGGTTGATAAAGAGATAGTAGTATACTCGTAACAATTAGGATGACACTATGACGGTATAAAGAATGAAAAAAAAAACCACGGTTAGGTGGTAGGTATATAATAATAAATAATACAATTCTGGTCGGACGGACTGCCTGCCGTGTGCCGACACAGAGGTAGCCACAGCCGTGAACTACCGCACTGTACACTGGTTGATAAAGAGATAGTAGTATACTCGTAACAATTAGGATGACACTATGACGGTATAAAGAATGAAAAAAAAAACCACGGTTAGGTGGTAGGTATATAATAATAAATAATACAATTCTGGTCGGACGGACTGCCTGCCGTGTGCCGACACAGAGGTAGCCACAGCCGTGAACTACCGCACTGTACACTGGTTGATAAAGAGATAGTAGTATACTCGTAACAATTAGGATGACACTATGACGGTATAAAGAATGAAAAAAAAACCACGGTTAGGTGGTAGGTATATAATAATAAATAATACAATTCTGGTCGGACGGACTGCCTGCCGTGTGCCGACACAGAGGTAGCCACAGCCGTGAACTACCGCACTGTACACTGGTTGATAAAGAGATAGTAGTATACTCGTAACAATTAGGATGACACTATGACGGTATAAAGAATGAAAAAAAAACCACGGTTAGGTGGTAGGTATATAATAATAAATAATACAATTCTGGTCGGACGGACTGCCTGCCGTGTGCCGACACAGAGGTAGCCACAGCCGTGAACTACCGCACTGTACTGTGTCTGCTGCTAATATAGACTGGTTGATATTTAAAGAGATATTAGTAGTATACAACAATACTATACTGGTGGTCAGGCACTGGTCACCACTCCTGCAGCAAAAGTGTGCACTGTTAATTAATATAATTGTACTCCTGGCTCCTGCTAACAACCTGCAGTGCTCCCCAGTCTCCCCCACAATTAATTATAAGCTTTTAATTTATACATTGATGACTGTGCAGCACACTGGGCTGAGCTGAGTGCACACAGACTGAGTCACACTGTGTGACTGACTGTGCTGTGTATCGTTTTTTTTTTCAGGCAGAGAACGGATATAGCAGAGAGAAGTGAACGGATATATTATATTAAATAAAAGTTAACTAGCAACTGCACTGGTCACTGACTGTGGTAAACTAACTCTGTCTGCGACTCTGCACAATCTCTCTCTCTCTATCTAATCTATCTCTATTCTAATGGAGAGGACGCCAGACACGTCCTCTCCCTATCAATCTCAATGCACGAGTGAAAATGGCGGCGACGCGCGGCTCCTTATATAGAATCCGAGTCTCGCGATAGAATCCGAGCCTCGCGAGAATCCGACAGCGTCATGATGACGTTCGGGCGCGCTCGGGTTAACCGAGCAAGGCGGGAAGATCCGAGTCGCTCGGACCCGTGAAAAAAAACATGAAGTTCGGGCGGGTTCGGATTCCGAGGAACCGAACCCGCTCATCTCTAGTTGTAGCCCCTTGCAACGGCGTGAACAGCGCATGCAGGGTCTGATGAATCGCCTAGTAGGTGCTGTGGTTGGGGGAGTGGCGGGTGAGGAGGAATGGGGGTGGGGGAGGGGCTGGTGTGGTGGTGCCATGGGTGGGGGAGGGGTGAGTGCCGTGGGTGGGGGTCCGGAGCCATCACGGGTCCGGGGGTGCCGCGGGTGGGGAAGGGGCTGGTGCGGTTGGTGGGGGAGGTGCAGGAGTGCTGTGTGTGGGAGAGGGGGGCCGGAGACACCACAGGTGGAGGGGGCATGTGGGGGTGCTGTGGATGGGGCCCAGAGGTACTGCAAGTTGGGGAGGGGCGGTTAGTGCTTCTCCTGCTTCTCCTCCTGGAAGCTCTCCCGGAGACTCGCACAGCAGCCAAGCAGCCAGTCACTATTTTTAGCGCCGTTGTCCCAACACACTCCATTACAGGGAAGAAGATGCACTCATTAAACTACAGCTCCCAGCAGTCCTTAGCGCCGGAATGCTTTGGCGCTAAGGGCTGCTGGGAGGTGTAGTATATTTACTGCGTCTACTTCCCTGTAATGCGCGTTGGGACACTGGCGCTAACAATAGTGACTGGCTGGCAGAACTGACTGACTCTGTGAATCAATGTAAAAAGTGAGAGTGTTGTGTAATGTCAGTGACACTGCACACTCACTGCACTGCACAGCACTCTCACCTTTTACATTGATTCAGCGTACAGACATTACCCTCCGCAATATCACCCACTCTATCCGTTACATTAGCCATCTCGGGGCTTCCAGGCCGGCAGGCCAGGTGCAGTGTTGCGGAGTCAGGGCCTCTGGAGATCTGGTGCGGCTGTGGCGGGGAGGCACTTCTGTGACATCACACGAAGAGGAGGCTCCGGGGCTCGTAGAGTGTGCGGTGCAGGGAGGGCTATGAAAGCCTTCAGCTGCGCTGCTTTCATATACATCTATGCTGGTGGCCGCAGCAGCTTTTGTTCCACCTGATGCCGGAGGAGGCAGGCAGACCGGCTGCAGGACATAGGAGTAATTCCGAGTTGATCGCTCGCTAGCTATTTTTTTGCAACGTTGCGATCACATAGTCGCCGCCTATGGGGGAGTGTATTTTTGCTTTGCAAGTGTGCGAACGCTTGTGCAGCTGAGCAGTACAAAAAAGTTCTGTGACGTTTCTGAGTAGGTCTGAACTTACTCAGCCGCTGTGATCAAGTCAGCCTGTCTGGTCCCAGAATTGACGTCAGACACCCGCCCTGCAAATGCTTGGACACGTCTGCGTTTTTCCAACCACTCTCTGAAAACGGTCAGTTGACACCCATAAATGCCTTCTTCCTGTCAATCTTCTTGCGAATGGCTGTGCGAATGGATTCTTCATTAAAGCCATCGCCCAGCACGATACACTTTGTACCTGTATGACGCGCCTGCGCATTGCGGTGCATGCGCATGGCGGTGCATACACATGCACAGTTTTGACGAGTTTTGACCTGATCGCAGCGCTGCAAAAAAATAGCTAGCATGCAATCATTTCAGAATGACCCCCATAGGACGCTGCAGTAAAAGGATTTTTTTTTCCTATCTACATCGCAGAGACTTGCTGCAATTGCAGGGGCATACCCTCCAGCTGTACCTTTTTGGCAGGTGCAGTACCTTTTTTTTGTGGTCTGTACAGATTTTTGTCTCTCCAAACTTCCATTGAAAGTATAGGAAAACGGGCGTGGCCATGCCACTGTACCCGTGGCCACGCCCCCTTTTCAAATTTGTAGTGATTTTAATGTGTAAATTGTTGGTGGGTATGTTGCTGCAGATGCAGTGGGCCTATTTTGTGGTGTGGAGCTGGAGCTGCAGCTCCATCAGCCCCATTGTTATTCCTGCTCTGGAGACACACAGCAGCCAAAGGGCAGATCCTCCCATTGGATGTAACCTGTGTAGGATGGCGTTTCTCAGCAAATCAGCTGTGGGCTGGGTGTGATAGACCTGCTGCTAACCCAATGAGAGCTCTTAGCCACACCCAGCGTTAGGCACACAGGCACAGAGTCACAGATCTGGGCTATTATATAGGAGATGTGTGTGTGCAGTGTCGGACTGGGGCATGAAGGGCCCACCGGGGGAATGCAGTGATAGGGGCCCATACTTAGGGGTGTGGCCAGCCTACAAAGGGAGTGTGGCCAGCCTCCACAGAGGCTTGAAATACACAATAGTCTAATGCAGTGTAATGTAACATATCCACCATGTATAATACAAGTGCACAGTCTGGAATCTGATACATAGAAGAAAGGAGTGGGCCCTCAGGCAGTGGAGCCTACCGGTGGTTTCCCTGGTACCCATGTGGGCCAGTCCGACCCTGTGTGTGTGTGTCATACTTACGTACATTCATATCACCGAGTTGTGGTATGTGATTTTTAACCTTTTGTGTTTGAAAGCTGACAAAATAAATGGATTTTTAAAACAGATACATGCACTATGGAGTGCCCTATTTCCTATTGATTATTAGATTTCTAACCATACAGTGTGTGGATGCGGGTATGCTAAAGGAGATGCTGATCTCAAGGATCTAAGGGGTCTATTTACTAAGCCTTGGGTGGAGATATTTTATCTCCGGTCACTTTATCAACCAATCGGCTCCTAACTGACATTTTTCAAACACAGCCTGTGAGATGGCAGTTAGGAGCTGATTGGCTGGTACTTTATCTCCGTCCACTTTAACTCCATCCAAGGCTTAGTAAATAGACCCCAAAGTGCAGAGACCCAGTGAAGCCCATTTGTTAAAGTGGATGGTCTGCTAGCAGAGCAGCTGAAACTGGAACTTGTTGTTCCACAAGGGATCTTGTGAGGGGCACTGATATTTGTGCATAAACAATTTTCTTATATATAAATATCATATGCCAATGCGTTTATGTGCCAAGTTGAACGTTCCTTATTACACCAGTGTCCATATAGCCATAAAATTCCATTATACCTCAGATACATAGATGATCTATGATCTTTTGGACAGGTAAGAAACAGGAATTAAGAATTATTCTGGAAGAACGTAACAAATCTGATAGTATAGTAAAACTAACATTTACCATCAATAGTTCACACATACTTTTCCTTGGTGTACATATAGAGATCAGTAACAACAAAATTGTAATCTCATTTTACAACACAGTAGTTTCCACCCATTGCCATCACATCACAGGTTGCCTTAAGGCCCGTACACACTGGCCGATATGTCGGCCGTTCTCTTGAACGGCCGATATATTGCGGGTCCGTCGGCCAGTGTGTATGGCCGATACATCTGTGAACTCCGTCGTTCACAGATGTATCGCGTCGGCCTCGCAGCACAGCCGACGGACAATATATCTACCGATATATTGGCGCATCGCTGTGTGTGTACGGGGCGGTCGGTCGGTCGGCCGACCGCCCGTACACATGCTGCGGCGGCCGGCAGTGATTGACAGCTGAAATGGACGGGCATGTGTACACGTCCGCCCAGTTCATGACGTCACTCCCTGACGGATCGGGCAGTGTGTATGCTCAACACACTGCCCGATCCGTCCATAGATATATCTGCAGATCAATTGATCTGCAGATATATCTTTCCAGTGTGTACCCACCTTAAGACACATCACTAGTGACCAATAACACACTGACAAAGCCTTAAGCTGGGTACACACTGGCAGATATATCTGCAGTCCAATCGTTCTGCAGAAATAGCTGCAGATGGTGGTTGTTCATACACACAGAAAGATGTACCAATAAATCTTAAAGATATATCTGCTGTTAAATCTATCTGCAGCTATATACAGTATGCAGATGGGGGTTGTTCATACACACTGAAAAAATTCACTAATATATCTGCAGATATATTGGTCATCTGCTGTGTTGCACAGCAGATGCAGTATATCTGTGAAAGACATATTTCACAGACATATTGCTTGTACACACCTAGAGATCAGCAAAAGATATATTGGACAACCAACTGATTGGCCAATATATCTGCCAGTGTGTACCCAGCATTAGACCAAATAGTAACCAAGTTCAAGCAATGAGGATATAATGTCAGGGACTTGGAAAATATCAAATAAAGTATCTAAAATGCATTTACATCTAAACATAAGGAAGTTTCTACTAAAATTATTCCAATGGGTAAACTGTTACAGTAACACTAGCAATAGAATTAATAAGGAAATTAAAAAATGGTGGCCCATAATCAAATCTGATAAGAACCTACCAGCTCTATACAATGCCAAGAGGCAGGAATTTAAGGATACATTAGTGAAAACAGATATCACTACATTTAACAAACCTAAGATGCCTGAGCATTTTTTGACCTGCAAAGCCGGGTGTTATCGATGCACAGGCTGTGTTACATGTGGATCCATGCTCGATGGCAATACAGTTTCACATCCAAGAAAGGGAAAAAGTACACCATTCATTTTCTGTTAACCTGTACATCCTGTTACGTGGTTTATAGTCTGTGTTGCCCACGTGGTTTATACTATATGGGCAAGACAGAATAGCAATTTAAGGAAAGCATGACTAACCATTGGTCAGCCATCCGAGCAGCTTTAGAATCAGAAGCCAGCGGTCAACCCGTGTACAGGCTGGACAAAATATTGCGAGCATTCTTTTTAAAATCAAAGACCAAATACCCCCAACTAGGAGGTAGTAATTGCAGTAAAAGTATTTTACAACTAGAAAGCAGATGGATCTTTCAATTGGATACAATTTCCTCGAAAGGGTTAAATGAAACCTTAGGGTTACATTGTTTTTAAAGGCCCGTACACACTGGTCGATATATCGGCCGTTCTCTTGAACGCCCGATATATTGCCGGACCGTCGGCCAGTGTGTACGGCCGATACGTCTGTGAACTCCGTTGTTCACAGACGTATCGCGTCGGCCGCGCAGCACAGCCGACAGCCAATATATATACCGATATATTGGCGCGTCGCTGTGTGTGTACGGGGCGGTCGGCCAACCGCCTGTACACATGATGCGGCGGCCGACGGTGACTGACAGCTGAACTGGGTGGGCGTGTGTACACGCCCGCCCAGTTCATGACGTCAGTCCCCGACGGATCGGGCAGTGTGTATGCACAGCACACTGCCCGATCCGTCCATAGATATATCTGCAGATCAGTTGATCTGCAGATATATCTACTAGTGTGTACCCACCTTTACAATATAAGTTGTAACAACATGATTATTTACAATGTGAAGACTAGTGGAGCAGATGTATATTCAGACCTCCAGTGGAGTGTAAATTTGCCATGCAAGTGTGTGATCCCATGTGTACGCCGAGCTGCAAAAATCCACTGTGTGCAGTCTCTGCGTAGACCAGGACTTACTCCTACAGTGCGATGAGAACAGGCTGATCGGGGCTGGAGATGACGTCAGACACCTTCCCTGAAAACGCTTGGGAACGCCTGCATTTCCCCTGACACTCCCAGTAAACGGTCAGTTACCACCCATTAATGGCCTCTTCCTGTCAATCACCTTGTGAACGCCCGTGCGATCTGAATATTTGCGCGACCCTGTCGCTGACCAGTGATGCCCGTTGTTGTCCAATGTGTGTATGCATTGCGGTGCATGCGCATGCGCAGTTATGACCTGATGGTCTGCTGTGTAAAAACATACAGGAGTGACCAGATATGAATCACCCCCTTATTTCCTTGAAAATAATTATGTTAAGTTTAACAATATTTAGAATGTAGTATTATGTCTTTTCAGAAATTAGATATCACATAATTACATTTTCTTGGATAAATGCTCCCATGCACCGCTATATACTATTGTTGTTTTTAATAAGGCTTGTTGCCCTTACCACAGCCTCCATGAGTACGTTAACCCATAGCTTCAGACATTTAACCCAGAACCTATTGGTTAACGTGTGTAAACCGTAGAATGAAATGGGTTTACTGTATGATTTGATAATGTCGATATTATCTTAGACCGTAAAGCTATACCTCTAGATACACTTTTACCGTGGAGCCGTTATGGCTGCTAGACTGAATACACGCCCTACGCACTTTGTACGCTATTTGCATACAGAGTCCCGCATGTGGTACGTATTTGGCGTACACACGCCGCGCTGAGTGTACAGAGTACGCACAGTGCACGCACACACAATTGATAACCTTTAAACCTTGACAGTGATACAATGCAATGATATGATTACACTTTAAAACCCTTAGCAGCAAAGTACTGCAACGATGTTATACCATAAACCTTTCGTAGCGCTGACGGTATAAAGTACCCACAGTGCATACACCTTACCAATGTTTATAAATCTTATACAGTTAAAATACACTTAAAACCCTTGCAGGAAAATGAGGACACAACACCGATTTGTAGTTGAAACCACAGGGTTCTAAGTCCACCATGGATTATTCCAAAAGGTAAAACAATACAAATCATACACTACAGGCTAACAAGATGAATCTAAACAGAGTAATGGCTACAGAGAATGTACATACGTGAGAATGTTCGCAAGCGCAACCCGGCCGATCCTCCGCTTGTCAGGTAGAAAGCGTTCAGAGTCTTCTTACCAGCCAGGCAGCAACAAGCTTTTTATACACAACTTACATACACAATACAATGGTCACTGTAATCGCATTGTCCATTGGACACAGAGATGTGTCTTTTCATTACAGGAGAGGTCATAGGTTGATTTGAAAAGGTGGGCGATGTCTTTCCCCAACTGCTCTGGTGGGTGGTATCCATACATAATATACAGTAAATACAGTTAATATCTATATTCTACTTTTGCACATAACTATACGCAGAAACATGCGATCTTTCTCTAACCAACACCGGAATGTTACTCTTAAAATACCCTACAGCTGGATACTAGACATCACCTTCCAACCTTTATCTGACCCTTCCTATCATGCAAAGGCGAATCCCTTAGTCCTGGAACTGTTTAAACTATTAACACTCGCTGATGTGGTGCAGGGGAGCTATGGGTACAAAATGCACTATTTTGGTTAAATATGTAAAGTTTTAATAACCCTCTACGCGCTCACAAACTCCGCTGTAAATACCCATACCACGCGCATGATCGCAGGAGCGATCCTACGCAAATTGCGGATATGTGCACGCACGGCGGACTGAGTGCAAACGCAGCGGGCATGTGCATGTAGTTAGTACAGGGTATATGCATTACAATATTTTTCGACTTTGACAGATTGAATAGCTCCGAGCTATAAAGCTCAAGGCTATCCTCCCATGGCTAATTGATTATGCCCCATAATGGTCCTCTCCTGCAGAAGCCTGCCCCATCTCTGTTACCAGCAGTATAAAGTCCAATGCACATGTTGGAGATGGAACAAACCACTCCCGATAATTATGTAATGTAGATTCTTAACCAACACAATTATAAATACTATCTTTATATTTTCACTCAATATACTTCAAAGCAGGGCTGCCACCAGAAATTGTGGGGCCCGGGACTGAAAAAATAGGCAGCCCCCCCCCCCCCCCCCCCAATACACACGTTTTACACTTTGCGCCAGGCAGAGCACGTTATACACTTTGCGCCAGGTAGAGCACTGAGACACATTGCGCCAGGTAGAGCACTGAGACACATTGCGCCAGGTAGAGTACGTTATAGACTTTGCGCCAGGTAGAGCATGTTATACACTTTGCGCCAGGTAGAGCACTGAGACACACTGCGCCAGATAGAACACTGAGACACACTGCGCCAGGTAGAGCACTGAGACACACTGTACCAGGTAGAGCACTGAGACACATTGCACCAGGTATTGCACTGAGACACGGGAACACTACATGATATGCCCCAGCCGTGCCAGCTACACATGATATGCCCCCAGTAGTGCCAGATGCACATGACATGCCCCCCAGCAGTGCCAGATGCACATGACATGCCCCCCCCAGCAGTGCCAGATGCATATGACATGCCCCCCAGCAGTGCCAGATACATAAATGCCCCCCACAGTACCAGATAGATAAATGCCCCCCACAGTGCCAGATACATTAATGCCCCCACAGTGCCAGGTATGTCCCAACAGTGCCAGATACATTAATGCCCCCCCAGTGCCAGATACATTAATACCCCCACAGTGCTAGATATGCCCCCACAGTGCCAGATACATTAATGCCCCCCACAGTGCCAGATAGATAAATGCCCTCCACAGTGCCAGATAGATAAATGCCCCCCACACTGCCAGATAAATGCCCCCCACAGTGCCAGATACATTAATTCCCCCACAGTGCCAGATACATTAATGCCCCCCACAGTGCCAGATAGATAAATACCCCCCACACTGCCAGATAAATGCCCCCCACAGTGCCAGATACATTAATGCCCCCACAGTGCCAGATACATTAATGCCCCCACAGTGCCAGATATGCCCTCACAGTGCCAGATACATTAATGCCCCCCACAGTGCCAGATACATTAATGCCCCCTATAGTGCCAGATACATTAATGCCCCCACAGTGCCAGATATGCCCCCACAGTGCCAGATACATTAATGCCCCTCACAGTGCCAGATACATTAATACCCCCACAGTGCTAGATATGCCCCCACAGTGCCATATACATTAATGCCCCCCACAGTGCCAGATAGATAAATGCCCCCCACACTGCCAGATAAATGCCCCCCACAGTGCCAGATACATTAATGCCCCCCACAGTGCCAGATATACCCCCACAGTCCCAGATAAATGACCCCACAGTGCCAGATACATTAATGCCCTAACAGTGCCAGGTATGCTCCCACAGTGCCAGATACATTATTGTCCCCACAGTGCCAGATACATTAATGCCCCCACAGTGCCAGATACATTAATGCCCCCCACAGTGCCACATATGTAGAGTACCTGCTGTGCCACTATGAGGGAGGGGGAGTGCTGCTGTAGATCTGTGCGAACCGGTGCCTGAAACTGAAAGTGATCTGTGCGCGCTGTGCGGCGCCGGTGTCTGACATCAGATGCTGGCGCCACATAGCGCGCACAGATCACTTTACAGGCGGCGCGGAGCGGACAGCTGGACGGATAGCTGCTACAGGACAGGGCTGGCTCCAGGCGCTCAAGTCGACCATGCCTGGAGCCGGCCCTGGCAGCAGGGGTAGCGGCAGCAGGTGGGTGGCGGAGGGGAAAGACTGTCTGTAGCAGCCGCGGTCAGTGTCACCGGCGGCAGCCGCCGCCGGGAATAGCCACGGCTGTCTGGTTGAGCAGCCCTGGCCCTCCACTCTGTCAGAGTGGCCGGGCTCGGGACAACAGTACACAGGGCACCCCCTTGATGGCGGCCCTACTTCAAAGTGGCAACATTTTTAAGTGTAACATATACATGTAATACAAAGGTTAACTTCCGTAACATGCAATAAAGCCGTATATAATTCCACATTGTATAGAGTTGGTGGGAGTCCACATAAATTACAGTGTAAGTCACATCATACCGTTACACCTGAACAAATGCTTTATTGCATTATCCATGTCTTTTATTCAATTCACTAATTTCCAAGAGATCAAAATCTTTTCAGTGCTAGTTATAGCAACAAATTGACAGGATGACAAGATCATTTTGTTTGACATACAGAAAACACAGTTGCCTTCTTGGTAATAGTCACTAGAGCCGTTTTAAAGATAAATGTAAAACCTTTTTGAAGGCATTGATGGGAAATTAAATCATATTAATGAAAAACTCCCATGAGGAACAGGAATCAGTTGAGTGCATTGCTAACTGTTATGACAATATAGGACATGGTGATTGCTTGTTTTGTATTATTGCCTGCTCATTACATTACAAATTAAAGTGTTCATTAGCTTTTCTGTTCAGGTTCCTGGTAACATGGAACAATAGCATATCTACACACCTCGCATGTGTTTAACATATACTGTAGTCTCGGCTTACTTCAAATTCTGATTAACACTTAAATAAGATCAAGGAAGGAATAGGTAATTTCCTTTAATTATTGGTAATAATAATAATAATAATAATAAATACAATTATTATTTTATATGAAAAAATATTTATTTACTAGGAATCTTTAACTAAAACCAATACTTTTCCTCAATTCAGAAGTGTGCCCCTCTAGTGCTCAGACTCTATTGCAGTTACCGGGCGTGGGCTACAGAGGATGGTGCCCGGAGGGAGAAGGTAACACAGGCTTACTTCTTTGTTAAAATACCCCTGATTGTAACCTTTGTACTGCAGCCAATATGGCTCACCTGGTTGGCTGTCTCATTAGTGAGCTGAAAAATATTTGGAATTGGTGGTTATGTAAGGGCTGTGCTTCTATCTTTAGTACACTGAAGCTTCCCTATTTTGTGTAATCTCCTCCAGGATTTTTTGATTACAGAATGAGGTGTACCCAAAATGGCTGCCTCACATGGTACCTTTCATGGTTAGGTTATGTAACCTGTGTTATGTAACCAAAATGGTTATGTAACCTGGTTAAGTAAACAAAACGGCTGCACCAACCCTCCATTAAGTTCATTATGTACACTACTGTATTATACCTATCAACATTGGTACCTTGGAAATAAGGACTACCTGGTCCGGAAAGAGGGCATGGCCTATAGAAAGGGGGTGTGGCTTTGAGGTCATGCCATGATCGTGAGCCACACCTGCTTTTTGTAACTGTGGGGGCATGGACAGCACTCTGTGAGCTACTGGCATGCCCCCAGTCCCTCTGTCTCCCGTGAATAGACGCTGTGCGCATTTTCAATGAATTTTCATTGTGTAGTTGACACACTGGGGGGAATTCAAATATTTGAAAAGTCGGTTGGGTGTATGTTTTTTCCTGTCTTTTAGACAGGAAAAAGACTGACTTTTCAAACAATTGAATACCACCCACTGTGTGAGTTACAGTGTGAATAATCTGAGTATGTTTTCTTTGGTGCTATAGTATTTACAATTACATATATCTACCAGGAAGGGATGGAGTACCCAAAGAGATGTGTGTACAGGGCCTGAAGATTTATGTTGCCGGCCCTGCTGCTCAGTACTGTATTACTAGTCGCCGGACGGCCAGACACCCGGGTTAATCATGGGTACATGTAAACCTCTTCTTGGCTCCCCCTCTAACTGCGCGATGTGAGGCGATGATGTTATCCCACGCTCTCTCTCATATGCATACAGCATTCCTCTTAGGACAGAACCAGAGGACAATTCAATCAAATTTATTGACTTAATAAATCAGCCAGCATTTCTTCAGCAGTACTGTCTGTCACTGAGTGAGTGGTATAAAATGAATTTCGACTCATACTGTGGCATAATGTGAATTTGACTCATAATGTGTGGCGTATTGTGAATTTCGGCTCATACTGTGTGGCGTAATGTGAATTTCTGCTCATACTGTGTGGCATAATGTGAATTCTGGCTCATACTGTGTGGTGTAATGTGAATTCTGGCTCATACCATGTGACGTAATGTGAATTTCTGCTCATACTGTGTGGCATAATGTGAATTCTGGCTCATACTGTGTGGCGTAATGTGAATTCTGGCTCATACTGTGTGGCGTAATGTGAATTCTGGCTCATACTGTGTGGCTTAATGTGAATTCTGGCTCATACTGTGTGGCGTAATGTGAATTTGGCTAATACTGTGTGGCGTAATGTGAAGTTTGCATCTAGATCCACCACTCTCTAGTTCCGCCACTGGGTCAGGGATAGGTTGGGGAAGTGTAAATAGCAATAGGGTGCAGTGGCAGCTAGGACTCTCGGATTATGCCGTAGTGGACAGTCAGTACCGGCCAGTGGTCGCACCATTATGTTTAATTTTATTTCTCTGGGGTGTATTATATCTACTTTACTATTAGAAACTAGCTAGAAATTAGATGAAGCCATGTGATTTTACTGAGAAAATGTAAAATAGTGCCAGACATGTTCCTGGGCGGTGCTAGACACATCTAAAAAGGTGATGCTAGACATGCCCCTTAAGCAGTGCACCCAATAATAAACTTAGCTGTGCACGCCTATGGCAGTATGGTTTTACCCATTAGTGTGCTTTATTTGGTTTGCTAACAAACCTGAATAAGGCCCTGTGTTTGAAAACTGACAGGAGCTGACTGGTTTGTAAATGTAACTCTCTTCAAGCTTCCACTGTTTGAGTTTAAAGGTTATAGTACTCCTGATGGAGATTGTGTGTGTATATACAGTATGTTGCTCATTGCAATCCTGGGATCCCGCTTCACACTAGAAACTGGGGACTTTTTTTAAGCAAAATTACCTTGAGATTCTTTACAATAACAGTAATATCATATTGATCTTAAGTTAAATAAATATTTCTTTGACCTTGTGGTCTTAAAATGTGATTGAATTAATAAGTATAAGAGAATGTCACATAAATGTAATAAACAGCTATTTCATTTGAGTTTATAAAACCAACATGCAGAAGCTAAGAATTGCCGGTTATTGTAAAACATAAACCCACAGCTGAAAATAAATGGAATAACATGAAAAAAAACTATACAGGTAATTTGCAAAGCAGTGGCTCTGTGCTACATACTCTTATTTGTGACGTTTTCCATTTTGGTGCTTCTGTTCTTGTTTATATGGGAAAGGCATTATTTAGACCATTATAAAGAGATATCAGGAAGTCCTTTTGCAAGATCTTTATACCCCTGGGTGACTGCGTATTGGGTTCCACAGGGAAACATCGGGGGTTCAGAGTGGATCTTGATCCAGAGGCACCAACATGCTAAAGCTTTAGGCTGTCCCAGGATGCATTGGGGCCTCCTCTATAACCCCGCCTCCAGGTACTGAGAGCTCAGTTTCATTAACCAGTCCAATGCAGGAGCAGGCAAGAGAGAAGGCAGATGTTAGTCACATAGAGCCACATTCTCATGACAGGAGAAGGTACCAGCAGCTAATGCGATACAACCCAAAGAAGCTAGGTGCGTCAGGGTGGGCGCCCTGTGGAACCCAATGTACTTCGCAGAAAAAGTCTTAACCATGGTAAGTCTACTATAACACCCCTTTTCTGCATCAGGGTGCATTGGTTTCCACAGGGAAACATCGGGGATGTCCTAAATCAGTTCCTCAAGGGAGGGGACGTGCCTTAGCGAATATGAGAATCCGGCGTCCAAGGAAGCATCCTGGGAGGCGAAAGTATCAAAGGCATAGAACCTAAGAAACGTGTTCAGTGAGGACCACATAGCCACCTTGCACAAATGTTCTATGGATGCGCCACGGCGGGCTGCCCAAGAAGGTCCAACAGACCGAGCAGAATGGCCATTAATAGCAGCAGCAGCTGGAAGTCCAGCCTGCGCATAAGCTTGTGCAATCACCATTCTAATCTATCTGGCCAAGGTTTGCTTATTCGCAGGCTAGCCACATTTGTGGAACCCAAACAGGACAAAAAGGGTATCTGACCTCCTGATAGATGCAGTCCTCTCCATATAGATACGGAGAGCCCTAACTACATCCAAAGAACATTCTTTGGGAGACAAATCCGAAGAGATAAAGGCCAGAGCCACAATCTCTTGGCTAAGGTATAAAGATGACACCACCTTATATAAATAACTAGGTCGGGTTTGTAGAATTGCCCGGTCATGGTGAAATATCAGAAAGGGTAGACGACAGAACAAAGCACCTAAGTCCGACACCCGTCTTGTGGTGGCAATATCCAGCAAAAACAGGACCTTGGCCATGAGCCATGTAAGGTCCACTGATTCAAGAGGTTCAAATGGAGACTCTTGCATGGCAGTTAGTACAACAGACAGATCCCATGGAGCCACAGGAGGGACATAGGGAGGCTGAATCTGTAGTACACCCTGAGTGAATGTATGAACGTCAGGCAATTTTCCTCTGAAACCACACCAACCAGGCAGATATGTGAACCTTGAGGGAAGCCAGATGAAGGCCTAAATCCAGGCCTTGTTGCATAAAAGCCAGAATTGTGGAAGTTCTGAATCTATTAGCATCATAATTCTTATCAGCACACAAAGTGAAGTAAGAATTCCAGAAACTATAGAAATCTGGGCAGATGCCGGTTTGTGAGCCTTCAGCGTAGTCTGGATAACCACCTCGGAGAATCCTCAGGAGTGAAGCTTCAAGAGCCACACCGTCAAAGCCAGTCTGGGTAGAGACAAGGGCCCTGTACGAGGAGGTCTGGCTGCTGTGGAAGTAGAAGGGGATGCTCTGTCAACAGACCCTGCAGGTCTGAGAACCAATGCCGTATGGGCCACGCTGGAGTGACTAAAAGTAGTATTCCTCCTTCTTGTTTAAATTGTCATAGGACCCTTGGCAGGAGTGACACTGGAGGGAACATGTAGGGCAGCCAAAAGTTCCATGGAACCGCCAGTGTGTCCACGAATACTGCTTGAGGATCGCTGGTCCGAGATCGGAAGACCGGAACCTTGTGATTGTGTCAAGACGCCATGAGGTCTATGTCTGGTAGGCCCCATCTGTCCACTAGGAGTTGAAAGACTTCTGGATGAAGACTCCACTCTCCGGTGTGCACGTCCTGGCAACTAAGGAATTCTGCTTCCCAGTTCAGGACACCCGGAATGAACACTCCCATATGGCTGGCAGATGGCGTTCCGCCCAACAACTGGATTTTTGACACTTACATCATTGCCATGCGGCTTTTGAGTGCCGCCTTAATGGTTTATATATGCCACTGTGGTGGCGTAGTCTGATCGTACTTGAACAGGCCTGTTCTGTACCAGAGGCCAGAGCTCCAGAATATTTATTGGAAGTTGTGATTCCTCCTTGGTCCAACGACACTGAAAAATGTGTTGCTTCAACACCGCTCCTCATCCCCTCAGACTGGCATCCTTTGTCAGCAGGACCCAGTCGGGGACCCAGAAGGGATGGCTCCTGCTCAATTGCTGGTCCTGGAGCCACCAGGTCAGTGACAGATGAACCTCCGGAGTCAAAAGATCATGTGAAATCTGATCTGATGAGGCATGCCATCCCACTTGGAAAGGATTAACCTCTGTAGTATTTGGGAATGAAATTAAGTGTACTTTACCATGTCGAAAAGGCCAACACCATCAGGCCAATTACTTGCATTGCCGGGTGTATAGACACTCTGGGACGACGAGGGATGCATCTTATCCTGTCCTGCAGCTTCAGGACTTTTTCTGGAGACAGAACTCTGATTGTGTGTGCCCCAAGTGCACCATGCTCTGAGCTGGGACCAGCGAGGACTTCTTCCAATTGATAAGTCACCCGTGGGCGTGCAGGAAGGTTACCGTCAGTTGCAAATGGCTGAGGATAACTTTGTGGGAATTTGCAAGAATCAGCAGGTTGTCTAGGTATGGCAGGATTCTTACTCCTTGGTGATGGAGATGAGCCGTCGTCACGGGCATGACTTTGGTGGAGATCCGAGGAGCCGTAGCCAGTCCAAATAGTAGGTCCTGGAATTGGTAGTGGAGGTTGCCAACAGCAATCCGCATATATTGCTGATGCGATACGGCAATAGGTATATGCAGGTATGCATCCTGTATATCCAGGGATACCATATAGTCTCTGGGTTCCATAGCCAGCACAATTGAGCGCAGCATTTCCATATGAAACCTGGACACTATCACTGTTCAGAGATTTGAGGCTGAGTATTGGCTGGAAAGACCCATTGGGTTTCGGGACTAGAAACAGGGTCGAGTAGTAACCTTAGCCTCTTTGGGACTGAGGTAACAGCACAACCACTCCTGTACTCAGGAGGGAATTCACAACCATTTGTAGAGCTTGCACCTTTAACGGATCTGAAGGGAGAGCTATGGTGCAAAACTGGCGAGGGGGACGTCTCTGGAAAGAGACAGCATACCCGTGAGAGACAACTTCCAGTACCCATGCATCTAAAGTGGACTTTAACCAGACCTTGGTGAACTGTAGAAGAAGGCCTTCTACCCTGGGATCCCACAGAGGGAGGCCCACCCTGTCATGCAGCAGGCTTGTCATGTTTTGAAGCAAGCTAACTTACAGCAGAGTATTCCGCAGCACAAAGCAGCATGCCCCTAACTATACACTAACTATACACTAACTATAATATGCAGCTCAATCAATACAGCAAAGTACAGTGGAGCACACAGTAGCATGGTCCTGTATACACAGTGGTTAATATTACACAGCTCAGCCAATACAGGAGAGTACAGCACGGCACACAGCAGCGTGACCTGTATACACTGACAGTGACTAAAATACTCAGTTAAGCCAATACTGCAGAGTACTGCACAGCATTAATTACCCTACAGACGATACAAAACTATGTAGGGTAATTAATTCAGGCATGAGTCTGTAGGGTAATTAATGCTGTGCAGTACTCAGGCATGAGTCTGCAGAACGACTTGTTTAAACTGGAAATTTGGGCAACTAAATGGAGAATGAGGTTTAATAAAGAAAAATGTAAAGTTAGGCACTTTGGGACTAAAAATAAACATACAATCTACAAATAAAGTGGGCAAAATGTAGAGGAAATGGCAATAGAAAAAGATTTGGGGGTGCTCATTGATATTAGACTTAGCAACAGTACCCAATGTCAAAATGCAGCATCAAAGGCAAATAAGGTATTAGCATGCATAAAACGGGGAATCAAGAAAAGGGATGAGAGTAATCCTACCACTATATAAATCATTGGTACGGCCACATCTTGAATAATTGTGTTCAAATCTGGGCACTACACTATAAAAAAAGATATCTTAGAACTTGAAAGGGTTCAGTGGTGATGACAAAATTGTTCAAGGGGTTGGAGGCACTGGATTATGAGGAAAGGCTTTCTAAGTTAGATATGTTTACACTAGAAAAGAGGCATCTAAAGAGAAGACATTAATATTTACAAATATATAAAGGGACAATACATGGAGCTATCAGGCGATTTTGTTTAGTAAATTATCTCTACACAGGACACCCTGATACCCACTAAAGTTAGAGGAGAGAAATTTTCATACCCAATGAAGGAAGGGGTTCTTCACAGTAAGAGCAGTAAGGATTTGGCAGTAAGGATATAGCACTTAAAATTAATGTATTTTAGTAACAGTATGTATTATAGTTGTCAACTAGACTAAAAACATAACTTCACCTGTGTCATTATAGTTACATACAGAATAGTGTAAGATATATAATACAGGTTGAACTCGATGGACAACTTGTCTTTTTTCAACCTCATTAACTATGTTACTGTTACTATGCTCCTGTAAATATTGACAGGGACTATAAAACACAGCTCAGCTAACACAGCATAGTACAGCACAGCATACAGCAGCGTGCCTGTGCAGAGTGAAATAGCATCCTTATATAAAACCCAAAACCCGTAAAAATCCGACACCGGGAGGATGATGTTTTGCCTCGATGTGGAATCAGAACCTGGTGGGAGCCCAAGAGCCGCTGCTCGGGTAGGATCGGATCCCGGAAGTTCAGAGCGGTTCAGTTTCCAGGTAATCTTAACAGCTCATCACTAAATTAAAGTAAACTTGTATGTGCCTTTGTGTCTGTATCACGGTCCAACTGGGATAAATGGATGAGATGCTATCAGATAGTATTATCTGAGCCAGTAACAAGGATGCAGAGTCTAACATAGGGACACAGCAAGGAGGTTTGGATTTACTGCACCTGGTAGGTACACAGGATGTAGTTCCTTGCATTACTGATAGTGTAATAGTTTGTGGTAACAATGAAAATAGCAGCAAGCCTCGGTCAGGTATACATAAGGTATTCGTATAAGCCACTGGACAGATGCAAAGAGTAAAGTCAGCCACCATTGGAGTTAGTACACTAAAAGGTAATTGATGAAATATAAATATACTGCATAAAGAGGAGTCACAAACAAAGCCCAAGTCAATATGACAGAATATTACTATAGCCACAGGAAAATGAAGAAGGATAGGTAAGGAGTCGGGTCATGCACTGAAACATACTGTACAGAGGTGTCACAATAATACTGGCGCTATGAAGTGAGTCCAAGCACTGGCAACTTCCTGTAGCCAGGGTGGAGTTTAAATAGGCAGTCTGATTTGAACAGCCTGCTCCAGGAACAGCAGTGATGACATGACTGCAGGAATAAATCCCAGTAAATTCCGTGTTCCCCTATTACAGAGAATATAGTCCCTAAAATCAGAGTGATGCATGCTTCATTTGGGGAAAGGACTGCCTCGTGTGGAATTGGGAAGCATGATGATTGTGTTGAATATGGTGTTTCATGACACACTCAGTCCCAATGTAATACTCAGCTTCAATGTGTGTCTTACCACAGACCATTCACTATGACCCCTTCCATCAGGAAAAAATTATCTGGACTTCCTTCTAAATTTATGACTGCTGTCTAGGGTGGCCAATTCTGGGCCATTTTTTTCAATCCAGGGAATTGGGATTGAGAGATGATTAATCCCAGGATTGATTTTTTTTTTTCAAAGTGTCTCCTGTACTGCCCTGAAGAGACCAGACCAGATCAGATCACTCACCCTAATCTGAGAGGATGGGAGGGTGTGTCACTTGTTTCGAGGTGAGATGAAGGGCAGTGCAGGGCAATGGTGAGGTCCGGGGGGGCGGCTGGCTGCGCTGCATGACTTCTGACTTCACATCAATCTGCGCAATGCACACAGCTGTGGGCAGGGGGAGCGCTGGGCAGCATCTGAGCCTCCTGAGGAGGCTAAATGCTGCCTGGCATAGAAAGAGGTAAGGCAGTGGCCAATCCCGAAATCCCCAGGATTGGAAGATCTAATCCCAGGATTGAATCCCGGCCAATTTATAGACTGTGATCCCAGGATTCCGCCTATCCCAGGATTGGCCACCATACTGCTGTTATCTGTGTTGAACTAATTTATTGATGAAAAGGTGTTTCATTACGGTGACGGCAAGCATAAATTATGAGGGAAATCCACAATCAGAGCATTTTGTACCTGATGGAAGGGGTCAAGTTGGAGGGTCTGTTATCAGCAACCTACAGTAGTCATTGACCATAGAAATGGAAACGGTAGATGTGGTTACATTAATAGAGTGTTCTGATAACCACTTTCCCTGGTGATGAAGTGTCATTAAAGGCTAGTGATCACTAATCTAGTGAATAAAATATCCATGTGTTGAGGATTGGCATCCCATGTGAAAATGACATTGTAGAAAATACTGTAGGCAAGAGGACTGCACATGCAGGAAGAATACGGTGTGTAGGGCATTTATATATGACGTAAAATAGTATTTCATGTTCATGTTCTGAATTGTAAAACACAACTATATTGAAGTATAGCCTCATATGAATTTAATAGTGCAGTAAAGGCATAATTTGATATATGCATATTAAAGCACAGAGGAAAATGAGAAACCTCAATAAAAATGAACTTTTCAAGGTGAATTACTATGCCAAATAGGTTTTTATGGGTTATTCCTCCGTGTGCTGCTATGTCCAACATTGTGCATTTCTCTTCTGTCATATTTTCATGACGTAATTTATGACTACCTTTTACATGAACTATTAGATTACGGGATCATTTTAATCTAAATCTTTCATATAAAATTGAATTTTGTTATCAATGTTGAACAACTGGTGTTAGAATGGCGGCTGGTTTGGTTGCCTCTGTAGATAGTTGCTTAATATATTAACATGAATTATAAATAAAACATAAATATAATATGTCCTTCGGGGAGAGTTAAAAGTAAAGACTGTTAGATAGCTGGAGGCAAAGCTGATAAATAACAGGAAGCTTATCATTAACAGGAGATCTTATTTTAACCCCCAAAGCATTTTTCTACTTTGCAGACAAATTATACTATTATGACTTTTTATACAAATAAAAAAAGTCTGTTGTCAATTATACATTAAGGCCATTAATGTATACATTTGCTCTTTGACCTTTCTGATGTTCCAACCAGTATTAAAAACCACCATTATGCTTTAAAGATCATTTGACACTAGCCTGCAAAAGTCTTTGTCCAAAGCTTATGAGCTTTTCACCGGCCAGCAAAAACCTGGACAGCTTTTTGCTTTACAGTGTTTTCAGTTATATATTGGGAGGTACGGATAGTGTAATGGTTAGCATTACTGCCTCACAGCACTGAGGTGATGGCTTCGATTCCCACCATGACCATTACTGTGTGGAGTTAGTATATTCTCCCCGTACTTGTGTTGTGTTTCCTCCCACAATCCAAAAATATATGGTATGTTAATTAGAGATGAGCGGGTTCGGTTTCTCGGAAACCGAACCCCCCCGAACTTCAGCCTTTTTACACGGGTCCGAGGCTAACCCGAGCGCACCCGAACGTCATCATCCCGCTGTCGGATTCTCGCGAGGCTCGTATTCTATCGCGAGACTCGGATTCTATATAAGGAGCCGTGCGTCGCCGCCATTTTCACACGTGCATTGAGATTGATAGGGAGAGGACGTGGCTGGCGTCCTCTCCGTTTAGACTGTAGACTAGAGAGTAGAGAGTAGAGACACTTGGTTTACTAATTTTGGGGAGCATATTAGGACGGAGTACTACTTGCTGATAGTGTGACCAGTGACCACCAGTTTAATTAATCCGTTCTCTGCCTGAAAAAAAACGATACACAGTGTGACACAGTCACATACCATATCTGTGCTCAGCCTCAGTGTGTCCTCAGTGTGCTGCATCATCTATGTAATACTGTATATCTGACTGTGCTGAGTGCTCACTGCTCACACAGCTTAATTGTGGGGGAGACTGGGGAGCAGTTATAGCAGGAGTACAAATTTTAACAGTGCACACTTTTGCTGCCAGAGTGCCACTGCCAGTGCCAGTGTGACTGACCAGTGACCACTACTACTTGCTGATAGTGTGACCAGTGACCACCAGTTTAATTAATCCGTTCTCTGCCTGAAAAAAAACGATACACAGTATGACACAGTCACCTACCATATCTGTGCTCAGCCTTAGTGTGCCCTCAGTGTGCTGCATCTTCTATGTAATACTGTATATCTGACTGTGCTGAGTGCTCACTGCTCACACAGCTTAATTGTGTGGGAGACTGGGGAGCAGTTATAGCAGGAGTACATATTTTAACAGTGCACACTTTTGCTGCCAGAGTGCCACTGCCAGTGCCAGTGTGACTGACCAGTGACCACTGACCACCAGTATATTGTGATTGTCTGCCTGAAAAAGTTAAACACTCGTCGTGTGGTGTTTTTATTCTATAAACGCATTCTGCTGACAGTGTCCAGCAGGTCCGTCATTATATAATATATACCTGTCCGGCTGCAGTAGTGATATATATATATATTTTTTATATCATTATCATCCAGTCTATATTAGCAGCAGACGCAGTACGGTAGTCCACGGCTGTAGCTACCTCTGTGTCGGCAGTCGCTAGTCCATCCATAATTGTATACCACCTACCTGTGGTGTTTTTTTTTTTCTATCTTCTTGATACTACTAGTAGCTTACTTTAGGAGTCTGCAGTGCTGAGCTGACAGTGTCCAGCAGGTCCGTCATTATATAATATATACCTGTCCGGCTGCAGTAGTGATATATATATATATTTTTTATATCATTATCATCCAGTCTATATTAGCAGCAGACGCAGTACGGTAGTCCACGGCTATAGCTACCTCTGTGTCGGCAGTCGCTCGTCCATCCATAATTGTATACCACCTACCCGTGGTGTTTTTTTTTTTTTTTCTATCTTCTTGATACTAGTAGCTTACTTTAGGAGTCTGCAGTGCTGAGCTGACAGTGTCCAGCAGGTCCGTCATTATATAATATATACCTGTCCGGCTGCAGTAGTGATATATATATATATTTTATATCATTATCATCCAGTCTATATTAGCAGCAGACGCAGTACGGTAGTCCACGGCTGTAGCTACCTCTGTGTCGGCAGTCGCTCGTCAATCCATAAGTATACTAGTATCCATCCATCTCCATTGTTTACCTGAGGTGCCTTTTAGTTGTGCCTATTAAAATATGGAGAACAAAAATGTTGAGGTTCCAAAAATAGGGAAAGATCAAGATCGACTTCCACCTCGTGCTGAAGCTGCTGCCACTAGTCATGGCCGAGACGATGAAATGCCAGCAACGTCGTCTGCCAAGGCCGATGCCCAATGTCATAGTACAGAGCATGTCAAATCCAAAACACCAAATATCAGTAAAAAAAGGACTCAAAAATCTAAAATAAAATTGTCGGAGGAGAAGCGTAAACTTGCCAATATGCCATTTACCACACGGAGTGGCAAGGAACGGCTGAGGCCCTGGCCTATGTTCATGGCTAGTGGTTCAGCTTCACATGAGGATGGAAGCACTCAGCCTCTCGCTAGAAAAATGAAAAGACTCAAGCTGGCAAAAGCACAGCAAAGAACTGTGCGTTCTTCGAAATCACAAATCCACAAGGAGAGTCCAATTGTGTCGTTTGCGATGCCTGACCTTCCCAACACTGGACGTGAAGAGCATGCGCCTTCCCCCATTTGCACGCCCCCTGCAAGTGCTGGAAGGAGCACCCGCAGTCCAGTTCCTGATAGTCAGATTGAAGATGTCAGTGTTGAAGTACACCAGGATGAGGAGGATATGGGTGTTGCTGGCGCTGGGGAGGAAATTGACCAGGAGGATTCTGATGGTGAGGTGGTTTGTTTAAGTCAGGCACCCGGGGAGACACCTGTTGTCCGTGGGAGGAATAGGGCCATTGACATGCCTGGTGAAAATACCAAAAAAATCAGCTCTTCGGTGTGGAAGTATTTCAACAGAAATGCGGACAACATTTGTCAAGCGGTGTGTTGCCTTTGTCAAGCTGTAATAAGTAGGGGTAAGGACGTTAACCACCTCGGAACATCCTCCCTTATACGTCACCTGCAGCGCATACATCGTAAGTCAGTGACAAGTTCAAAAACTTTGGGCGACAGCGGAAGCAGTCCACTGACCAGTAAATCCCTTCCTCTTGTAACCAAGCTCACGCAAACCACCCCACCAACTCCCTCAGTGTCAATTTCCTCCTTCCCCAGGAATGCCAATAGTCCTGCAGGCCATGTCACTGCCACTGGCAATTCTGACGAGTCCTCTCCTGCCTGGGATTCCTCCGATGCATCCTTGCGTGTAACGCCTACTGCTGCTGGCGCTGCTGTTGTTGCTGCTGGGAGTCGATGGTCATCCCAGAGGGGAAGTCGTACTCATAAGCCCACTTTTACTACTTCCACCAAGCAATTGACTGTCCAACAGTCCTTTGCGAGGAAGATGAAATATCACAGCAGTCATCCTGCTGCAAAGCAGATAACTGAGGCCTTGGCATCCAGGGCGGTGAGAAACGTGGTTCCGGTATCCATCATTACTGCAGAGGCAACTAGAGACTTGTTGGAGGTACTGTGTCCCCGGTACCAAATATCATCTAGGTTCCATTTCTCTAGGCAGGCGATACAGAAAATGTACACAGACCTCAGAAAAAGACTCACCAGTGTCCTAAAAAATGCAGTTGTACCCAATGTCCACTTAACCACGGACATGTGGACAAGTGGAGCAGGGAAGGCTCAGGACTATATGACTGTGACAGCCCACTGGGTAGATGTATGGACTCCCGCCGCAAGAACAGCAGCGGCGGCACCAGTAGCAGCATCTCGCAAACGCCAACTCTTTCCTAGGCAGGCTACGCTTTGTATCACCGCTTTCCAGAATACGCACACAGCTAAAAACCTCTTACGGCAACTGAGGAAGATCATCGCAGAATGGCTTACCCCAATTGGACTCTCCTGTGGATTTGTGGCATCGGACAACGCCAGCAATATTGTGTGTGCATTAAATATGGGCAAATTCCAGCACGTCCCATGTTTTGCACATACCTTGAATTTGGTGGTGCAGAATTATTTAAAAAACGACAGGGGCGTGCAAGAGATGCTGTCGGTGGCCAGAAGAATTGCGGGACACTTTCGGCGTACAGGCACCACGTACAGAAGACTGGAGCACCACCAAAAACGCCTGAACCTGCCCTGCCATCATCTGAAGCAAGAAGTGGTAACGAGGTGGAATTCAACCCTCTATATGCTTCAGAGGTTGGAGGAGCAGCAAAAGGCCATTCAAGCCTATACAACTGAGCACGATATAGGAGGTGGAATGCACCTGTCTCAAGCGCAGTGGAGAATGATTTCAACGTTGTGCAAGGTTCTGCAACCTTTTGAACTTGCCACACGTGAAGTCAGTTCAGACACTGCCAGCCTGAGTCAGGTCATTCCCCTCATCAGGCTTTTGCAGAAGAAGCTGGAGACATTGAAGGAGGAGCTAACACAGAGCGATTCCGCTAGGCATGTGGGACTTGTGGATGGAGCCCTTAATTCGCTTAACAAGGATTCACTTGTGGTCAATCTGTTGAAATCAGAGCACTACATTTTGGCCACCGTGCTCGATCCTAGATTTAAAACCTACCTTGGATCTCTCTTTCCGGCAGACACAAGTCTGCTGGGGTTCAAAGAACTGCTGGTGACAAAATTGTCAAGTCAAGCGGAATGCGACCTGTCAACATCTCCTCCTTCACATTCTCCCGCAACTGGGGGTGCGAGGAAAAGGCTCAGAATTCCGAGCCCACCCGCTGGCGGTGATGCAGGGCAGTCTGGAGCGACTGCTGATGCTGACATCTGGTCCGGACTAAAGGACCTGACAACGATTACGGACATGTCGTCTACTGTCACTGCATATGATTCTCTCCCCATTGAAAGAATGGTGGAGGATTATATGAGTGACCGCATCCAAGTAGGCACGTCAGACAGTCCGTACTTATACTGGCAGGAAAAAGAGGCAATTTGGAGGCCCTTGCACAAACTGGCTTTATTCTACCTAAGTTGCCCTCCCACAAGTGTGTACTCCGAAAGAGTGTTTAGTGCCGCCGCTCACCTTGTCAGCAATCGGCGTACGAGGTTACATCCAGAAAATGTGGAGAAGATGATGTTCATTAAAATGAATTATAATCAATTCCTCCGTGGAGACATTGACCAGCAGCAATTGCCTCCACAAAGTAGTACACAGGGAGCTGAGATGGTGGATTCCAGTGGGGACGAATTGATAATCTGTGAGGAGGAGGATGTACACGGTGATATATCGGAGGATGATGATGAGGTAGACATCTTGCCTCTGTAGAGCCAGTTTGTGCAAGGAGAGATTAATTGCTTCTTTTTTGGTGGGGGTCCAAACCAACCCGTCATTTCAGTCACAGTCGTGTGGCAGACCCTGTCACTGAAATGATGGGTTGGTTAAAGTGTGCATGTCCTGTTTATACAACATAAGGGTGGGTGGGAGGGCCCAAGGACAATTCCATCTTGCACCTCTTTTTTCTTTAATTTTTCTTTGCGTCATGTGCTGTTTGGGGGGTGTTTTTTGGAAGGGCCATCCTGCGTGACACTGCAGTGCCACTCCTAGATGGGCCAGGTGTTTGTGTCGGCCACTAGGGTCACTTAGCTTACTCACACAGCTACCTTATTGCGCCTCTTTTTTTCTTTGCGTCATGTGCTGTTTGGGGAGTGTTTTTTGGAAGGGCCATCCTGCGTGACACTGCAGTGCCACTCCTAGATGGGCCAGGTGTTTGTCTCGGCCACTAGGGTCGCTTAGCTTACTCACACAGCTACCTCATTGCGCCTCTTTTTTTCTTTGCGTCATGTGCTGTTTGGGGAGTGTTTTTTGGAAGGGCCATCCTGCGTGACACTGCAGTGCCACTCCTAGATGGGCCAGGTGTTTGTGTCGGCCACTTGGGTCGCTTAGCTTAGCCATCCAGCGACCTCGGTGCAAATTTTAGGACTAAAAATAATATTGTGAGGTGTGAGGTGTTCAGAATAGACTGAAAATGAGTGAAAATTATGGTTATTGAGGTTAATAATACTTTGGGATCAAAATGACCCCCAAATTCTATGATTTAAGCTGTTTTTTAGGGTTTTTTGAAAAAAACACCCGAATCCAAAACACACCCGAATCCGACAAAAAAAATTCGGTGAGGTTTTGCCAAAACGCGTTCGAACCCAAAGCACGGCCGTGGAACCGAACCCAAAACCAAAACACAAAACCCGAAAAATTTCAAGTGCTCATCACTAATGTTAATTGGAAACCAAAAAAATGAACCCTAGCGTGAATGTTAATGGCCAGATATTCTCTGTAAAAGTGCTGCAAAATATGTGTGCGTTACATTTTAACTGGTAATAATATGTAAACACATTGGTCCTTTCACAAAGTTTGGACGCAGCCTGGTTGCCACATTACAGCTGGAATTATCCTCTGAATAGGGCGGGTGCTGGCCCGTGACCGTACTGTTACTAAAGGCAGTGCACTATGTGTGTGAACGGGTTCTTTCATACACATCGACATTTTTTGCTGCTGCTGTGCATGCACACAGCATTAAACACAACTCAAAGTCATTGCGAGTGAAAGGCACAGTCAGCCGGCATAGAAACAGACAACTTGTGTCCGGCTTTTTGCTGTCTGGTCAAAATCAGCATGTGTGAAACAGGCCTATTGGTTTACTTATATTGCTCTGTCTTAATGAATATAAACTTTAATTGCTCCCTAAAATCATTATCACAATTAGAAATGAGACTTTAGGACTTTACTTCAAACGTACTATACTTAATTTACCACATTATTTGTAAAAACAAGTGTATTTTCATTTTCAAGAGCTTTTTTACATTCTACAGTATGTTATTTAGAGCTGGTCATTAATAAACCTGGTATGAATGTTGATTAATATTAGTCAATAATATTTATGTATATAAAATTTATTTTTATTATTTAAGTATTTTCTATCTTATGGTTTAATATAATTTTCTTTATTTACAGTGTTAAAATCAATAATAATAACCATCATTTTTTTTTAATGAAGAATTGCTAAAACATTACAAATTCAATGGTCTAATGTAACATATATATTAGCTTGATACAAAGAAACAGGTACAAACATGACTAAAAAACATTCTGGACGACCCATGTGTACATCAAAAAAGGAAGATAAATAAATTACCATAATGAATAAGCAAAACCGAAGACTCCCAGAGGTGGCAATCAAAGAAGAACTCAAAGCAGAAAATTAGGCAAACTCCAGTATCAGTTGATACAGTTAAAAAGACGTCTGAGTAATGTAGGTCTAAATGTTCACATAGCTTATAGAAAACCATTGTTGAGGTCTGTAAATAAAGTAAAACATCTTTGATGGGCCAAAGAACACCGGTATTGTACACTAGAGCAGTGGAAAAAAGTATTTTGGACTGACAAATCCAAAGTCAGTATGTTCAAAGAATGTTCAGAGAATGTGTATTAAATTATAGTATAAGTCATACAATTAAACATGGTGGTCATATCATGATTTGAGGTTTGGTGGAGGAAAGGTTGGAGATTTAGTTCAAATAACATCAACTATGGATAAGAAACGATACCACAGTATCAGAAGCGGTTCATGGTGCAGGCAAGCAATGCCTGCGCCCGGGGCGTGCGGCCGCAGTCACCCCGAAGGCACGCGCCGCCTACCCATACCCAGCTCCCCGTTCTCTGGCTGCAGCAGACACTGTGGGCTGTGTGGGCATCCGCTGCAGTTGGCGCACCTGTCAGACGCTAGAGGTCATTATTGACCTCTAGTGTCTGTGCGGCACTGCTATGGGAGAGACGTCATGACGTCTCTTCCATAAAGAGGAGCCGTGGGCGACCAGACGGAGCAGCAGAAGCAGCGTTCAGCAAGCAGGTAAGTATTGGTTTTTTGTGTGTGTGTGTTTGTAAGCGGCTACTAAGGGGCACAACTACTGGGGGCACAGCGACAGTGGGCAAAACTACAGGGAGAACAACTAAAGGGGCAAATCTACTGAGGGCATATCTATAGGGGCACAATTACTGGGGGCATAGCTACAGGGGGTAAATCTACTGGGGGCATAGCTATAGGGGGCAAATCTACTGGGGGCAAATCAACTGGGAGCACAACTACTTGGGGCAAATCTACTGGGGGCACAGCTACAGGGGGCACAGCTACTTGGGGCACAACTACTGGGGGCATAACTGTGGCCATGTCCCTCCCCTATGAAGCCACACCCCTATTTTTTGCCGCACCTTCGGCGCACACTAACTGTTTTGCCACTGGGGGGGGGGGCACCAGTGGAAACTTTCGCACTGGGCACCACAAGGTGTAGAACCGGCCCTGCACAGTATTTTAGAACATCACGCTGTACAAAGTGGAACTCAAAATATTGGAAAGGGGTTGATCATGCAACAAGATAACGACCCTAAACACACATCTAACCTGTGTATCAATTATTTGCAAAGTGCAGAAAAGCAAAATGCTCTACAAGTTATGGCATTGCATCCTCAATCACCTAATCTCAATCCCATTGAGAAACTCCAGGATGAATAAAGAGTTGATGTAATGTATCCACGAAATACTAAAAATGTATGAGAATACCAGGTTCTGACCATTCGGCAATGCATTCACAAATACAGATTGTGGAGAAGTTAAAAGGGGTCCTACAGATGGTGCATTATATCGGGGCCAAGCTCCAAAAAAACTATGCTTTCTGGATTTTGGTAAATTAGACTACTGCCTCCTAGATAGTCATGCATATAAGCAGTTCTGCATGATTTTTAGATATATTAACAACGTTAAATGGACCCCTTGGTGTTTTAAAAGAACTCAACAGGTCCATTTAGTCCAGTGTTTTATTTTTAAATACTATGTTAGACCTAAGTGTTGATACTAATCCTAGTTTTCCACAGGAATTCTTGATTCTCCCAGCAACTGCAGATGAATCTCACATAAGAAACTTGTGTAAAAACGCAACCAATGACAGCACACTAGATACAATATCTGAATTACAGAACTTTTAGGTAAATGCTAGATGAAAAAAGAAATATGCCAAATTAAAATGTGACATTCTTCTATGGATTGCAACATTAACAATTGTGGCAATAACACCACTGAGCTGTGCTGCTACAAACAGTAATTAGACATAGAAAGTGAATAAATGAAGGGCCTATTCAGACCTGATTGCTGCTGTGCGTTTACGTACAGCGGAAGATCAGGTCTAAACCGCAGCAGGTATGGTGTGAGAAAAGCGATCGCAAGGTGACTGACAGGAAGAGGCCGTTTGTGGGTGGCAACTGACCGTTTTAGAGGAGTGTCCGGAAAAACACAGGATGGACCAGGCGTTTGGAGATAGTGTTTCTGACGTCAGTGCCGGCCACGATCATCGCACTGGAAGAGTAAGTCCTGGGCTGTGCAGAGAGTGCACAAACTTCTGTTTGTGCAGCTCGCCTGCACATGCGATTGCACCCCTGCACAGCGATTTTCACATCCCCCTGTAGGCGACGACTACCCGATCGCAGGGATGCAAAAAACACACCCTAGCGATCAGGTCTGAAATAGGCCTGAAATGTTATACCTAGAAGGTTATTTACTAACTGCTAGGTTCTAAATCCTGTATTTTCTGATTGTGTTTTTATCCGATATTTTATCCAATGATTTTATTATCAAAACATGGCTAGTAAAAGCATCGCCCTTTTAAATCGCAAGCACCGGGTTTTAGAACCCGTCACTTAGTTACCACCCCAGACTCATAAAGTGGGTTTAGGGTTGTAACAAGTACTAGGCCCATTGCACAAGCAGGGCCGCTATCAAGGGGGTACCATCATGACTTTTGTCCCAGGCCTAGACAGACAGACAGAGGGCCTGGATAGCAGGGGTGTACATGATGCTTAGACAGTGGGCAGCCATGGAGACATAGCAAGTGCCAGTAGCTTTCAAATGTGGCGCATGCTGCCAGCCAATTGGAAACCATAATCTGGCAGTCAATCAGCAGCTGTAGCTCCTTACTGGCTGCCGGACCGTCATTTCTGACTGGCTGGCGGCTGGCACCACATTTGAAATGCCACCGATGATGCCAGTTTCACTGCTCGTGCACTGGGTTCAGTGGCTCCCTACATCCATCTTCTGTGCTCTTGACACCCAACCTCATTACTCTCTACTCCCACCTTCCCTTCCTGCGCTCTACACTGACCGCCCCTAAGTGTTCCCTACACCCTTCCTCACTGTTCCCTACTCCCACCCTCCCTTACTGTTCTCTACACTGACCCTCCCTCACTGCACCCAACGCCCTGCCTCACTGCCACCTACACCCACTCTCACTACTCCCTACACCGATCCCACACCCACCATCAATGTGGATCAGTGTAGGGAGCAGTGACACTCTTCCTCACTGCTCCCTACACTGATCCATACTGTTCCCTACACCAATCATTACTGTTCCCTATACCATAACTTTTTGCTCCCTGCACCAACTGTCACTGCTCTATACAGCCTTCCTCACTGTTCCCAACACCCACTCTCCCTGCCTCCTACACAGATCCATACTGTTCCCTACACCAATCATTACTGCTCCCTAAATCCTTCATCTCCTCCCCAAAGCCACTGTTACTGCTCCCTACACCAATGTTTACTACTCCACACACTTACCATCATTCCCAACTACACTGATCCTTACAGCTTCCCACACTCACCTTCAATGCCCCCAGTCCCTACACTGATACTCACTGCTCCCAGTGCTCCGTGTCACTGCTCATTACACCAATACTCACTGCTACCTCCTTTATAATCTTCAGAACATGTGTCATTTTGGGCAAGCTATGACTCTCCAGCTGTTATGGAATTACAACAAGCCCTATCATACTGTACCTAGTATGCAGGGTATGTGAATAGATACAGAACTGTGTTGTTCCTTCCCACATGCAGATTTTTTTTTTTTTTTTGTGCCCATACGTCTAAAGCAGGTGTGTAACCAGGGGCAGATTGGGATTGTACACCAGCCCGGGAAATTTATGGAAGTAGCCCTCATGGGGGTGGAGTCTGTTGAGGGAGAGGGGTCTGTCAAGAGGTCCGGGCCACTAATCAGAGGTCCTGATTCTGAGATAGACACAGTTAGGGCCTCTTTTCATGCTAATGTTTACCTGCGACTTTATGCATATGATGCTACAATGCCCTTCCCTGATGTACATCCGTGCATCTGAATATACAAGGACTGATATGCCCACTTTCAGTTTCTACTGACACTGCTGTCATGCCGTTAATCTACTTCTGATTTTATTGATTTTTTTATTCTACAAACCCCCTTTTTTCACCTTATATGTTTCAAAGTACAGGAAGGGGGAGCACACACTACATACAGCACAGTACAGGGAGGGGGAGCACACACTACATACAGCACAATACAGGGAGGGGGAGGACACACTACTTACAGAACAGTATAGGGAGGAAGGGAGCACACACTACATACAGCACAGTACAGGGAGGGGGAGCACACACACAACATACAGCACAGTACAGGGAGGGAGCACACACTACATACAGCACAGTACAGGGAGGGGAAGCGCACACTACATACAGCATAGTACAGGGAGGGGGAGCGCACACTACACACAGCACAGTACAGGGAGGGAGCACTAGAGATGAGCGGGTTCGGTTCCTCGGAATCCGAACCCGCCCGAACTTCAGTTTTTTTTACACGGGTCCGAGCGACTCGGATCTTCCCGCCTTGCTCGGTTAACCCGAGCGCGCCCGAACGTCATCATCACGCTGTCGGATTCTCGCGAGGCTCGGATTCTATCGCGAGACTCGGATTCTATATAAGGAGCCGCGCGTCGCCGCCATTTTCACACGTGCATTGAGATTCATAGGGAGAGGATGTGGCTGGCGTCCTCTCCGTTTATAGAGATTCGAGAAAAGAGTGAGACAGAGAGAGACACAGTAGTAATTTTGGGGAGCATTAGGAGGAGTACTACTACTACTAGTACTTGCTGAAGTGATAGAGATAGTGTGACTGTATTATCTGACTTGTGGGGGAGACACTGACAGTGGGGAGCAGTTAGAGTCTGAGAGCAGGACTCAGGACTCAGGAGTACATATAACGTACAGTGCACACTTTTGCTGCCAGAGTGCCAGCCACACTGCCATTGTTTGTGACCACACTGACCACCAGTATAATATATATTGTGATTGTCTGCTTAGGACTCAGGAGTACTACTTGCAAGTTGCTGATAGTGTGACCAGTGACCTGACCACCAGTTTAATAATCACCACCAGTTTATGAGTTTAATATATATATATATATAATTGTATATAATATATATATAATATTGTATACCACCTAGCACCTACCCGTGTTTTTTTTTTTTTTTCTTTCTTCTTTATACATACTACTATAGTAGCTTACTGTAGCAGTCTGCGGTGCTGCTGAGCTGACAGTGTCCAGCAGGTCCGTCATCAGTCATTACATAATAAATATATATACCTGTCCGGCTGCAGTACTAGTGATATTATATATACATATATATTGATTTCATCTCATTATCATCCAGTCTATATTATCAGCAGACACAGTACGGTAGTCCACGGCTGTAGCTACCTCTGTGTCGGCACTCGGCAGTCCATCCATAATTGTATACCACCTACCCGTGGTTTTTTCTTTTTCTTTCTTCTTTATACATACTACTATAGTAGCTTACTGTAGCAGTCTGCGGTGCTGCTGAGCTGACAGTGTCCAGCAGGTCCGTCATCAGTCATTACATAATAAATATATAATATATACCTGTCCGGCTGCAGTACTAGTGATATTATATATACATATATATTGATTTCATCTCATTATCATCCAGTCTATATTATCAGCAGACACAGTACGTTAGTCCACGGCTGTAGCTACCTCTGTGTCGGCACTCGGCAGTCCATCCATAATTGTATACCACCTACCCGTGGTTGTTGTTTTTTTCTTTCTTCTTTATACATACTACTATAGTAGCTTACTGTAGCAGTCTGCGGTGCTGCTGAGCTGACAGTGTCCAGCAGGTCCGTCATCAGTCATTACATAATAAATATATATACCTGTCCGGCTGCAGTACTAGTGATATTATATATACATATATATTGATTTCATCTCATTATCATCCAGTCTATATTATCAGCAGACACAGTACGGTAGTCCACGGCTGTAGCTACCTCTGTGTCGGCACTCGGCAGTCCATTCATAATTGTATACCACCTACCCGTGGTTTTTTTTTTTTCTTTCTTCTTTATACATACTACTATAGTAGCTTACTGTAGCAGTCTGCGGTGCTGCTGAGCTGACAGTGTCCAGCAGGTCCGTCATCAGTCATTACATAATAAATATATATACCTGACCGGCTGCAGTACTAGTGATATTATATATACATATATATTGATTTCATCTCATTATCATCCAGTCTATATTATCAGCAGACACAGTACGTTAGTCCACGGCTGTAGCTACCTCTGTGTCGGCACTCGGCAGTCCATCCATAATTGTATACCACCTACCCGTGGTTTTTTTTTTTTCTTTCTTCTTTATACATACTACTATAGTAGCTTACTGTAGCAGTCTGCGGTGCTGCTGAGCTGACAGTGTCCAGCAGGTCCGTCATCAGTCATTACATAATAAATATATAATATATACCTGTCCGGCTGCAGTACTAGTGATATTATATATCCATATATATTGATTTCATCTCATTATCATCCAGTCTATATTATCAGCAGACACAGTACGTTAGTCCACGGCTGTAGCTACCTCTGTGTCGGCACTCGGCAGTCCATCCATAATTGTATACCACCTACCCGTGGTTGTTTTTTTTTTCTTTCTTCTTTATACATACTACTATAGTAGCTTACTGTAGCAGTCTGCGGTGCTGCTGAGCTGACAGTGTTCAGCAGGTCCGTCATCAGTCATTACATAATAAATATATATACCTGTCCGGCTGCAGTACTAGTGATATTATATATACATATATATTGATTTCATCTCATTATCATCCAGTCTATATTATCAGCAGACACAGTACGTTAGTCCACGGCTGTAGCTACCTCTGTGTCGGCACTCGGCAGTCCATCCATAATTGTATACCACCTACCCGTGGTTGTTTTTTTTTTCTTTCTTCTTTATACATACTACTATAGTAGCTTACTGTAGCAGTCTGCGCTGCTGCTGAGCTGACAGTGTCCAGCAGGTCCGTCATCAGTCATTACATAATAAATATATAATATATACCTGTCCGGCTGCAGTACTAGTGATATTATATATACATATATATTGATTTCATCTCATTATCATCCAGTCTATATTATCAGCAGACACAGTACGGTAGTCCACGGCTGTAGCTACCTCTGTGTCGGCACTCGGCAGTCCATCCATAATTGTATACCACCTACCCGTGGTTTTTTTTTTTCTTTCTTCTTTATACATACTACTATAGTAGCTTACTGTAGCAGTCTGCGGTGCTGCTGAGCTGACAGTGTCCAGCAGGTCCGTCATCAGTCATTACATAATAAATATATATACCTGTCCGGCTGCAGTACTAGTGATATTATATATACATATATATTGATTTCATCTCATTATCATCCAGTCTATATTATCAGCAGACACAGTACGTTAGTCCACGGCTGTAGCTACCTCTGTGTTGGCACTCGGCAGTCCATCCATAATTGTATACCACCTACCCGTGGTTTTTTTTTTCTTTCTTCTTTATACATACTACTATAGTAGCTTACTGTAGCAGTCTGCGGTGCTGCTGAGCTGACAGTGTCCAGCAGGTCCGTCATCAGTCATTACATAATAAATATATAATATATACCTGTCCGGCTGCAGTACTAGTGATATTATATATACATATATATTGATTTCATCTCATTATCATCCAGTCTATATTATCAGCAGACACAGTACGTTAGTCCACGGCTGTAGCTACCTCTGTGTCGGCACTCGGCAGTCCATCCATAATTGTATACCACCTACCCGTGGTTGTTTTTTTTTTCTTCTTCTTTATACATACTACTATAGTAGCTTACTGTAGCAGTCTGTGGTGCTGCTGAGCTGACAGTGTCCAGCAGGTCCGTCATCAGTCATTACATAATAAATATATATACCTGTCCGGCTGCAGTACTAGTGATATTATATATACATATATATTGATTTCATCTCATTATCATCCAGTCTATATTATCAGCAGACACATTACGGTAGTCCACGGCTGTTGCTACCTCTGTGTCGGCACTCGGCAGTCCATCCATAATTGTATACCACCTACCCGTGGTTTTTTTTTTTCTTTCTTCTTTATACATACTACTATAGTAGCTTACTGTAGCAGTCTGCGGTGCTGCTGAGCTGACAGTGTCCAGCAGGTCCGTCATCTGTCATTACATAATAAATATATATACCTGTCCGGCTGCAGTACTAGTGATATTATATATACATATATATTGATTTCATCTCATTATCATTCAGTCTATATTATCAGCAGACACAGTACGGTAGTCCACGGCTGTAGCTACCTCTGTGTCGGCACTCGGCAGTCCATCCATAATTGTATACCACCTACCCGTGGTTTTTTTTTTTTCTTTCTTCTTTATACATACTACTATAGTAGCTTACTGTAGCAGTCTGCGGTGCTGCTGAGCTGACAGTGTCCAGCAGGTCCGTCATCAGTCATTACATAATAAATATATATACCTGTCCGGCTGCAGTACTAGTGATATTATATATACATATATATTGATTTCATCTCATTATCATCCAGTCTATATTAGCAGCAGACACAGTACGGTAGTCCACGGCTGTAGCTACCTCTGTGTCGGCACTCGGCAGTCCATCCATAAGTATACTAGTATCCATCCATCTCCATTGTTTACCTGAGGTGCCTTTTAGTTGTGCCTATTAAAATATGGAGAACAAAAATGTTGAGGTTCCAAAATTAGGGAAAGATCAAGATCCACTTCCACCTCGTGCTGAAGCTGCTGCCACTAGTCATGGCCGAGACGATGAAATGCCAGCAACGTCGTCTGCCAAGGCCGATGCCCAATGTCATAGTACAGAGCATGTAAAATCCAAAACACCAAATATCAGTAAAAAAAGGACTCCAAAACCTAAAATAAAATTGTCGGAGGAGAAGCGTAAACTTGCCAATATGCCATTTACCACACGGAGTGGCAAGGAACGGCTGAGGCCCTGGCCTATGTTCATGGCTAGTGGTTCAGCTTCACATGAGGATGGAAGCACTCAGCCTCTCGCTAGAAAAATGAAAAGACTCAAGCTGGCAAAAGCACCGCAAAGAACTGTGCGTTCTTCGAAATCCCAAATCCACAAGGAGAGTCCAATTGTGTCGGTTGCGATGCCTGACCTTCCCAACACTGGACGTGAAGAGCATGCGCCTTCCACCATTTGCACGCCCCCTGCAAGTGCTGGAAGGAGCACCCGCAGTCCAGTTCCTGATAGTCAGATTGAAGATGTCAGTGTTGAAGTACACCAGGATGAGGAGGATATGGGTGTTGCTGGCGCTGGGGAAGAAATTGACCAGGAGGATTCTGATGGTGAGGTGGTTTGTTTAAGTCAGGCACCCGGGGAGACACCTGTTGTCCGTGGGAGGAATATGGCCATTGACATGCCTGGTGAAAATACCAAAAAAATCAGCTCTTCGGTGTGGAAGTATTTCAACAGAAATGCGGACAACAGGTGTCAAGCCGTGTGTTGCCTTTGTCAAGCTGTAATAAGTAGGGGTAAGGACGTTAACCACCTCGGAACATCCTCCCTTATACGTCACCTGCAGCGCATTCATAATAAGTCAGTGACAAGTTCAAAAACTTTGGGTGACAGCGGAAGCAGTCCACTGACCAGTAAATCCCTTCCTCTTGTAACCAAGCTCACGCAAACCACCCCACCAACTCCCTCAGTGTCAATTTCCTCCTTACCCAGGATTGCCAATAGTCCTGCAGGCTATGTCACTGGCAATTCTGACGAGTCCTCTCCTGCCTGGGATTCCTCCGATGCATCCTTGAGTGTAATGCCTACTGCTGCTGGCGCTGCTGTTGTTGCTGCTGGGAGTCGATCGTCATCCCAGAGGGGAAGTCGTAAGCCCACTTGTACTACTTCCAGTAAGCAATTGACTGTCCAACAGTCCTTTGCGAGGAAGATGAAATATCACAGCAGTCATCCTGCTGCAAAGCGGATAACTGAGGCCTTGACAACTATGTTGGTGTTAGACGTGCGTCCGGTATCCGCCGTTAGTTCACTGGGAACTAGACAATTTCTTGAGGTAGTGTGCCCCCGTTACCAAATACCATCTAGGTTCCACTTCTCTAGGCAGGCGATACCGAGAATGTACACGGACATCAGAAAAAGACTCACCAGTGTCCTAAAAAATGCAGTTGTACCCAATGTCCACTTAACCACGGACATGTGGACAAGTGGAGCAGGGCAGGGTCAGGACTATATGACTGTGACAGCCCACTGGGTAGATGTATGGACTCCCGCCGCAAGAACAGCAGCGGCGGCACCAGTAGCAGCATCTCGCAAACGCCAACTCTTTCCTAGGCAGGCTACGCTTTGTATCACCGCTTTCCAGAATACGCACACAGCTGAAAACCTCTTACGGCAACTGAGGAAGATCATCGCGGAATGGCTTACCCCAATTGGACTCTCCTGTGGATTTGTGGCATCGGACAACGCTAGCAATATTGTGTGTGCATTAAATCTGGGCAAATTCCAGCACGTCCCATGTTTTGCACATACCTTGAATTTGGTAATGCAGAATTTTTTAAAAAACGACAGGGGTGTGCAAGAGATGCTGTCGGTGGCCAGAAGAATTGCGGGACACTTTCGGCGTACAGGCACCACGTACAGAAGACTGGAGCACCACCAAAAACGCCTGAACCTGCCCTGCCATCATCTGAAGCAAGAAGTGGTAACGAGGTGGAATTCAACCCTCTATATGCTTCAGAGGTTGGAGGAGCAGCAAAAGGCCATTCAAGCCTATACAATTCAGCACGATATAGGAGGTGGAATGTACCTGTCTCAAGCGCAGTGGAGAATGATTTCAACATTGTGCAAGGTTCTGATGCCCTTTGAACTTGCCACACGTGAAGTCAGTTCAGACACTGCCAGCCTGAGTCAGGTCATTCCCCTCATCAGGCTTTTGCAGAAGAAGCTGGAGACATTGAAGGAGGAGCTAACACAGAGCGATTCCGCTAGGCATGTGGGACTTGTGGATGGAGCCCTTAATTCGCTTAACAAGGATTCACGGGTGGTCAATCTGTTGAAATCAGAGCACTACATTTTGGCCACCATGCTCGATCCTAGATTTAAAGCCTACCTTGGATCTCTCTTTCCGGCAGACACAAGTCTGCTGGGGTTCAAAGACCTGCTGGTGACAAAATTGTCAAGTCAAGCGGAACGCGACCTGTCAACATCTCCTCCTTCACATTCTCCCGCAACTGGGGGTGCGAGGAAAAGGCTCAGAATTCCGAGCTCACCCGCTGGCGGTGATGCAGGGCAGTCTGGAGCGACTGCTGATGCTGACATCTGGTTCGGACTGAAGGACCTGACAACGATTACGGACATGTCGTCTACTGTCACTGCATATGATTCTCTCACCATTGAAAGAATGGTGGAGGATTATATGAGTGACCGCATCCAAGTAGGCACGTCACACAGTCCGTACTTATACTGGCAGGAAAAAGAGGCAATTTGGAGGCCCTTGCACAAACTGGCTTTATTCTACCTAAGTTGCCCTCCCACAAGTGTGTACTCCGAAAGAGTGTTTAGTGCCGCCGCTCACCTTGTCAGCAATCGGCGTACGAGGTTACATCCAGAAAATGTGGAGAAGATGATGTTCATTAAAATGAATTATAATCAATTCCTCCGTGGAGACATTGAACAGCAGCAATTGCCTCCACAAAGTACACAGGGAGCTGAGATGGTGGATTCCAGTGGGGACGAATTGATAATCTGTGAGGAGGGGGATGTACAAGGTGATATATCGGAGGATGATGATGAGGTGGACATCTTGCCTCTGTAGAGCCAGTTTGTGCAAGGAGAGATTAATTGCTTCTTTTTTGGTGGGGGTCCAAACCAACCCGTCATTTCAGTCACAGTCGTGTGGCAGACCCTGTCACTGAAATGATGGGTTGGTTAAAGTGTGCATGTCCTGTTTATACAACATAAGGGTGGGTGGGAGGGCCCAAGGACAATTCCATCTTGCACCTCTTTTTTCTTTAATTTTTCTTTGCCTCATGTGCTGTTTGGGGAGTATTTTTTGGAAGGGCCATCCTGCGTGACACTGCAGTGCCACTCCTAGATGGGCCCGGTGTTTGTGTCGGCCACTAGGGTCGCTTATCTTACTCACACAGCTACCTCATTGCGCCTCTTTTTTTCTTTGCGTCATGTGCTGTTTGGGGAGGGTTTTTTGGAAGGGACATCCTGCGTGACACTGCAGTGACACTCCTAGATGGGCCCGGTGTTTGTGTCGGCCACTAGGGTCGCTTATCTTACTCATACAGCTACCTCATTGCGCCTCTTTTTTTCTTTGCGTCATGTGCTGTTTGGGGAGGGTTTTTTGGAAGGTACATCCTGCGTGACACTGCAGTGCCACTCCTAGATGGGCCCGGTGTTTGTGTCGGCCACTAGGGTCGCTTATCTTACTCACACAGCTACCTCATTGCGCCTCTTTTTTTCTTTGCGTCATGTGCTGTTTGGGGAGGGTTTTTTGGAAGGGACATCCTGCGTGACACTGCAGTGCCACTCCTAGATGGGCCCGGTGTTTGTGTCGGCCACTAGGGTCGCTTATCTTACTCACACAGCTACCTCATTGCGCCTCTTTTTTTCTTTGCGTCATGTGCTGTTTGGGGAGGGTTTTTTGGAAGGGACATCCTGCGTGACACTGCAGTGCCACTCCTAGATGGGCCCGGTGTTTGTGTCGGCCACTAGGGTCGCTTATCTTACTCACACAGCTACCTCATTGCGCCTCTTTTTTTCTTTGCGTCATGTGCTGTTTGGGGAGGGTTTTTTGGAAGGGACATCCTGCGTGACACTGCAGTGCCACTCCTAGATGGGCCCGGTGTTTGTGTCGGCCACTAGGGTCGCTTATCTTACTCACACAGCTACCTCATTGCGCCTCTTTTTTTCTTTGCGTCATGTGCTGTTTGGGGAGGGTTTTTTGGAAGGGACATCCTGCGTGACACTGCAGTGCCACTCCTAGATGGGCCCGGTGTTTGTGTCGGCCACTAGGGTCGCTTATCTTACTCACACAGCTACCTCATTGCGCCTCTTTTTTTCTTTGCGTCATGTGCTGTTTGGGTAGGGTTTTTTGGAAGGGCCATCCTGCGTGACACTGCAGTGCCACTCCTAGATGGGCCAGGTGTTTGTGTCGGCCACTAGGGTCGCTTATCTTACTCACACAGCTACCTCATTGCGCCTCTTTTTTTCTTTGCGTCATGTGCTGTTTGGGGAGGGTTTTTTGGAAGGGCCATCCTGCGTGACACTGCAGTGCCACTCCTAGATGGGCCAGGTGTTTGTGTCGGCCACTAGGGTCGCTTATCTTACTCACACAGCTACCTCATTGCGCCTCTTTTTTCTTTGCGTCATGTGCTGTTTGGGGAGGGTTTTTTGGAAGGGCCATCCTGCGTGACACTGCAGTGCCACTCCTAGATGGGCCAGGTGTTTGTGTCGGCCACTAGGGTCGCTTAGCTTAGTCATCCAGCGACCTCGGTGCAAATTTTAGGACTAAAAATAATATTGTGAGGTGTGAGGTATTCAGAATAGACTGAAAATGAGTGGAAATTATGGTTTCTGAGGTTAATAATACTTTGGGATCAAAATGACCCCCAAATTCTATGATTTAAGCTGTTTTTTAGTGTTTTTTGAAAAAAACACCCGAATCCAAAACACACCCGAATCCGACAAAAAAAATTCGGTGAGGTTTTGCCAAAACGCGGTCGAACACAAAACACGGCCGCGGAACCGAACCCAAAACCAAAACACAAAACCCGAAAAATTTCAAGTGCACATCTCTAGGGAGCCCACACTATATACAGCACAGTAAAGGTAGGGAGCACACACTATATATAGCACAGTACAGGGAGGGAGCACACACTTCATACAGCACAGTACAGGGAGGGAGCACACACTACATACTGCACAGTACAGGGAGGGGGAGCACACACTACATACAGCACAGTACAGGGAGGGAGCACACACTTCATACAGCACAGTACAGGGAGGGGGCCAGTGCCGTAACTAGACATTTTAGCGCTGTGTGCAAGAAACAGCATCGGCGCCCCCCCCCCCCATATATACAAAACAGGGCCATTGCGCACATCAGGCGCGTGCCTAAACTATAGGAGCAAGACCACAGAGCTCCCTTTCACACATTATGGCAGCAAAGCCCCCCTTTTTTTACACATTAGGCAGGGTCCCCATTTTTACACATTACGGCAGCAGAGAGTCCCCTTTTTTACACATTACGGCAGCAGAGAGTTCCTTTTTTTACACATTACGGCAGCAGAGAGTCCCCTTTTTTACACATTACGGCAGCAGAGAGTCCCCTTTTTTACACATTACGGCAGCAGAGAGTCCCCTTTTTTACACATTAGGGCAGCAGAGAGTCCCCTTTTTTACACATTACGGCAGCAGAGAGTCCCCTTTTTTACACATTAGGGCAGCAGAGAGTCCCCTTTTTTACACATTACGGCAGCAGAGAGTCCCCTTTTTTACACATTACGGCAGCAAAGAGTCCCCTTTTTTACACATTACGGCAGCAGAGAGTCCCCTTTTTTTACACATTAGGGCAGCAGAGAGCCCCCTTTTTTACACATTAGGGCAGCAGAGAGTCCCCTTTTTTACACATTAGGGCAGCAGAGAGTCCCCTTTTTTACACATTAGGGCAGTAGAGTCCTCCTTTTTACACATTAAGCATGCAGGGTCCCCTGTTTACACATTAGGCAGATTCCTCTTTTTACACATTAGGAAGCAGAGTCCCCCTTTTAAATGAGATAGAGAGTGTGTGTGTGTGTGTGTGTGTGTGTGTGTGTGTGTGTGTGTGTGTGAGAGTGACAGTGTTTGTGTGTGTAAGTATTATACTTAACTGTGACCAGCTGGCAGAGTGGCAGGCCTCTCTTCTTCTCCTTCCTGGCTGCCTCCTCCTCCTCCTCCTCCAGCTCTCAACTCCTCGCAGTGCAGTCTCTCCCGAGTTGCAGGGGGTGGCGATCCGGCTGCTGCTCCTCCATCCTCTCTCCCCCGCGGCCCCCCCCCCCGGCGTGATGCAGTTAGGGAGCAGAAAGGGTAGCAGAGAGAGTGGGTGTAGGGAGCAGAGAGAGTGGGTGTAGGGATCAGTGAATGAGGGGAGCAGAGAGTTGGTGTAGGGAGCAGAGAGTGGGTGTAGGGAGCAGTGAGGGTGAGTATAGGGAGCAGTGAGTGAGGGGAGCAGAGCAAGTGGATGTAGGGAGCAGAGAGCGGGTATAGGGAGCAGAGAGTGGGTGTAGGAAGCAGTGAGGGTGAGTGTAGGGATCAGTGAGTGAGGGGAACAGAGCAAGTGGGTATAGGGAGCAGAGAGCGGGGGTAGGGAGCAGAGAGCGGGTGTAAGGAGCAGAGAGAGCGGGTGTAGGGAGCAGAGAGAGTGGGTGTAGGGAGTAGTGAGTGAGGGGAGCAGAGAGTGGGTGTAGGGAGTAGAGAGAGTGGGTGTAGGGAGTAGAGAGAGAGTGGGTGTAGGAAGCAGGGAGAGTGGGTGTAGGGAGCAGAGAGGGTGGGTGTAGGGAGCAGATAGGGTGGGTGTAGGAGCAGAGAGGGTGGGTGTAGGGAGCAGAGAATGAGGGGAGCAGAGAGTGTGTGTAGGAAGCAGTGAGTGTGAGGAGCAGAGCAAGCGGGTGTAGGGAGCAGAGAGCGGGTGTAGGGAGCAGAGAGCTGGTGTAGGGAGCAGAGAGTGGGTGTAGGGAGCAGTGAGGGTGAGTGTAGGGAGCAGTGAGTGAGGGGAGCAGAGCAAGTGGATGTAGGGAGCAGAGAGTGGGTGTAGGAAGCAGTGAGGGTGAGTGTAGGGATCAGTGAGTGAGGGGAACAGAGCAAGTGGGTGTAGGGAGCAGAGAGCGGGGGTAGGGAGCAGAGAGCGGGTGTAAGGAGCAGAGAGAGCGGGTGTAGGGAGCAGAGAGAGTGGGTGTAGGGAGTAGTGAGTGAGGGGAGCAGAGAGTGGGTGTAGGGAGTAGAGAGAGTGGGTGTAGGGAGTAGAGAGAGAGTGGGTGTAGGAAGCAGGGAGAGTGGGTGTAGGGAGCAGAGAGGGTGGGTGTAGGGAGCAGATAGGGTGGGTGTAGGAGCAGAGAGGGTGGGTGTAGGGAGCAGAGAATGAGGGGAGCAGAGAGTGTGTGTAGGAAGCAGTGAGTGTGAGGAGCAGAGCAAGCGGGTGTAGGGAGCAGAGAGCGGGTGTAGGGAGCAGAGAGCTGGTGTAGGGAGCAGAGAGTGGGTGTAGGGAGCAGTGAGGGTGAGTGTAGGGAGCAGTGAGTGAGGGGAGCAGAGCAAGTGGATGTAGGGAGCAGAGAGCGAGTATAGGGAGCAGAGAGTGGGTGTAGGAAGCAGTGAGGGTGAGTGTAGGGATCAGTGAGTGAGGGGAACAGAGCAAGTGGGTGTAGGGAGCAGAGAGCGGGGGTAGGGAGCAGAGAGCGGGTGTAGGAAGCAGTGAAGGTGAGTGTAGGGATCAGTGAGTGAGGGGAACAGAGCAAGTGGGTGTAGGGAGCAGAGAGCGGGGGTAGGGAGCAGAGAGCGGGTGTAAGGAGCAGAGAGAGCGGGTGTAGGGAGCAGAGAGAGTGGGTGTAGGGATCAGTGAATGAGGGGAGCAGAGAGTTGGTGTAAGGAGCAGAGAGTGGGTGTAGGGAGCAGTGAGGGTGAGTGTAGGGAGCAGTGAGTGAGGGGAGCAGAGCAAGTGGATGTAGGGAGCAGAGGGCGGGTATAGGGAGCAGAGAGTGGGTGTAGGAAGCAGTGAGGGTGAGTGTAGGGATCAGTGAGTGAGGGGAACAGAGCCAGTGGGTGTAGGGAGCAGAGAGCGGGGGTAGGGAGCAGAGAGCGGGTGTAAGGAGCAGAGAGAGCGGGTGTAAGGAGCAGAGAGAGTGGGTGTAGGGAGTAGTGAGTAAGGGGAGCAGAGAGTGGGTGTAGGGAGTAGAGAGAGAGTGGGTGTAGGAAGCAGGGAGAGTGGGTGTAGGGAGCAGAGAGGGTGGGTGTAGGGAGCAGAGAGGGTGGGTGTAGGGAGCAGAGAATGAGGGGAGCAGAGAGTGCGTGTAGGAAGCAGTGAGTGTGAGGAGCAGAGCAAGCGGGTGTAGGGAGCAGAGAGCGGGTGTAGGGAGCAGAGAGCGGGTGTAGGGAGCAGAGAGTGGGTGTAGGGAGCAGTGAGGGTGAGTGTAGGGAGCAGTGAGTGAGGGGAGCAGAGCAAGTGGATGTAGGGAGCAGAGAGTGGGTGTAGGAAGCAGTGAGGGTGAGTGTAGGGATCAGTGAGTGAGGGGAACAGAGTAAGTGGGTGTAGGGAGAAGAGAGCGGGGGTAGGAAGCAGAGAGCGGGTGTAAGGAGCAGAGAGAGCGGGTGTAGGGAACAGAGAGTGGGTGTAGGGAGCAGAGAGTGGGTGTAGGGAGCAGTGAGGGTGAGTGTAGGGATCAGTGAGTGAGGGGAGCAGAGCAAGTGTGTGTAGGGAGCAGAGAGCGGGTATAGGGAGCAGAGAGCGGGTATAGGGAGCAGAGAGTGGGTGTAGGAAGCAGTGAGGGTGAGTGTAGGGATCAGTGAGTGAGGGGAGCAGAGCAAGTGTGTGTAGGGAGCAGAGAGTGGGTGTAGGGAGCAGTGAGTAAGGGGAACAGAGCAAGTGGGTGACACTGAGGGGAGCAAAGCAAGTGGGTGACACTGAGAGGAGCAGAGAGACTGGGGTGTAGGGAACAGTGCATGTCAGTGGAGCTGCCAGTGCCGAGCTAAGTGTGCGTTAATGCTGCGGCTGCCACTTGTAACCTCCCCCCTCCACCTCCGCCTCCGTCTCTGTTACTCACCCCACACACTGCCTCTGGCTCGGTCCGCTCCTCTGCTTCTTCCGGCTCCCGCCGCCGAGTTCAAGGCAGAGCTCCGGAGATCGGAGCTCTGCACATCACCTGCGGGTGAGAGGGCGGGTGGGCGGCGGCCGCAAACTAATTACTGCGGGAGGTGGCGGCGGAGAAATGCGGAGAGCGAGTGTGCCGAGTGTGCCGGTTGCGCCTGCAGTGCCCATGTGCTGTGGGCGGCGCCCACTCGGTACACACGTCGTTACGGCACTGGAGAGGGCGCACACACTACATACCGCACAGTACAGGGAGGGGGAGCACACACTACATACAGCACAGTACAGGGAGGGGGAGCACACACTATATACAGCACAGCACAGGTAAGGAGCACACACTATATACAGCACAGTACAGAGAGGAGGAGCACACACAACATACAGCACAGTACAGGGAGGGAGCACACACTACATACAGCACAGTACAGGGAGGGGAAGCACATACTACATACAGCGTAGTACAGGGAGGGGGAGCACACACTACACACAGCACAGTACATGGAGGGGGAGCACAAACTACATACAGCACAGTACAGGGAGGGGGCGCACACACTACATACAGCACAGTACAAGGAGGGAGCACACACTACATACAGCACAGTACAGGGAGGGAGCACACACTACATATAGCACAGTACAGGGAGGGGGAGCACACACTATATACAGCACAGTACAGGGAAGGAGCACACACTATATACAGCACAGTACAGGGAAGGGGAGCACACACTATATACAGCACGGTACAGGGTGGGAGCACACACTATATACAGCACAGCACAGGGAGGGAGCACAAACTATATACAGCACAGTACAGGGAGGGAGCACACACTACATACCGCACAGTACAGGGAGGGGGAGCACACACTACATACAGCACAGTACAGGGAGGGGGTGCACACACTACATACAGCACAGTACATGGAGGGGGAGCACACACTACATACAGCACAGTACAGGGAGGGGGAGCACACACTACATACAGCACAGTACAGGGAGGGAGCACACACTACATACAGCACAGTACAGGGAGGGAGCACACACTACATACAGCACAGTACAGGGAGGGGGAGCACACACTATATACAGCACAGCACAGGGAAGGAGCACACACTATATACAGCACAGTACAGAGAGGAGGAGCACACACAACATACAGCACAGTACAGGGAGGGAGCACACACTACATACAGCACAGTACAGGGAGGGGAAGCGCACACTACATACAGCGTAGTACAGGGAGGGGGAGCACACACTACACACAGCACAGTACAGGAAGGGAGCACACACTATATACAGCACAGTAAAGGTAGGGAGCACACACTACATACAGCACAGTACAGAGAGGGAGCACACACTTCATACAGCACAGTACAGGGAGGTAGCACACACTACATACCGCACAGTACAGGGAGGGGGAGCACACACTACATACAGCACAGTACAGGGAGGGGGCGCACACTACATACAGCACAGTACAGGGAGGGGGAGCACACACTACATACAGCACAGTACAGGGAGGGGGAGCACACACTACATACAGCACAGTATAGGGAGGGAGCACACACTACATACAGCACAGTACAGGGAGGGAGCACACACTACATACAGCACAGTACAGGGAGGGAGCACACACTACATACAGCACAGTACAGGGAGGGAGCACACACTACATACAGCACAGTACAGGGAGGGAGCACACACTACATACAGCACAGTACAGGGAGGGAGCACACACTACATACAGCACAGTACAGGGTGGGAGCACACACTACATACAGCATAGTACAGGGTGGGAGCACACACTACATACAGCACAGTACAGGGTGGGAGCACACACTACATACAGCATAGTACAGGGAGGAGGAGCACACACTACATACAGCACAGTACAGGGAGGGAGCACACACTACATACAGCACAGTACAGGGAGGGGGAGCACACACTACATACAGCACAGTACAGGGTGGGAGCACACACTACATACAGCACAGTACAGGGTGGGAGCACACACTATATACAGCATAGTACAGGGTGGGAGCACACACTATATACAGCACAGTACAGGGAGGGAGCACACACTACATACAGCATAGTACAGGGAGGGAGCACACACAAGTAGTGAAACACAGACACAAGGGACCTGCGCAGCGGAATCTGTCCCAGTGGCCAATCCGCCCCTGATTACAGTACATACATAGCCACCACATTATTACATGAATAGCACCACATTACATGTATAGCACCACATTACACGCAGGGTCGGACTGGCCCACAGGGGAACAGGGGAAACCACCGGTGGGCCCTACTGCCTGTGGTCCCTCCTCCTCCTCCTCCTCTAGGGATCAAGTTCCAGGCTATCCTAGTGCACTGGATGTATGCATTATACATATGTTCCATTATATTTCACAATAATTTGGTTTATTATATATTTACCAAGGGGCACAGAACATGTAGTGGTTAGCCAAACCTCTGTGGTGGCTGGCCACGCCCCCACTGGAACCTGGCTACACCTTTAAGCATGGGCCCCTATATCAGCATTCCCCCGGTGGGCCCTTCATGCTCCAGTCTGACACTGATTAGATTACACGTATAGCACTGCATTACATACAGTACAGTACAGGGAGGGAGCAAACACTACATACAGCACAGTACAGGGAGGGAGCACACACTACATACAGCACAGTACAGGGAGGGAGCACACACTACATACAGCACAGTACAGGGAGGAGGAGCACACACTACATACAGCACAGTACAGGGAGGGAGCACACACTACATACAGCACAGTACAGGGAGGGGGAGCACACACTATATATAGCACAGTACAGGGAGGGAGCACACACTACAAACAGCACAGTACAGGAAGGGGGCACACACTACATACAGCACAGTACAGGGAGGGGGAGCACACACTACATACAGCACAGTACAGGGAGAGAGCACACACTACATACAGCATAGTACAGGGAGGGAGCACACACAAGTAGTGAAACACAGACACAAGGGACCTGCGCAGCGGAATCTGTCCCAGTGGCCAATCCGCCCCTGATTACAGTACAAACATAGCCACCACATTATTACATGAATAGCACCACATTACATGCAGAGCCGGATTAAGACCATGGGGGGCCCGGGGCACTTAAGAGAGTGGGGCCCCTAATAGAGAAGGCAGAAATAAAATAAAAAATAAAAAAAAATATATATATATACACACACATATATATATATATATATACACATATATATATATATTTGCCTCCCCAAGCAGCACACCCCCTGCCACACCGCAGATCGGATCTCTCTGAGCGACGGCTCAGCTGTCCAATAAAGTATGAATGAAGCAGCCTGCCGCTCAGTCATTGGCTGGGCACGCAGGCTGTTTCATTGATACATTATTGGACAGCTGAGCCGTCGCTCAGCTCAGCTGTCCTGTCTGTGTGCAGCTGTGCAGTGAGGACGGGAGCCGGGGAGCACAGCACCGCAGATCGGATCGGAAGAGAGATCCGATCTGCGGTGTGGCAGGGGGCCCTTTTGGAAAGGGGGGCCCGGGGTACGTATCCCCCGGGCCCCCCCCTTAATCCGGCTCTGATTACATGTATAGTACCACATTACACGTATAGCACTGCATTACATGTATAGCACCACACTATGGTGGTCATTTTGAGTTGTTCGCTCGCTAGTAGTTTTTAGCAGCTGTGCAAACGCTATGCCGCTTCCCACTGGGAGTGTATTTTAGCTTAGCAGAAGTGCGAACGAAAGGATCGCAGAGCGGCGGCAAACCTTTTTTGTGCTGTTTTAGAGTAGCTCAAAACCTACTCAGCGCTTGCGATCACTTCAGACTATTCAGTTCCTGTTTTGACGTCACAAACACGCCCTGCATTCGCCCAGCCACGCCTGCGTTTTTCATGGCATGCCTGCATTTTTAAGAACATTTCCCTGAAAACGGTCAGTTGACACCCAGAATCGCCCACTTCATGTCAATCACTCTGCGGCCAGCAGTGCGACTGAAAAACTTCACTGTACCTTGGTTGTCATTCTGAGTTGTTCGCTCGTTATTTTTTTCTCGCAACGGAGCGATTAGCCGCTAATGCGCATGCGCAATGTCCGCACTGCGACTGCGCCAAGTAAATTTGCTATGCAGTTAGGTATTTTACTCACGGCATTACGAGGTTTTTTCTTCGTTCTGGTGATCGGTGTGTGATTGACAGGAAGTGAGTGTTTCTGGGCGGAAACTGGGCGTTTTATTGGTGTGTGCGAAAAAACGCTACCGTTTCTGTGAAAAACGCGGTAGTGGCTGGAGAAACGGAGGCGTGTCTGGGCGAACGCTGGGTGTGTTTGTGACGTCAAACCAGGAACGACAAGCACTGAACTGATCGCAGATGCCGAGTAAGTCTGGAGCTACTCAGAAACTGCTAAGAACTGTCTATTCGCAATTTTGAGAATCTTTCGTTCGCAATTTTACTATGCTAAGATTCACTCCCAGTAGGCGGGCCCTTGTGTGAAACAACATAGTTCGTTGTAATAGTACGCGCATACACATTGCTCCACATGCGCAGAAGTGCCATTTTTTTGCCTCATCGCTGCACAGCGAACGAATGCAGCTAGCGCTCAACTCGGAATGACCACCTATATGTATAGCACCGCACACAAATACAGTAGCACCATACAGTATAACACAAATAGCACCACATTACAGGTATTGTACCACACTACACGTATAGCACCACATCACACGTATAGCACCTCATTACACAAATAGAACCGCATCACATATGTAGCCACCGCATTACATACGTAGCCACCGTATTACATAAATAGGCCCATCATCATGAACAGACATTGGGCAGCTATAGGGCTGAAGGACTTTGCATTAGAGATTGTCCCAGGGCTGGCTGTGAGTGGTGCCTGATCAGCTGCAATCCTAAGAACAAGGTACATCCTGCTCCTGTCCAGTCCCCAAACCATATAGTGTGACCAGGGATGCCCTAACCCTTACACCATCATGATAATGCAAATAATGTAATTAAAAATAACCTCTCTGTCGGGTCCCCTTAAGTGCTCAGTTGCCGCTCTGGCCAGTTCAGTGAGAGAGCGGGAGCTAGGGTGGTGGTGGGTTTAGTGAACCCGGCTCTGGCCATCACTATGCTGCTGCTCCCAGGCCGGGCTCGTTGAAGAGACCTTTGGCCAGGCCATAGAGACGATGCTGCCTAGCTGGTTAACTTTCTCCAGGTCCCCCATTGGTAGAAAAGCTTCACCACTTTTCACGGCTAGCAGCACCCAGAAATGACTGCTAGCCTAACTCCGGATTGCATTCCAATGAACCGCAAGTACTGGATGCAGTGTGAGCCAGCCCAACCTGAGTGTGAATCGGCCTGGCTGAGTGGGAAATGGGACTGGTACATCGGAATCTGTCATGGTGTCCTGGTGGGCCAATCCGCCCCTGTGTGTAACTAACAGTTTGCCAGGATGGCACTTGTCAAGTTGTCACTGTTGTCAGGTACACCGGAGGGAGCGGGCTTTTGTTCTGAGCTCCTTGCTCTGAGCTCACAGAGCTTCCATGATGTTGTGGCCCTGAAGTACAGTGTGCATAATAGCGCAACATTGCAATGCAGCTGAACAGAAGGTTTAGTGAAGTAATTAATTTTGCCAGAGGTGAGTGGATCTGTGGGTATGACAATGTCTAAAAGTTTAATTGATGCGTGTATGTGTGTGTGTAGAACTGAAGTGGCTTTCCGTATATATTTAATATAGATTCTGGTTTTATGGGTGCAAATTTACAGCAGTTTTCTATCCTACTGTATATTTCTGTATTTGTATAGTTTCATATATTATAATAGATTGACATGTTATGTTAACACGCAACCCGACAGCCCAAAATTTGACAATTGCTTTTTTTTAAATGTGTGCACCAATTGATGCCCCATCCACATTGTAGCTCCACCCACAATATGCACAGCTCTGCCCAGTAATGGCCCTGCCTATTTTGTCAGTTATGGGCCCCACAATTTCTGATGGCAGCCCTAAGCACAAGTCACTCCGGAGGTCCTACCAGTTTCATCTGAGCCTACATGGAGTCACGTCATTTAACAACAATAGTAAATAAGCAACTGAAAAACACTAAAATGCATGAAACATAAATAAGTATTTAATGGATAATAACTTAAACAATATATATATTTTTCTTCTGGGATATCATCCCTTCCCCCTTAGTTTAGACAAGAAGTTTTCCAGGGACTGCCCACCTGCTGGTATATCGCCTCACTACTCTTCTCTTTGTCTTTTCTCCTGTCTCCTTGTTTAGGTTAGGCTAGAGCAGGGAAGTTTGATATTTTTTCTCTCCAAGGCTTTCCTCTTATATTTACCCAGCAATGTGCTTTCCTGAAACCACAGCCTGTGGTGGGGTGGCTCCCTGGGGGGATGCTATTGTACAGAATGTTAGGGTAGTGTGGCCTCTATGAGAATCCTGCTCATTGCAGCTGAGAGATGGCCAGACAGGTTGCATATGATTGGGTTCGGCTCCTGCAAGAAAACACCGCTTCCGGCATCATACACATGGTGCTTCTGGGTTCACGCCATCACATAATCACACCGCCGGGCCTACCTCCCAGTGTACCGCTCAGGTCCGTGAATGCACAACATGGAGTCCTACTTAAACATGGTGCCATGCATTGACCAGCGTGCACCACTCAAGGGAACTGATGGTTTTTATTCTGCCTGCAAAGTAAAGCCTGTGTCTGCCTCAGTACACCTATTATGGATGGAGTGCCTTCACCACCATAAGCCTGAAAATTCCCAGCAGAGGTAAGTTTTTTATTAATGGGCTTCTTATTATGCTAAATTTAGGTTAGGCATTAAATAGGCTTATTTATTATTTTACATTGTGTCTGCATCAACAAGACTAGTTGGGAAGGAAACGTGTTCTAAAGAGGAGTTTTTGAGTTGGCAAAAGTCTAAAAGATCCAGGTCTCAGACAAGTTTTAAGTATGATCATAATCCAAGTGTTATCAGATGGGCCTTTTGAGGATGATATAAATTATATTTCTAGTGAAGAGTCTAGATAATTATGGGAGCGGAACAGTATCCTTTGTTTGAATACGGATTCAAAAAGAGTAGATGTTTGACTGTTCATAAAGTCATAAAAGAGTTACTTTCTAAAGAATGGCAGAGTCTGGATAAATAGACAAGGAAAGTTGTCTCAAATTGAGCAAAAATGTACCCTATTAAAGATCATCAATTTCTTAATTGGAGTATTATACCTAAAGTTGATGCAGCTGTATCTGAATTACCCTCTAAAACCATTATACCATTAGAAAATGGTGCACCTTTTTCATTACATAAATAATGGACAGGAGGATAGAAAGTTCACTGTGGAACAGTGTTTGCTGTGTCTTTAAAAGCTGGAGTAGCTATAATGTAGCTTCTGTTCCTAGAGCTTTAAGATTATGGAGGCTCCCCATACATACAGATTTTGAAGAGAAAATTTCCAAACCTTTATGTTTTAAGGAGTCTGGAAATGATGAAAAAAACATTGAATTCCTATATGAATCTTCTTTGGATGTAGTTATCTTTACTGCTAAAGCTGTAGCATCAGGAGTTACAGCAAGAAGGGCATTATGACTGCACTCCTGGTCTGCAGATGCCCATTCCAAAAAATAATAATAATTGGTGACCTTACCCTCTCAGGGTTCATTTTTATTTGGCACCAAACTGGAAGATATGATACAAAGGCTGACAGGTAGAAGACTCACTCAGGATAGAAGATATAGGTTTTCCCTACACTCGCCAACCAGACAACAGTTTAAAGAAGCAAGGACCTCTGGACTGGCAGACACTATTACAGATGATATTCTGGTGTGTCAAGGCAGTCCTTCCATAAGGAATATAGAATGGATAATACCAGACAATGACTACTATGTCCCTATTCTAGAAGATGCAAGGTTTTAGAAATTTGCAGAATGGGGGAAGACTTTAGTGGAAGACAATTGGGTTTTAAATATTGTACCAAATGGTTACCATATACAGTTTGTTAAAGATTCCAAGAGCAAACGTATTTGTAAATAAAAAATGCCAAGCCTACCAAGAAATGCCAAGAAAGTTTAGGACACCTGTCAGATTCTCAGGCTATGGAATCAGTGCAAATTTTTTTTTAAATGTTTTTATCCAATTTATTTATTTTAAAGAAAAAGAAAATTAGGTTTTAGGACAATTCTGTACCTCAAGGAATTGAACCAGTTTGTGAAAGAAAACCATTCCGAATGGAAAACTTAAAATTGATCTTTCCAGGTTTAAGAAGAAAAGATTTCCTAGCCTCAATAGGTTTAAGATATGCTCAATTTCATGTGCCAGTCAATCGACAAAGTCAAACGTTTCTCAGATTCTGTGTTCAAGGCAGACACATCCAATTTACCTATCTCCCATTTGGCCTATCAACATCACCAAGAACATTCACAAAGGTTCTTATAACAATGATGACTTGTCTGAGGAAACAATACATGGAAATTTGGCCATATCTTGATGACATTTTAATTCAGGGAGATTCGAAGAGTTGGTACAGAAGAATTTGTATCAAGCAACACAATTTTACAAAGTTTTCATGGTTGAATCATAAATTGAAAACAAAACAAAAAAGGTACTTTGTGCCAGTTCGAAGAATCCAGTTTCTGAGTGTACAAATAGACATGCTCTCATACGATGTCACTCTCAGAGGAGAGATATACAGATGTTTCCTCTTACATCCTTGCTGCAGTCACACTAAACAGCCTTGCATGTTCCATGCAAAAGAATATAATAGCAGATTGTTTAAGCGTGAAGGAGGTTCTTCCTGGAGAGTGGTAACTGAACACCAATATATTTTAAGCAGGTGGTGATCAAGTTTGGTCAACCAGATTTGTACCTCACGGCAACACACTTGACCAAGAACATCAGATGTTTTTTTTGTCTAGATATTATCTTATGGAAACAAGCGGAATAGATGCTCTCTCAGTACAGTGGATCTTCCAACCAGGTTACGTCTTCTCACCATTTTCTCCGATAGAAAAGGAATTATCAGTGAGTATAATTCACTGATATCAATGTCATAAGGCAAGCAACCAAATTGATTAAGGGTCTAGAGGCATTGGACTCTGAGGAAAGGCTTACTAGGCTAGATATGTTTATTATGGATGGAGTGCCTTCACCACCATAAGCCTGAAAATTCCCAGCAGAGGTAAGTCCTTATTAATGGACTTCTTATTATGCTAAATTTAGGTTAGTCATTAAATAAGCTTTTTTTACTCTTTTACATTGTGTCTGCAGCAACAAGACTTAGGAAGGAAACTTGTTCTAAAGAGTTTTTGAGTTTGCAAAAGTCTAAAAGATCCAGGTCTCAGACAAGTTTAGATTATAATCATATTTCAAGTGTTATCAGATGGGCCTTTTGAGGATAATATAAATGATATTTCTAATGAGGAGTCTGGATAATTATGGGAGTGGAACAGTATCAGTACAGTGGACCTTCCAACCAGGTTATGTCTTCCCACCATTTTCTCTGATAGAAAAGGAATTATCTGTGAGTATAATTCACTGATATCAATGTCATAAGGCAAGCAACCAAATTGATTAAGGGTCTAGAGACACTGGACTCTGAGGAAAGGCTTACTAGGCTAGATATTTTTACACTCGAAAAGAGGCGGTTAAGAAGGGACATTATAAATATTGACAAATATATAAAAGGACAATACAAGACCTTTCAGGCGATTTGTTTTAAAAAAAAAATCTCTGCTCAGGACACGCGGACACCCTCTCAGACTAGAGGACAGGAAATTTAATACCATACGAAGGAAAGGGTTCTTAACAGTAAGGGCAGTAAGGTTTCAGAATTCTCTGTCAGAGAAGGTAGTAATGGTGGACTCAGTCGATAAGTTTGAAAATGGATTAGATAAATTCCTAACTGAAAGCAATATCCAAGGGTACAGCATTTAAGAAAAAGCATGAATGATAGTTGATATTAGACTAATAAACATAACTTCATCCGGGTAATTATAGTAAACCGATAGTTACATTCAGAATAGCGTAAGGATTACATTACAGGTTGAACACGATAGACATTTTCTCTTTTTTCAACCTCATCAACTACAGTATGTTACTATAATTGTTTTATTTCTCACTTAGGGCCTTATTCAGCATGAGTTGTAGTTGTGCGAAAATTCGCACAAATGCAACCCTTCACATTAACATGCAGGGGGGATGTCCAGCACAGGGCAAGTCTGCCCCACATGCCGGGTCCTGCTCTCACCGCTAACATGCATACTCCTTGCTCAATAGTGATTTCAGCACCATTATGATTCATGCTGAATCGTCCCCTTAATACATTACGATGAAAGGTGTGTTAACAATGATGCCATCTTGCAGACTATAGTTTTGTAATCAGTAAGAGAGATGGATCAATGGAGCTAAAAATACAAATCATGTCTTCTTTGTGCTCATATGCTCCTGTGTTTTGCAATTGCTCCTGCTTTTCTGGAGTCTCACAGGGATTAGATTAATAAAGTATTAACGTATTCAGTATGAAAAGCCGGTGGTCAGTATCCTGACGCCGGCATCCCGATCGCGGCAATGCCAACAGGGGTGCATTATGTAAGGTAACCTACCTCTCCTACCCCTAAACCTCCCTGTCCAGAGCCTAATCCTGACCTCCCCTATTTGTACCTAACCCTAACCTCCCCTCGGTGGTGCCTAAACCTAACCCACCTTTCCTGCAGCCTAAACCTAACCCTCCCCGCTTAGTGCCTAACACTATCACTTCCCCGGTGGTGTCTAACCCTAACCCCCCCTCTCTACACCCTAACCTCTCCCACCTTGCAGCCTAACCCTAACCCCCCCGGAGTATTCATACCTAACCCCCCTCCCGCAGCCTAAACCTAAGGTGGCCATTAATACTTACCTTCGGGATCCTGACTGTCAGGATTCTGTCGTCAGGATCCTAACTTTTTGGGGATTCCATTGTCTGTGTTCTCACGGCTGTTGGGTTTCCGGTGTCTGTATTACGGCAGCGGGATCCCGACAGCCAGGATACTGAACTTATACCATATCAACATTTTCATTAAAGATGGCTGAGAGACCTTGCCATATATGAGTAGTAGTAGCATTCCATACTTCCCATTTGTCTACTTTTACTTTGACTAAGAGGGGCAATAACAGTGGGAAGGATGCACTATCCTCAAGAATGCTGTTAAACCTCCAGAAAATGCAGTTTTCTGAGGTTTGACCACATTTCCCATATGCATCAAGCTCCGGAAAGTAATACATACCCAATAGGCAGTGCCACCTGTAGATTGTGTTGGCTAACAGCAGCCTTCAGCTTCCCCGAGATGAAACCACGCAAGCAAATAAGGACTCCGGGCTGGAAGTTCTCTAATCGCAAAGGACAGCTCTAATTGGAAGAGTTGTTCTTTCAAATTTGAACCTCAATTGCACATGGATACGGCGTTAATGAACGCTGCTAAGTATGTGATCAATGGTGCATACCTCCCAAATTTTGGCATCAGTGATTCGGGATCTTCGTGTGTCTGAGGCACGAACGACCCGAAAAGGGGGCATGACCTCATGGGTGAGGGTGTGTCACCTCAGCTGAGTGGGCATGGCCTCACAATACGGACCCGTTTTCTGCATTTTGGGGGTGTGCCCAGCACTCCCTGAGCAGCTGGGCAGTCTCTGGCTCACTTGCAGCGGATGATCAAAGGTTCCCCCAGCTGCCCCCCTGCCCGCGGAACACTGCTGCCCACGGGTGGGACAGCGGCACAGTGTCCAAATAGTGGGACTGTCCCACTGGAATCGGGACAGTTGGGAGGTATGGTGGTGGTATGTATTGGATTCAAAGGGGGAGATTCAATTGTTTGAAAAGTCAGTTGGGAGTCTGTTATTTCCTATCTAATAGACAGGTAAAAAGTAAAAACAGACACCCAAGTGGCTTTTTAAACATTTGAATCTCCCCCAAAATGTGATGTGTGATGCATCCCACCTGGTATTATTTAATCGCACCTAAAACAAAGGCATTACCAATGTTTTTTTTATTGCCATAATTTATATAACATATAGATTGTAGTCATACAGTATTCCCGGGATCTTATGAGTCCAAATAAAAGTAAGAATATACGTGATTGAAGGAGTGCAAAAATCAGCTGTCTGTACTTTGTTTAATTGTTTTAAATTTGGTCATGTGTACATTACATCACAGTCATCTACTGGAACAGTAGTTAAAAGTGACAGCGCATACAGTATAATTTATTTGGATAAGATATGAAGAAGTTGGAATGCAAATCTTAATGTGCTGTGTGGCTAGCTCAGGCATTCCCAACCGCGGTCCTCAAGGCACACCAACAGTGCAGGTTTTAGTGATATCCAGGCTTCAGCACAGGTGACATAATTAGTAGCTCAGTTATTTTGATTTAACCATCTGTGCTGCAGCCTGGATATCACCAAAACCTGCACTGTTGGTGTGCCTTGAGGACCGTGGTTGGGAATGCCTGGGCTAGCTAAACACAACAGCCTTTCAAAGAATGTGCTACATACTGTACTTGCATTTTTCATGTTTGCAGATATTTACTCGAAATTTCTTCTTTAGAAGATTGTCTTAACCCTTACTGTTGGCAATTTCCACCTAATGCGGCGCCATCACTACTTCTTTCTAAAGAAATGAGGAGCGATGAGTGAGGAAACCGATGACAGTTATTTATGCAATTTAAGCCTCTATACTGTGCTAAGAAAAATGCAGGGGAAGGTTACTTTCAGTTTATTTCTGTTTGGAGTATGAAATTGAGCCTATGGTAAAAAGCAATTTAGCTTGCATACAATGTTCAACAGTATTCAATGCATACAAACTGATTTTAAAATTTTTGTCTCTGGGAAAAGTCCAGGGACCAGAGGCGGAACTGGTGCATTGCACTGAGGACCCCTGCAGTAAAGGAGCCTGCAGCCAGCAGAATTACAATGAGTCAATGAGGCTCATTATTTACAGCGGGCTGGCAGTCCTCAACTAACGCCGAACTGCTGAGATGCTGACTGCCTTCTATCACTCACAAGCTAAGGCTGGTGTTAGTATTACAGGGTGTAGTATTCTAGCTCTATCTAGGGTCCGCCTCTCACAGCAGCACGGTCTCCTGTCAGCTGGGTGATGACTCTTGTCTTCAGCTGCACCTCCGTTGTAAGATCCACCTCGAGAAATTGCTCTACCCACCTGCCGGGCTTTCACCTGTGCTGGGATCCGGTCATGCTGCGGTGCCCACGCAGCCACTAATTATGCTCACTCCACTTAGATGCAGCTCACAGACAGCTGCCATCAGCGGAACACAAGCAGTGTGACCCGTTCCTGCCACAGCCACCTCAGAGCTCCCAACGGTCAGTGTGGGCTCCTATGTATAATAATTATTTGCAATAAGTGTGTGGATGCTTCCCTGTGTGTCAGCGTGTGATGGCTTCAGTTCATGTAGGACTTACTTGCTCCCCTCCCCAGTGCCTGGGCTGTCCTCCCCAGCCACTGTCTTTGTGCTTGACACTGTCACCAATGTTAAACAGTGTTGGCTAATATGTACAGTAGCTGGCTGGCAGACTTCCTAAAATCCTCATGACTACATACACAGAATACTATAAAATAATAATAATAATAATAATAATAATAATAATAATAATAATAATAATAATAATAAGTAAAAGTCTCATAAGGAAGCCCTTTTTGTTAAGATGTGATACCCCTGGTATGTCTTTATTGAGGGTGCTTAGTGAGGTATCACATAAGGTGCACTACTACTGTGTGGGCATAACGTGTGAAGGGCTCTACTACTGTGTGACATAATATGTATAATGGGTACTACTGTTTGTCATAACGTTTATAACGGGTACTACTGTGTGGCGTAACATGTAAAAGACATACTACTGTGTTGCGTAATGTGTATGTTGAGTACTACTGTGTGGCTTAACATGTTTAAGGGGTACTACTGTGTGGCGTAACGTGTATAAGGAGTACTACTGTGTGGCGTGACGTGTATAAGGAGTACTATTGTGTGGTATAATGTGTATAAGGAGTACTGTTGTGTGACATAACGTGTATAAAGGATACTGCTGTGTGGTGTAACATGTATAGGGACTACACCCCTTTTTAATGAGACTATCCCTATTTGGAATATCTGGTGGGGCCCAATGCATATTGTTGCACTTGGGCCTACCACTCACTAGTTCTGCCACTGCCAAAGAGGAGATGCAGGTGGGCACTGATGGGCTGGGGACAAATTCTTTGCTTCATAATATCATTTCTCTATCGTCCTAATTGGATGCTGGGGTTCCTGAAAGGACCATGGGGAATAGCGGCTCCGCAGGAGACAGGGCACAAAAGTAAAGCTTTTACAGGTCAGGTGGTGTGTACTGGCTCCTCCCCCTATGACCCTCCTCCAGACTCCAGTTAGATTTTTGTGCCCGGCCGAGAAGGGTGCAATTCTAGGTGGCTCTCATAAAGAGCTGCTTAGAGAGTTTAGCTTAGGTTTTTTATTTTACAGTGATTCCTGCTGGCAACAGGATCACTGCAACGAGGGACAGAGGGGAGAAGAAGTGAACTCACCTGCGTGCAGGATGGATTGGCTTCTTGGCTACTGGACATGAAGCTCCAGAGGGACGATCACAGGTACAGCCTGGATGGTCACCGGAGCCACGCCGCCGGCCCCCTCACAGATGCTGAAGCAAGAAGAGGTCCAGAATCGGCGGCTGAAGACTCCTGCAGTCTTCTTAAGGTAGCGCACAGCACTGCAGCTGTGCGCCATTTTCCTCTCAGCACACTTCACACGGCAGTCACTGAGGGTGCAGGGCGCTGGGGGGGGGGCGCCCTGGGAGGCAAATGAAAACCTTTAAAAAGGCTAAAAATACCTCACATATAGCCCCAGAGGCTATATGGAGATATTTACCCCTGCCTAAATGTACTAAATAGCGGGAGACGAGCCCGCCGAAAAAGGGGCGGGGCCTATCTCCTCAGCACACGGCGCCATTTTCTGTCACAGCTCCGCTGGTCAGGAAGGCTCCCAGGTCTCTCCCCTGCACTGCACTACAGAAACAGGGTATAACAGAGAGGGGGGGCAAAATAAATGGCAATATATTAATATAAAAGCAGCTATAAGGGAGCACTTAATCATAAGGCTATCCCTGTCATATATAGCGCTTTTTGGTGTGTGCTGGCAGACTCTCCCTCTGTCTCCCCAAAGGGCTAGTGGGTCCTGTCTTCGTATAGAGCATTCCCTGTGTGTCTGCTGTGTGTCGGTATGTGTGTGTCGACATGTATGAGGACGTTATTGGTGTGGAGGCGGAGCAATTGCCAAATATGAGGATGTCACCTCCTAGGGGGTCGACACCAGAATGGATGCCTTTATTTGTGGAATTACGGGATAGCGTCAACTCGCTTAAGCAGTCGTTTGCCGACATGAGGCGGCCGGACACTCAATTAGTGCCTGTCCAGGCGCCTCAAACACCGTCAGGGGCTGTAAAACGCCCCTTGCCTCAGTCGGTCGACACAGACCCAGACACAGGCACTGATTCCGGTGGTGAAGGTGACGAATCAACCGTATTTTCCAGTAGGGCCACACGTTATATGATTTTGGCAATAAAGGAGATGTTACATTTAGCTGATACTACAGGTACCACTAAACAGGGTATTATGTGGGGTGTGAAAAAACTACCAGTAGTTTTTACCGAATCAGAAGAATTAAATGACGTGTGTGATGAAGCGTGGGGTGCCCCGATAAAAAACTGCTAATTTCAAAGAAGTTATTGGCTTTATACCCTTTCCCGCCAGAGGTTAGGGAGCGCTGGGAAACACCTCCTAGGGTGGACAAAGCGCTAACACGCTTATCAAAACAAGTGGCGTTACCCTCTCCTGAGACGGCCGCACTTAAAGATCCATCAGATAGGAGGATGGAAAATATCCAAAAAGGTATATACACACATGCAGGTGTTATACTACGACCAGCTATTGCGACTGCCTGGATGTGCAGTGCTGGGGTAGTTTGGTCAGAGTCCCTGATCGAAAATATTGATACCCTGGACAGGGACAATATTTTACTGTCGTTAGAACAAATAAAGGATGCATTTCTTTATATGCGTGATGCACAGAGAGATATCTGCACACTGGCATCACGGGTAAGTGCTATGTCCATTTCGGCCAGAAGAGCTTTATGGACACGACAGTGGACAGGCGATGCGTAGAGGAGTTATTTGGGGTCGGTCTATCGGATTTGGTGGCCACGGCTACGGCCGGGAAATCCACCTTTCTACCTCAAGTCACTCCCCAACAGAAAAAGGCACCGACCTTTCAACCGCAGCCCTTTCGTTCCTTTAAAAATAAGAGAGCAAAGGGCTATTCATATCTGCCACGAGGCAGAGGACGAGGGAAGAGACAGCAACAGGCAGCTCCTTCCCAGGAACAGAAGCCCTCCCCGGCTTCTACAAAAGCCTCAGCATGACGCTGGGGCTTCGCAAGCGGACTCGGGGGCGGTAGGCGGTCGTCTCAAGAATTACAGCGCGCAGTGGGCTCACTCGCAGGTAAATCCCTGGATCCTGCAGATAATATCTCAGGGGTACAGGTTGAAATTAGAGACAGAGCCACCTCGCCGTTTCCTGAAGTCTGCTTTACCAACGTCCCCCTCAGAAAGGGAGACGGTTTTGGAAGCCATTCACAAGCTGTATTCTCAGCAGGTGATAGTCAAGGTACCTCTTCTACAACAAGGGAAGGGGTATTATTCCACTCTTTTTGTGGTACCGAAGCCGGATGGCTCGGTAAGGCCTATTCTAAATCTGAAGTCCTTGAACCTGTACATAAAGAAGTTCAAGTTCAAGATGGAGTCACTCAGAGCAGTGATAGCGAACCTGGAAGAAGGGGACTTTATGGTATCCTTGGACATCAAGGATGCGTATCTCCACGTTCCAATTACCCCTCACACCAGGGGTACCTCAGGTTCGTTGTACAAAACTGTCACTATCAGTTTCAGACGCTGCCGTTTGGTTTGTCCACGGCACCTCGGGTCTTTACAAAGGTAATGGCCGAGATAATATTTCTTCTTCGAAGAAAAGGCGTATTAATTATCCCATACTTGGACGATCTCCTAATAAGGGCAAGGTCCAGAGAACAGCTAGAGATGGGTTTAGCACTATCTCAAGAGGTGCTAAAGCAGCACGGATGGATTCTGAATATTCCAAAATCCCAATTAATGCCGACAACTCGTCTGCTGTTCCTGGGGATGATTCTGGACACAGTTCAGAAAAAGGTTTTTCTTCCCGAAGAAAAAGCCAAGGAGTTATCTGACCTGGTCAGGAACCTCCTAAAACCAGGAAAGGTGTCTGTACATCAATGCACAAGAGTCCTGGGAAAAAATGGTAGCTTCTTACGAAGCAATCCCTTTCGGCAGATTCCATGCAAAGGGATCTGTTGGACAAATGGTCAGGGTCGCATCTTCAGATGCACCTGCGGATAACCCTGTCGCCGAGGACAAGGGTATCCCTTCTGTGGTGGTTGCAGGAGGCTCATCTATTGGAGGGCCGCAGATTCGGCATGCAGGATTGGATCCTGGTGACCACGGATGCCAGCCTGAGAGGCTGGGGAGCAGTCACACAGGGAAGAGATTTCCAGGGAGTGTGGTCGAGCCTGAAAAAGTCTCTTCACATAAGCATTCTGGAACTAAGAGCAATCTACAATGCTCTAAGCCAGGCGGAACCTCTGCTTCAAGGAAGACCGGTGTTGATCCAGTCGGACAACATCACGGCAGTCGCCCATGTAAACAGACAGGGCGGCACAAGAAGCAGGAGGGCAATGGCAGAAGCTGCCAGGATCCTTCGCTGGGCGGAGAATCACGTGATAGCACTGTCAGCACTATTCATCCCGGGCGTGGACAACTGGGAAGCAGACTTCCTCAGCAGACACGACCTTCACCCGGGAGAGTGGGGACTTCATCCAGAAGTTTTCCACATGCTATTAAACCGTTGGGTAAAACCAATGGTGGACATGATGGCGTCTCGCCTCAACAAAACACTGGACAGGTATTGCGCCAGGTCAAGAGATCCGCAGGCAATAGCTGTGGACGCGCTGGTAACACCTTGGGTGTACCAGTCGGTATATGTGTTTCCTCCTCTGCCTCTCATACCAAAGGTATTGAGGATTATACGGCAAAGAGGAGTAAGACTAGTGGCTCCGGATTGGCCAAGAAGGACTTGGTACCCGGAACTTCAAGAGATGGTCACGGACGATCCGTGGCCTCTACTTCTGAGAAGGGACCTGCTTCAGCAGGGTCCTTGTCTTTTTCAAGACTTACCGCGGCTGCGTTTGACGGCATGGCGTTTGAATGCCAGATCCTAAAAGGAAAAGGCATTCCAGAAGAAGTCATTCCTACCTTGATAAAGGCAAGGAAGGAAGTCACCGCGAAGCATTATCGCCGTATTTGGCGAAAATATGTTGCGTGGTGCGAGCAGCGGAGTGCTCCGATGGAGGAATTTCAACTGGGTCGTTTTCCTACATTTCCTGCAATCAGGATTGTCTATGGGTCTCAAATTGGGATCTATTAAGGTTCAAATTTCGGCCCTATCAATATTCTTCCAAAAAGAATTGGCCTCAGTCCCTGAGGTCCAGATTTTTATCAAAGGAGTACTGCATATACAGCCTCCTGTGGTGCCTAAGGTGGCACCGTGGGATCTAAATGTAGTTTTAGATTTCCTCAAATCCAATTGGTTTGAACCACTAAAGAATGTGGATTTGAAATATCTCACATGGAAAGTGACTATGTTACTGGCCCTGGCTTCGGCCGGGAGAGTATCTGAACTGGCGGCTTTGTTTTATAAAAGCCCTTATTTAATTTTCCATTCGACATAGGGCAGAGCTGCGGACGCGTCCGCATTTTCTCCCTAAGGTGGTATCAGCGTTTCACCTGAACCAGCCTATTGTAGTGCCTGCGGCTACAGACGACTTGAAGGACTCCAAGTTGTTGGACGTTGTCAGAGCCTTAAAAATATACATTTAAAGGACGGCTGGAGTCAGAAAATCTGACTCGCTGTTTATACTGTATGCACCCAACAAGTTGGGTGCACCTGCTTCTAAGCAGTCGATTGCTCGTTGGATTTGTAACAAAATTCAACTTGTACATTCTGTGGCAGGCCTGCCACAGCCTAAATCTGTTAAGGCCCATTCCGCAAGGAAGGTGGGCTCATCTTGGGCGGCTGCCCGAGGGGTCTCGGCATTACAACTCTGCCGAGCAGCTACGTGGTCAGGGGAGAACACGTTTGTAAATTTTTACAAATTTGATACCCTGGCAAAGGAGGACCTGGAGTTCTCTCATTCGGTGCTGCAGAGTCATCCGCACTCTCCCGCCCGTTTGGGAGCTTTGGTATAATCCCCATGGTCCTTTCAGGAACCCCAGCATCCACTTAGGACGATAGAGAAAATAAGAATTTACTTACCGATAATTCTATTTCTCGGAGTCCGTAGTGGATGCTGGGCGCCCATCCCAAGTGCGGATTATCTGCAATACTTGTACATAGTTATTGTTAACTAATTCGGGTTATTGTTTAGGAAGCCATCTTTCAGAGGCTCCTCTGTTATCATACTGTTAACTGGGTTTAGATCACAAGTTGTACGGTGTGATTGGTGTGGCTGGTATGAGTCTTACCCGGGATTCAAAATCCTCCCTTATTGTGTACGCTCGTCCGGGCACAGTACCTAACTGGAGTCTGGAGGAGGGTCATAGGGGGAGGAGCCAGTACACACCACCTGACCTGTAAAAGCTTTACTTTTGTGCCCTGTCTCCTGCGGAGCCGCTATTCCCCATGGTCCTTTCAGGAACCCCAGCATCCACTACGGACTCCGAGAAATAGAATTATCGGTAAGTAAATTCTTATTTTCCCCTCTCTCCATGGACCCATGATTCATGGCATTATTTTTCATATGCTGCCCACTTTACAACAAAGGACCACCCACTCTTCTGGGGCTTCCCAAAAGTCTGGGAATGTACGTTAGTATGATTCAATATTTCTCCAAAACAAAAAGACTTAACTTGAGGTTCTTCACACACGCTCTGATACAACTGCTGCACAAGGAACCAAAAACCATACAAACAAGTCTTTATTGATAATACCTCACTCACAAAAATAAATAGGACATTAAATAAAAAGGAATCTATTCACTTTTGCAAATTATGATTGAGTTAAGCAAATAAAGCAAGTAATGCAAGTGATGCAAATACATTTATGTTTTTGCATGCAGTGGAAATACTGGCTGTTTTTATGTGTAGTCCTCAAATGCTGAAAAGCTTTAGGTTTACATTGCAATTTAGATTTGTTTAGACATGTCCCACTCAAATCTAAATCTACAGTATCTGCACATTTTACATTTGTAGCACCTGCATATGACTTTACCAAGATTCACAGTTACTTCACTTTTTTTGCTTTGCATACAATTCAGAATAAGCCCCTATGTCTCCATGGCTCTGAAATGAGTCCTGATAGTCTCACAGCTCTCTCCTGTTCTGCACTTTATACCAGGGCAGGGAGAAACAAATCATTCTTATTCCAAAGCATTGTTTTGCTGCAATGTGCCTAAATAAAATAGAGCGCAAAGGCTGTTCAAGTCTGAGGGAAAATTCAAAGGTGAAGTTTTTAATACTTGATGGCCACGGCCAATATTGGATTTACCACTAGTCAACATAGGCAGTCGCTTGTGTCTCTCAGGGGGCTCGTTGATAGGCAGTGCCACGGTCGCCATCAGTGGATGAATGTCAGTCTGGACTGTGTCCCCCTAGCCGATGGCTGAAAGTAAACCTCAGACCCGATCATCTTCTGGCTTTGATGCGGCTCAGGATTCCCCGGCACTCTCTGCCCTCACTGTCTCTCCCAACCTGCCTCCTTAGTCCCTCCCCTGTTTTGCATGCTGCCGTTGGGAGAAAACAGGACCCTCTACTCAGCAATGCAAGGAGGACATGGAGGCTGGAGCAGCTGCAGGGAAAGGAACCTGCCTTGAGCCCCTGGAATTGGCCCTGCTGGACAGCCAGCCACCCCTCACCCTGAAGAAACTGCCAGTTTTAGAAGACAGATAAACATTTTAAGGCAATGGTCCTGTGACTGCCACTGACAGAGGTAACCTGTTATAGTTTATCAAGTATGCTCTGAAGCAATTAGGACCATTGCTGTGGCACCTGCCAGTGCTAGATTAAGGTCCACATGGGCCTGTAACTGAAATTTCAAAGGGCCTAATTGTGTGTGATGTGAGGGTATGACCAGTGGTGGGAGTGGGCCTTTCTTCAGTCACCTTAGCTGCCCTCTCCACTTATATCTACAGTGTAATGTGAACATCAACAAACAAAAGGAAACCTACTGTATATAGCAGTGTCGCTTATACACATAATAATGCCCACAGTATCAGTGCTGCTAATACACAATAATGCCCAAGTTATCAGTGCTGCTTATACACATAATTATACCCACAGTATCAGTGCTTAGTTCTTATACACGTAACAATGCCCACTGTATCAGTAGATTTAGTACCGCTTAAACAAATAATAATACCCACTGTAATAGTGCCATTTATACACATAATAATGCCCAAAGTATCAGTGCCCCTTATACACATAATAATGTCCACAGTAGCAGTGTCACTTTTACACATAATAATCATGGTATCAGTGCCGCTTATACACATAATAATGCCCACGGTAGCAGTGCCGCTTATACACATAATAATGCCCATGGTAGCGGTGCTGCTTATACACATAATGACCATGATATCAGTGCCTTTTATACACATAATAATGCCCACGGTAGCAGTGCCGCTTATACACATAATAATGCCCATGGTAGCAGTGCTGCTTATACACATATTGACCATGATATCAGTGCCTTTTATACACATAATAATGCCCATGGTAGCAGTGCTGCTTATACACATAATGACCATGATATCAGTGCCTTTTATACACATAATAATGCCCACGGTAGCAGTGCCGCTTATACACATAATAATGCCTATGGTAGCAGGGCCACTTATACCTATAATAATGCCCACAGCAGCAGTGCCACTTATACACATAATAAATGTCCAAAACCACCCCGATGCCTCATATGTCACTGGTGTTTCCTATAGGCTCCTCTCCTTGTGGTCCCATTACCGCCACAGCCAAGCACCATCGGAAGGGGACTGCCCCATCTATCAATGCGGGAACCGTGGCTCGCAGTGAAGATACAGTGCTGCCTGTAGAAATAGTGCCATGGGTGTAAAAGGTGGGAGGAAGAAACAGGAACGTGTTCCGGCTCCAAATATAACTGATGGAATGCAGTTCAGCCCCGTTATGGCTCACTTTTATCCCCTGCCGACCACCACATAAACACAAACAGTACACACTACAAACACATACAGTATACAAAGTTACAAACACACACACACACACACACACATACCAGCACCACATATACACACACAGCGTACACACACATACTCGCCACCACATATACAAACAAACACACCTGCCACCACACACACACACACACACACACACACACACACACACACACACACACACACACACACACACACACTAGATACTATATATACACCACCACATATACACATACACCCAGTACACAGACACACACACACCCATCCACCACTGCCACATATACACACACACACACGCTACATGCACATACATTACACTCACACACACAAACACACCCCTACTACATATATACACACACATACAGTACACACACACCCACAACCATATATACATACACACACACACACGAACAGTGCACACCATAGTTGCCTGCCCTCCCACATTCTGCAGGAGACTCCCTGAAATAGAAGCACTCTGCCTGACTCCCTGAATAGACCAGCAATCTCCCTGATTGCACCTCACCCCCTTATGTAGCTGTTACATTCTTAGGGGGGAAAAGTAAATTAGAGATGCATACATTCAAATGGGATCATCAGAGAATGATCCCTATGGTTACATGCATTTTAAATGAAGTGATATGGTAGGCTTACCATTATTAACACTTTTTCTGTGAAGTACACAGGGGTCCACTGGGAAACATCAGGGTGTAGAGTAGAGATGTGCACTTGAAATTTTTCAGGTTTTGTGTTTTGGTTTTGGGTTCGGTTCCGCGGCCGTGTTTTGGGTTCGACCGCGTTTTGGCAAAACCTCACCGAATTTTTTTTGTCGGATTCGGGTGTGTTTTGGATTCGGGTGTTTTTTTCAAAAAACACTAAAAAACAGCATAAATCATAGAATTTGGGGGTCATTTTGATCCCAAAGTATTATTAACCTCAAAAACCATAATTTCCACTCATTTTCAGTCTATTCTGAATACCTCACACTTCACAATATTATTTTTAGTCCTAAAATTTGCACCGAGGTCGCTGGATGACTAAGCTAAGCGACCCTAGTGGCCGACACAAACACCGGGCCCATCTAGGAGTGTCACTGCAGTGTCACGCAGGATGGCCCTTCCAAAAAACACTCCCCAAACAGCACATGACGCAAAGAAAAAAAGAGGCGCAATGAGGTAGCTGTGTGAGTAAGCTAAGCGACCCTAGTGGCCGACACAAACACCTGGCCCATCTAGGAGTGGCACTGCAGTGTCACGCAGGATGGCCCTTCCAAAAAACACTCCCCAAACAGCACATGACGCAAAGAAAAAAAGAGGCGCAATGAGGTAGCTGTGTGAGTAAGATAAGCGACCCTAGTGGCCGACACAAACACCGGGCCCATCTAGGAGTGGCACTGCAGTGTCACGCAGGATGGCCCTTCCAAAAAACACTCCCCAAACAGCACATGATGCAAAGAAAAAAAGAGGCGCAATGAGGTAGCTGTGTGAGTAAGATAAGCGACCCTAGTGGCCGACACAAACACCGGGCCCATCTAGGAGTGGCACTGCAGTGTCACGCAGGATGGCCCTTCCAAAAAACACTCCCCAAACAGCACATGACGCAAAGAAAAAAAGAGGCGCAATGAGGTAGCTGTGTGAGTAAGATAAGCGACCCTAGTGGCCGACACAAACACCGGGCCCATCTAGGAGTGGCACTGCAGTGTCACGCAGGATGGCCCTTCCAAAAAACACTCCCCAAACAGCACATGACGCAAAGAAAAAAAGAGGCGCAATGAGGTAGCTGTGTGAGTAAGATAAGCGACCCTAGTGGCCGACACAAACACCGGGCCCATCTAGGAGTGGCACTGCAGTGTCACGCAGGATGGCCCTTCCAAAAAACACTCCCCAAACAGCACATGACGCAAAGAAAAAAAGAGGCGCAATGAGGTAGCTGTGTGAGTAAGATAAGCGACCCTAGTGGCCGACACAAACACCGGGCCCATCTAGGAGTGGCACTGCAGTGTCATGCAGGATGGCCCTTCCAAAAAACACTCCCCAAACAGCACATGACGCAAAGAAAAAAAGAGGCGCAATGAGGTAGCTGTGTGAGTAAGATAAGCGACCCTAGTGGCCGACACAAACACCGGGCCCATCTAGGAGTGGCACTACAGTGTCACGCAGGATGGCCCTTCCAAAAAACACTCCCCAAACAGCACATGACGCAAAGAAAAAAAGAGGCGCAATGAGGTAGCTGTGTGAGTAAGCTAAGCGACCCTAGTGGCCGACACAAACACCTGGCCCATCTAGGAGTGGCACTGCAGTGTCACGCAGGATGGCCCTTCCAAAAAACACTCCCCAAACAGCACATGACGCAAAGAAAAAAAGAGGCGCAATGAGGTAGCTGTGTGAGTAAGATAAGCGACCCTAGTGGCCGACACAAACAACTGGCCCATCTAGGAGTGGCACTGCAGTGTCACGCAGGATGGCCCTTCCAAAAAACACTCCCCAAACAGCACATGACGCAAAGAAAAATTAAAGAAAAAAGAGGTGCAAGATGGAATTGTCCTTGGGCCCTCCCACCCACCCTTATGTTGTATAAACAGGACATGCACACTTTAACCAACCCATCATTTCAGTGACAGGGTCTGCCACACGACTGTGACTGAAATGACGGGTTGGTTTGGACCCCCACCAAAAAAGAAGCAATTAATCTCTCCTTGCACAAACTGGCTCTACAGAGGCTGGCTCTACATCATCATCCTCCGATATATCACCGTGTACATCCCCCTCCTCACAGATTATCAATTCGTCCCCACTGGAATCCACCATCTCAGCTCCCTGTGTACTTTGTGGAGGCAATTGCTGCTGGTCAATGTCTCCACGGAGGAATTGATTATAATTCATTTTAATGAACATCATCTTCTCCACATTTTCTGGAAGTAACCTCGTACGCCGATTGCTGACAAGGTGAGCGGCAGCACTAAACACTCTTTTGGAGTACACACTTGTGGGAGGGCAACTTAGGTAGAATAAAGCCAGTTTGTGCAAGGGCCTCCAAATTGCCTCTTTTTCCTGCCAGTATAAGTACGGACTGTGTGACGTGCCTACTTGGATGCGGTCACTCATATAATCCTCCACCATTCTTTCAATGGGGAGAGAATCATATGCAGTGACAGTAGATGACATGTCCGTAATCGTTGACAGGTCCTTCAGTCCGGACCAGATGTCAGCATCAGCAGTCGCTCCAGACTGCCCTGCATCACCGCCAGCGGGTGGCTCGGAATTCTGAGCCTTTTCCTCACACCCCCAGTTGCGGGAGAATGTGAAGGAGGAGATGTTGACAGGTCGCGTTCCGCTTGACTTGACAATTTTCTCACCAGCAGGTCTTTGAACCCCAGCAGACTTGTGTCTGCCGGAAAGAGAGATCCAAGGTAGGTTTTAAATCTAGGATTGAGCACGGTGGCCAAAATGTAGTGCTCTGATTTCAACAGATTGACCACCCGTGAATCCTTGTTAAGCGAATTAAGGGCTCCATCCACAAGTCCCACATGCCTAGCGGAATCGCTCCGTGTTAGCTCCTCCTTCAATGTCTCCAGCTTCTTCTGCAAAAGCCTGATGAGGGGAATGACCTGACTCAGGCTGGCAGTGTCTGAACTGACTTCACGTGTGGCAAGTTCAAAGGACAGCAGAACCTTGCACAACGTTGAAATCATTCTCCACTGCGCTTGAGACAGGTGCATTCCACCTCCTATATCGTGCTGAATTGTATAGGCTTGAATGGCCTTTTGCTGCTCCTCCAACCTCTGAAGCATATAGAGGGTTGAATTCCACCTCGTTACCACTTCTTGCTTCAGATGATGGCAGGGCAGGTTCAGGCGTTTTTGGTGTTGCTCCAGTCTTCTGTACGTGGTGCCTGTACGCCGAAAGTGTCCCGCAATTCTTCTGGCCACCGACAGCATCTCTTGCACGCCCCTGTCGTTTTTTAAAAAATTCTGCACCACCAAATTCAAGGTATGTGCAAAACATGGGACGTGCTGGAATTTGCCCAGATTTAATGTGCACACAATATTGCTGGCGTTGTCCGATGCCACAAATCCACAGGAGAGTCCAATTGGGGTAAGCCATTCCGCGATGATCTTCCTCAGTTGCCGTAAGAGGTTTTCAGCTGTGTGCGTATTCTGGAAACCGGTGATACAAAGCGTAGCCTGCCTAGGAAAGAGTTGGCGTTTGCGAGATGCTGCTACTGGTGCCGCCGCTGCTGTTCTTGCGGCGGGAGTCCATACATCTACCCAGTGGGCTGTCACAGTCATATAGTCCTGACCCTGCCCTGCTCCACTTGTCCACATGTCCGTGGTTAAGTGGACATTGGGTACAGCTGCATTTTTTTGGAAACTGGTGACTCTTTTTCTGAGGTCTGTGTACATTTTCGGTATCGCCTGCCTAGAGAAATGGAACCTAGATGGTATTTGGTACCGGGGACACAGTACCTCCAACAAGTCTCTAGTTGGCTCTGCAGTAATGATGGATACCGGAACCACGTTTCTCACCACCCAGGATGCCAAGGCCTCAGTAATCCGCTTTGCAGCAGGATGACTGCTGTGATATTTCATCTTCCTCGCAAAGGACTGTTGGACAGTCAATTGCTTGGTGGAAGTAGTAAAAGTGGGCTTACGAGTACGACTTCCCCTCTGGGATGACCATCGACTCCTAGCAGCAACAACAGCAGCGCCAGCAGCAGTTGGCGTTACACGCAAGGATGCATCGGAGGAATCCCAGGCAGGAGAGGACTCGTCAGAATTGCCAGTGACATGGCCTGCAGGACTATTGGCATTCCTGGGGAAGGAGGAAATTGACACTGAGGGAGTTGGTGGGGTGGTTTGCGTGAGCTTGGTTACAAGAGGAAGGGATTTACTGGTCAGTGGACTGCTTCCGCTGTCGCCCAAAGTTTTTGAACTTGTCACTGACTTATTATGAATGCGCTGCAGGTGACGTATAAGGGAGGATGTTCCGAGGTGGTTAACGTCCTTACCCCTACTTATTACAGCTTGACAAAGGCAACACACGGCTTGACAAATGTTGTCCGCATTTCTGTTGAAATACTTCCACACCGAAGAGCTGATTTTTTTGGTATTTTCACCAGGCATGTCAACGGCCATATTCCTCCCACGGACAACAGGTGTCTCCCCGGGTGCCTGACTTAAACAAACCACCTCACCATCAGAATCCTCCTTGTCAATTTCCTCCCCAGCGCCAGCAACAACCATATCCTCCTCATCCTGGTGTACTTCAACACTGACATCTTCAATCTGACTATCAGGAACTGGACTGCGGGTGCTCCTTCCAGCACTTGCAGGGGCGTGCAAATGGTGGAAGGCGCATGCTCTTCACGTCCAGTGTTGGGAAGGTCAGGCATCGCAACCGACACAATTGGACTCTCCTTGTGGATTTGGGATTTCGAAGAACGCACAGTTCTTTGCGGTGCTTTTGCCAGCTTGAGTCTTTTCATTTTTCTAGCGAGAGGCTGAGTGCTTCCATCCTCATGTGAAGCTGAACCACTAGCCATGAACATAGGCCAGGGCCTCAGCCGTTCCTTGCCACTCCGTGTGGTAAATGGCATATTGGCAAGTTTACGCTTCTCCTCCGACAATTTGATTTTAGATTTTGGAGTCCTTTTTTTACTGATATTTGGTGTTTTGGATTTTACATGCTCTGTACTATGACATTGGGCATCGGCCTTGGCAGACGACGTTGCTGGCATTTCATCGTCTCGGCCATGACTAGTGGCAGCAGCTTCAGCACGAGGTGGAAGTGGATCTTGATCTTTCCCTAATTTTGGAACCTCAACATTTTTGTTCTCCATATTTTAATAGGCACAACTAAAAGGCACCTCAGGTAAACAATGGAGATGGATGGATACTAGTATACTTATGGATGGACGAGCGACTGCCGACACAGAGGTAGCTACAGCCGTGGACTACCGTACTGTGTCTGCTGCTAATATAGACTGGATGATAATGAGATGAAATCAATATATATATATATATATATATATATATATATATATATATATATATATATATATATATATATAATATCACACTAGTACTGCAGCCGGACAGGTAGATATATTTATTATGTAATGACTGATGACGGACCTGCTGGACACTGTCAGCTCAGCAGCACCGCAGACTGCTACAGTAAGCTACTATAGTAGTATGTATAAAGAAGAAAGAAAAAAAAAAATGGGTAGGTGGTATACAATTATATATATATATATATATATATATATATATATATATATATTATATATATATTATATACAATTATATATATATATTATATATATATTAAACTGGTGGTGATTATTAAACTGGTGGTCAGGTCACTGGTCACACTATCAGCAACTTGCAAGTAGTACTCCTAAGCAGACAATCACAATATATATTATACTGGTGGTCAGTGTGGTCACAATGGCAGTGTGGCACTCTGGCAGCAAAAGTGTGCACTGTACGTTATATGTACTCCTGAGTCCTGCTCTCAGACTCTAACTGCTCCCCACTGTCAGTGTCTCCCCCACAAGTCAGATATACATTATACAGTCACACTATCTATCTATCACTTCAGCAAGTAGTAGTACTCCTCCTAAAGTACTCCTCCTAATGCTCCCCAAAATTACTACTGTGTCTCTCTCTACTCTAGTCTCACTCTCTTCTCTATAAACGGAGAGGACGCCAGCCACGTCCTCTCCCTATGAATCTCAATGCACGTGTGAAAATGGCGGCGACGCGCGGCTCCTTATATAGAATCCGAGTCTCGCGAGAATCCGACAGCGGGATGATGACGTTCGGGTTAACCGAGCAAGGCGGGAAGATCCGAGTCGCTCGGCCCCGTGTAAAAAAAAATGAAGTTCGGATTCCGAGGAACCGAACCCGCTCATCTCTAGTGTAGAGTGGATCTTAATCCATAGGCATAGGGGTCTCCTCTAAAACCCCGCCTCCACGCACTGAGAGCTCAGTTTTGATAACCAGCCCAATGCAGGAGCAGGCAAGAGAGAAGGCAGATGTTAGTCACATAAGAACACATTCTCAGGACAGGAGAAGGTACCAGTGGCTAATGCCATACAAACCCAAAGAAGCTAGGTGCATAAAGTGTTAACAATGGTAAGTTACCATAACACTTCTTTTCTGCAGCAGGGTACATTGGTTTCCACAGGGAAACATTGGGGATGTCCTAAAGCAGTTCCTCAAGGGAGGGGACGCTCCTAAGTGGATGTGAGAATCCGGCATCCAAAGGAAGCATCCTGAGAGGCAAAGGTATCAAAGGCATAGAACCTAAGAAACGTGTACAGTTATGTATATATCACATCGCGGTCTCAGACCGGCGGATATAGCAGAATACTCATACAATATACTCTACAATGTACACCTTTTCTCAACTAACGCTGTCTCTAAGACATATAGGATACTCAAGTGAATGTAAAGTCTCAGTGCTGTACACAGGCGGCTTTACATGGGAGACCTTGCCCTGCAATCCCGGAGACTTGCTGCAGCTATACTATTAAGATGATGCACAGTGTCTCTGTGAGGTAGTGAGGGAGAGTGAGCAGCTCCAGGGTGGGAAATTTGTGAAAAGATGGCGCTCTGGTACGGAGGAGGGGCTATAGGTCAAGCGCCACCTCCCCTATGCTGGACTTCCACCCCAGGTACTGTGGAGCCTTATTAAACAGGTGTTAATACACCTGACCTGTGCTTCGAATGCCTTGGTGGTCTAGTGGGGTCCATGCCCAGTGACAGTGTTCACGCCAGTGCCGCGGTCCATCTCCCCAGACTGCGGATGGAATGTGATAATGGCGGGTCCCACCTAGGAGACCCTCTTACCTTCTTCTCGTAGCAGCCATGCGATCCAGGAGAGCAGTCTGCGACCGTGCCTAAGTCGGGAGGCCTCCGTCGCAGGTACCCAGGAACCAGGCCAAAGGTAGTGTGCGGCGCCGCTTAGGAGGTGATGGAGCCATTGTGCTATATTTCCCCTTGTATTGTTTTTGCTACATGATATAAGTATATACCCCCATAGGCATCCCCTCCATATATATATATAAAATAAGATTTTAAACCTACCGGTAAATCTTTTTCTCCTAGTCCGTAGAGGATGCTGGGGACTCCGTAAGGACCATGGGGGTATAGACAGGCTCCGCAGGAGACATGGGCACTATAAAGAACTTTTAGTATGGGTGTGCACTGGCTCCTCCCTCTATGCCCCTCCTCCAGACCTCATTTAGAGAAACTGTGCCCAGAGGAGATGGACAATATGAGGAAAGGATTGTTAATCTGTGCAAAATTCATACCAGCCCATACCATCCACACCGTATAACATGGAATATACAAACCTGTTAACAGTATGAAACAAAACAGCATCAGCCCATCAAAACTGTAACATAACCCTTATGTAAGCAATAACTATATACAAGTCTTGCAGAAATACAGTATGTCCGCACTGGGACAGGTGCCCAGCATCCTCTACGTACTAGGAGAAAAAGATTTACCGGTAGGTTTAAAATCTTATTTTCTCTTATGTCCTAGAGGATGCTGGGGACTCCGTAAGGACCATGGGGTTTATACCAAAGCTCCAGACCGGGCGGGAGAGTGCAGATGACTCTGCAGCACCGATTGAGCAAACGCGAGGTCCTCATCAGTCAGGGTATAAAACTTGTAGAATTTTGCGAAAGTGTTTGAACCCGACCAAGTAGCTGCTCGGCAAAGTTGTAACGCCGAGACGCCTCGGGCAGCCGCTCAAGAAGAGCCCACCTTCCTAGTGGAATGGGCCTTTACCGAATCTGGTAACGGCAATCCAGCCGTAGAATGAGCCTGCTGAATCGTGTTACAGATCCAGCGAGCAATAGTCTGCTTAGACGCAGGAGCGCCAACCTTGTTGGCCGCATACAGGACCAATAGAGCCTCTGTTTTCCTAACCCTAGCCGTCCTGGCTACATACATTTTTAAGGCCCTGACTACATCCAGGGACTTGGAGTCCTCCAAGTCACCCGTAGCCACAGGCACCACAATTGGTGGGTTCATATGAAATGAAGAAACCACCTTAGGCAAAAATTGAGGACGAGTCCTCAACTCAGCTCTATCCACATGGAAAATCAAATAGGGACTCTTGTGCGACAAAGCCGCCAATTCGGACACCCGCTTTGCAGATGCCAGGGCCAATAACATGACCACCTTCCAAGTGAGAAATTTTAATTCCACCGTTTGAAGAGGTTCAAACCAGTGAGATTTTAGGAACCTTAACACCACGGTTAAGGTCCCAAGGTGCCACCGGGGACACAAAAGGAGGCTGGATGTGCAGCACTCCCTTCACAAAAGTCTGGACTTCTGGGACAGAAGCCAATTCCTTCTGATAGAATATAGATAGGGCCGAAATCTGTACCTTAATGGAGCCTAACTTCAGGCCCATTTCCACTCCTGTCTGTAGAGAGTGGAGAAAACGGCCCAGATGGAAATCTTCCGTAGGAGCATTCTTGTGTTCACACCAAGATACATACTTCCTCCAAATACGGTGATAATGTTTCGCCGTCACCTCCTTCCTAGCCTTTATCATAGTAGGGATGACTTCCTCCGGAATACCTCTCCCAGCTAGGATCCGATGTTCAACCGCCATGCCGTCAAACGTAGCCGAGGTAAGTCTTGGAATACGCAGGGCTCCTGCTGCAACAGGTCCTTCCTGAGAGGAAGAGGTCACGGATCTTCTGTGATCATTTCCTGAAGATCCGAATACCATGCCCTTCGAGGCCAATCTGGAACAATGAGTATTGTTTGTACTCTTTTTCGTCTTATGATTCTCAATATTTTTGAGATGAGAGGCAGAGGAGGGAACACATAGACCGATTGAAACAACCATGGTGTCACTAGGATGTCTACCGCTACTGCCTGAGGGTCCCTTGACCTGGCACAATACCTCCGAAGCTTTTTGTTGAGGCGTGATGCCATCATGTCTATTTGAGGAAGTCCCCAACGACTTGTTATTTCTGCAAAGACTTCTTGATGAAGACCCCACTCTCCTGGATGGAGATCGTGTCTGCTGAGGAAGTCTGCTTCCCAGTTGTCCACTCCCGGTATGAAGACCGATGACAGAACTCTTACGTGATTTTCCGCCCAGCGAAGAATCCTGGTGGCTTCCGCTATTGCCACTCTGCTCCTTGTCCCGCCTTGGCGGTTTATATGAGCCACGGCTGTGACGTTGCCTGATTGAATCAGCACCGGTAGGTCGTGAAGAAGAGTCTCCGCTTGTCGTAGGACATTGTATATGGCCCTCAATTCCAGCACGTTGATGTGTACACAAGCCTCCTGGCTTGACCATAGTCCCTGAAAATTTCTTAATTGTGTGACTGCTCCCCAGCCCCTGAGGCTCGCGTCCATGGTTAACAGAACCCAGTCTTAAATGCCGAACCTGCGACCCTCTAGAAGGTGAGCACTTTGCAGCCACCACAGGAGAGACACCCTGGCCCTGGGGGACAGGCTTATCTTCTGATGTAGTTGTAGATGAGACCCTGACCACTTGTCCAGGAGGTCCCACTGAAATGTCCTCGCATGGAACCTGCCAAAGGGGATGGCCTCGTATGCTGCTACCATTTTCCCCAGAACTCGAGAGAATTGATGAACAGACACTCTTTTTGGTTTTAGCAGGTCTCTGACCATGTTCTGGAGGTCCTGGGCTTTTTCCATTGGGAGAAAAACCCTCTTCTGTTCTAGGTCCAGAATCATGCCTAGGAATGATAGTCGAGTCGTTGGAACCAATTGTGACTTTGGCAGATTGAGAATCCAACCGTGCTGTTGTAGCACTCTCAGGGAGAGCGACACACTCTTTAGCAAATGATCTCTTGATCTCGCTTTTATCAGGAGATCGTCCAAGTACGGGATAATTGTGACTCCTCGCCTGCGCAGGAGCACCATCATCTCCGCCATCACCTTGGTGAAAATCCTCGGTGCCGTGGAAAGCCCAAACTGCAACGTCTGAAACTGGTAATGACAGTCCTGTACAGCGAATCTCAGGTACTCCTGATGAGGAGGATATATGGGGACATGAAGGTAGGCATCCTTCACGTCCCGTGATACCATAAAATCCCCCCTTCCAGGCTGAAGATCACTGCCCGGAGCGATTCCATCTTGAACTTGAACTTTTTCAAGTACAGGTTTAGGGATTTTAGATTCAAAATGGGTCTGACCGAATCATCCGGCTTCGGGACCATGAACAGGGTTGAATAGTACCCTTTCCCCTGTTGGACCAGGGGAACCTTGACAATCACTTGCTGTTGACACAGCTTTTGAATTGCAGCCAGTACTACTTCCCTCTCTGGGGGAGAAGCTGGCAAAGCCAACTTGAAAAATCGGCGAGGGGGCACCTCTTCGAATTCCAGTTTGTAGCCTTGGGATACAATTTCCATCGCCCAAGGATCCACGTCTAAAAGAACCCTGACCTGGCTGAAGAGTCGAAGAGGTGCCCCCACCAGTGCGGACTCCCTCAGAGGAGCCCCAGCGTCATGCGGTGGATTTAGCAGAAGCCGGGGAGGACTTCTGCTCCTGGAAACTAGCCGAAGCAGGCGTTCTCTTTCCTCTACCCTTACCTCTGGCGAGGAAGGAGGAGCCCCGACCTCTTCTGGACTTATGCGACCGAAAGGACTGCATCTGATATTGTGGAGTTTTCTTTTGCTGTGGGGGAACAAAAGGCAAAAAAGTAGATTTACCCACGGTAGCTGTGGAAACCAGGTCCGCGAGACCATCCCCAAATAAAACTTCACCTTTGTAAGGTAAAACCTCCATATGCTTCTTTGAGTCGGGTCCACAGGGCTTGTCTAGCAGAAATCGCCATGGCGTTGGCTCTTGAACCTAGCAGCCCAACGTCTCTCTGAGCGTCTCTCATATATAAGACTGCGTCTTTAATGTGACCTAAGATTAATAAAATGGTATCCCTGTCTAGGGTATCCAGGTCAGTTGACAAGGTATCTGTCCAAGCTGCTACTGTGCTACATACCCACGCCGATGCAATTGGCAGTCTGAGTAAAGCACCCGTATGCGTATAGATAGATTTCAAGGTAGTCTCCTGTCTGCGATCAGCAGGATCCTTGAGGGCTGCCGTGTCTGGAGACGTCAGCGCCACCTTCTTGTACAGACGCGTTAAAGCCTTGCCCACCCTGGGCGAAGATTCCCACCGTACCCTGTCCTGTGCAGGGAAAGGGTACGCCATAAGAATCTTCTTGGGAATCTGCAGTTTTTTGTCTGGAGTTTCCCAAGCTTTTTCAAATAACTTGTTCAGCTCATGAGATGGGGGAAAGGTAACTCTTTTATTGCAATAATCATATAATGAATACTTTTGGCCACCCTTGGGTGTAACCTCGCCTCATTATAGTCGACACTGGAGTCAGAATCCGTGTCGGTATCAGTGTCTGCTATTTGGGATATGGGACGTTTTTGAGACCCAGAAGGGCCCGGTGACCCAGTCGAAGCCGTGAATTGACTTCCTGCTTTTTCCCTGGACTCTGGTTTGTCCAATCTCTTATGTAATAAGGTCACATTTGCATTTAAAACATTCCACATGTCCATCCAATCATGAGTCGGCGTTGCCGACGGAGACACCACAATCATCTGCTCCACCTCCTCCTTAGATGAGCCTTCCGCTTCAGACATGCACGCGTACCGACACCCCTCACACACACAGGGATATATCTATAAGGGGACAGTTCTCCAACAAGGCCCTTTGGAGAGACAGAGAGAGAGTATGCCAGCACACATTCAGCGCCAACTGACACTGGAAACAAATTCCCAGATATAGCGCTTTAATATATAATAACTGTGTAATACACTCACTGTGCCATACAAGTGCCCCCCCCCCCCCTCTTTTTCTGCCCTCTGTCACCATGTTCAGCAGGGGAGAGTCCAGGGAGCCAGCTTCTCTGCAGCGTGCTGTGGAGAAAATGGGGCTGGTTAGTGCTGAGGGACCAAGCTCCGCCCCCTCCAGCGGCGGGCTTCGGTCCCGCTCAATTTTATAAAAACTGGCGGGGGATTTATCCACTAACTGCTTCTGCAGCCTATATCAATATAAATGCCAGCCTAGAGGTTTATATTGCTGCCCAGGGCGCCCCCCCGTCTGCGCCCTGCACCCAACAGTGCCTGCCAGTGTGTGTAGTGTGCGGGAGCAATGGCGCGCAGTGTTACCGCTGAGCACTTACCTCAGGGAAGATCTGAAGTCTTCTGCCGCCTTGAAGCCTTCTTTTCTTCTTATACTCACCCGGCTTCTGTCTTCCAGCTCTGTGAGGAGGACGGCGGCGCAGCTCTGGGACGAACGGCGGGGGGAGACCTGCGTTCCGACTCCCTCTGGAGCTAATGGTGTCCAGTAGCCTAAGAAGCAGAGCCTATCACTTAAGTAGGTCTGCTCTCCTCAGTCACATGATGCAGGGAGCCTGTTGCCAGCAGTGGTCCCTGAAAATAAATACCTAACAAAATTCTGTTTCAGAGAACCTCAGGAGAGCTCCACTGTAGTGCACCCAATCTCCTCTGGGCACAGGATCTAACTGAGGTCTGGAGGAGGGGCATAGAGGGAGGAGCCAGTGCACACCCATACTAAAAGTACTTTATAGTGCCCATGTCTCCTGCGGAGCCCGTCTATACCCCCATGGTCCTTACGGAGTCCCCAGCATCCTCTAGGATGTAAGAGAAAAAAAATATATATATATATATATATATATATATATATATATATATATATATATATATATATATATATATATATATTAGTGATGTGCACCGGACATTTTTCGGGGTTTTGGTTTTGGACTTGGACGCGTTTTGGCAAAACCTCACCGAAAATTTTTGGTCGGATTCGGGTGTGTTTTGGATTCGGGTGTTTTTTTCAAAAAACCCTAAAAAACAGCTTAAATCATAGAATTTGGGGGTCATTTTGATCCCATAGTATTATTAACCCCAATAACCATAATTTCCACTCATTTCCAGTCTATTCTGAACACCTCACAATATTGTTTTTAGTCCTAAAATTTGCACCAAGGTCGCTAGATGGCTAAGCTAAGCGACACAAGTGGCCGACACAAACACCTGGCCCATCTAGGAGTGGCACTGCAGTGTCAGGCAGGATGGCACTTCAAAAAAATTGTCCCCAAACAGCACATGATGCAAAGAAAAAAAGAGGCGCACCAAGGTCGCTGTGTGACTAAGCTAAGCGACACAAGTGGCCGACACAAACACCTGGCCCATCTAGGAGTGGCACTGCAGTGTCAGACAGGATGGCACTTCAAAAAAATAGTCCCCAAACAGCACATGATGCAAAGAAAAAAAGAGGCGCACCAAGGTCGCTGTGTGACTAAGCTAAGCGACACAAGTGGCCGACACAAACACCTGGCCCATCTAGGAGTGGCACTGCAGTGTCAGACAGGATGGCACTTCAAATAAATTGTCCCCAAACAGCACATGATGCAAAGAAAAATGAAAGAAAAAAGAGGTGCAAGATGGAATTGTCCTTGGGCCCTCCCACCCACCCTTATGTTGTATAAACAGCACATGCACACTTTAACGAACCCATCATTTCAGCGACAGGGTCTGCCACACGACTGTGACTGAAATGACTGGTTGGTTTGGGCCCCCACCAAAAAAGAAGCAATCAATCTCTCCTTGCACAAACTGGCTCTACAGAGGCAAGATGTCCACCTCATCATCATCCTCCGATTCCTCACCCATTTCACTGTGTACATCCCCCTCCTCACAGATTATTAATTCGTCCTCACTGGAATCCATCATCTCAGATCCCTGTGTACTTTCTGGAGGCAATTGCTGGTGAATGTCTCCACGGAGGAATTGATTATAATTCATTTTGATGAACATCATCTTCTCCACATTTTCTGGAAGTAACCTCGTACGCCGATTGCTGACAATGTGAGCGGCTGCACTAAACACTCTTTCGGAGTACACACTGGAGGGAGGGCAACTTTAGGTAGAATAAAAGCCAGTTTGTGCAAGGGCCTCCAAATTGCCTCTTTTTCCTGCCAGTACACGTACGGACTGTCTGACGTGCCTACTTGGATGCGGTCACTCATATAATCCTCCACCATTCTTTCAATGGTGAGAGAATCATATGCAGTGACAGTAGACGACATGTCAGTAATAGTTGGCAGGTCCTTCAGTCCGGACCAGATGTCAGCACTCGCTCCAGACTGCCCTGCATCACCGCCAGCGGGTGGGCTCGGAATTCTTAGCCTTTTCCTCGCACCCCCAGTTGCGGGAGAATGTGAAGGAGGAGATGTTGACGGATCACGTTCCGCTTGACTTGACAATTTTCTCACCAGAAGATCTTTGAACCTCTGCGGAAAGAGAGATACAACGTAGGTTTTAAATCTAGGATCGAGCACGGTGGCCAAAATGTAGTGCTCTGATTTCAACAGATTGACCACCCGTGAATACTGGTTAAGCGAATTAAGGGCTCCATTCACAAGTCCCACATACCTAGCGGAATCGCTCTGTTTTAGCTCCTCATTCATTGTCTCCAGCTTCTTCTGCAAAAGCCTGATGAGGGGAATGACCTGACTCAGGCTGGCAGTGTCTGAACTGACTTCACGTGTGGCAAGTTCAAAGGGTTGCAGAACCTTGCACAACGTTGAAATCATTCTCCACTGCGCTTGAGTCAGGTGCATTCCCCTTCCTTTGCCTATGTCGTGGGCAGATGTATAGGCTTGAATGGCCTTTTGCTGCTCCTCAATCCTCTGAAGCATATAGAGGGTTGAATTCCACCTCGTTACCACCTCTTGCTTCAGATGATGGCAGGGCAGGTTCAGGATTGTTTGGTGGTGCTCCAGTCTTCTGTACGCGGTGGCTGAATGCCGAAAGTGGCCCGCAATTCTTCGGGCCACCGACAACATCTCTTGCGCGCCCCTGTTGTTTTTTAAATAATTCTGCACCACCAAATTCAATGTATGTGCAAAACATGGGACGTGCTGGAATTTGCCCAGATGTAATGCACGCACAATATTGCTGGCGTTGTCCGATATTCACAAATCCCCAGGAGAGCCCAATTGGGGTAAGCCATTCTGCGATGATCTTCCTCAGTTTCCGTAAGAGGTTGTCAGCTGTGTGCCTGTTCTGGAAAGCGGTGATACAAAGCCTAGCCAGCCTAGGAACGAGTTGGCGTTTGCAACATGCTGCTACTGGTGCCGCCGCTGCTGTTCTTGCTGCGGGAGGCAATACATCTACCCAGTGGGCTGTCACAGTCATATAGTCCTGAGTCTGCCCTGCTCCACTTGTCCACATGTCCGTGGTTAACTGGACATTGGGTACAACTGCATATTTTAGGACACTGGTGACCCTTTTTCTGAGGTCTGTGTACATTTTCGGTATCGCCTGCCTAGAGAAATGGAACCTAGATGGTATTTGGTACCCGGGACACAGTACCTCAATCAAGTCTCTAGTTGCCTCTGAATTAACGGTGGATACCGGAACCACGTTTCTCACCGCCCAGGCTGCCAAGGCCTGAGTTATCTGCTTTGCAGCAGGATGACTGCTGTGATATTTCATCTTCCTCGCAAAGGACTGTTGGACAGTCAATTGCTTACTGGAAGTAGTACAAGTGGTCTTCCGACTTCCCCTCTGGGATGACGATCGACTCCCAGCAGCAACAACTGCAGCGCCAGCAGCAGTAGGCGTTACACTCAAGGATGCATCGGAGGAATCCCAGGCAGGAGAGGACTCGTCAGACTTGCCAGTGACATTGCCTGCAGGGCTATTGGCTTTCCTGTCTAAGGAGGAAATTGACACTGAGGGAGTTGGTGGTGTGGTTTGCAGGAGCTTGGTTACAAGAGGAAGGGATTTAGTGGTCAGTGGACTGCTTCCGCTGTCATCCAAAGTTTTTGAACTTGTCACTGACTTATGATGAATGCGCTGCAGGTGACGTATAAGGGAGGATGTTCCGAGGTGGTTAACGTCCTTACCCCTACTTATTACAGCTTGACAAAGGCAACACATGGCTTGACACCTGTTGTCCGCATTTGTGTTGAAATAATTCCACACCGAAGAGCTGATTTTTTTTTGTATTTTGACCAGGCATGTAAATGGCCATATTCGTCCCACGGACAACATATGTCTCCCCGGGTGCCTGACTTAAACAAACCACCTCACCATCAGAATCCTCCTTGTCAATTTCCTCCCCAGCGCCAGCAACAACCATATCCTCATCCTGGTGTACTTCAACACTGACATCTTCAATTTGACTATCAGGAACTGGACTGCGGGTGCTCCTTCCAGCACTTGCAGGGGGCGTGCAAATGGTGGAAGGCGCAAGCTCTTCCCATCCAGTGTTGGGAAGGTCAGGCATCGCAACCGACACAATTGGACTCTCCTTGGGGATTTGTGATTTAGAAGAACGCACAGTTCTTTGCTGTGCTTTTGCCAGCTTAAGTCTTTTCCTTTTTCTGGCGAGAGGATGAGTGCTTCCATCCTCATGTGAATCTGAACCACTAACCATGAACATAGGCCAGGGCCTCAGCCGTTCCTTGCCACTCCGTGTCGTAAATGGAATATTGGCAAGTTTACGCTTCTCATCAGATGCTTTTCAATTTTGATTTTTGGGTCATTTTACTGAACTTTTGTTTTTTGGATTTTACATTCTCTCTACTATGACATTGGGCATCGGCCTTGGCAGACGAAGTTGATGGCATTTCATCGTCTCGGCCATGACTAGTGGCAGCAGCTTCAGCACGAGGTGGAAGTTGATCTTGATCTTTCCCTATTTTTGTTCTCCATTTTTTAATGTGTGGAATTATATGCCAGTATCAATAGCAATGGCCTACTATTATATATACTACGCACAACAAAAATGCACCACAGGTATAGAATGTAGATGGATAGTATACTTGATGACACAGAGGTAGGTAAAGCAGTGGCCTTCCGTACCGTACTGCTATATATACTTGTGGTCACTGTGTTAGCAAACTGCAAAACTAAAATGCACCACAGGTATAGAATGTAGATGGATAGTATACTTATTACTTAATGACGACACAGAGGTAGGTACAGCAGTGGCCTTCCGTACCGTACTGCTATATATAGTATACTGGTGGTCGCTGTGTCAGCAAACTGCAAAACTAAAATGCACCACAGGTATAGAATGTAGATGGATAGTATACTTAATGACGACACAGAGGTAGGTACAGCAGTGGCCTTCTGTACCGTACTGCTGTATATAGTATACTGGTGGTCACTGTGTCAGCAAACTGCAAAACTAAAATGCACCACAGGTATAGAATGTAGATGGATAGTATACTTAATGACGACACAGAGGTAGTTACAGCAGTGGCCTTTCGTACCGTACTGCTATATATACTGGTGGTCACTGTGTCAGCAAACTGCAAAACTAAAATGCACCACAGGTATAGAATGTAGATGGATAGTATACTTAATGACGACACAGAGGTAGGTACAGCAGTGGCCTTCTGTACCATACTGCTATATATACTGGTGGTCACTGTGTCAGCAAACTGCAAAACCAAAATGCACCACAGGTATAGAATGTAGATGGATAGTATACTTAATGACGACACAGAGGTAGGTACAGCAGTGGCCTTCTGTACCGTACTGCTATATATAGTATACTGGTGGTCACTGTGTCAGCAAACTGCAAAACTAAAATGCACCACAGGTATAGAATGTAGATGGATAGTATACTTAATGACGACACAGAGGTAGGTACAGCAGTGGCCTACTGTACCGTAATGCTATATATTATATACTGGTGGTCACTAGTCAGCAAAATTCTGCACGGTACTCCTCCTATATAATATTATACTGGTGGTCCCCAGTCCCCACAATAAAGCAGCACACTGAGCACAGATATGGAGTGTTTTTTAGGCAGACAACGCATACTGGTGGTCACTGTCAGCAAAACTCTGCACTGTACTCCTGCTATATAATACAGCTGCTCCCCAGTCCCCACAATTAAGCAGTGTGAGCACAGATATATGCAGCACACTGAGCACAGATAAGGAGCATTTTTTTCAGGCAGAGAACGGATAAAACTGGTGATCACTGATCAGCAAAACTCTGCACTGTACTCCTCCTATATTAATATAAAGCTGCTCCCCAGTCCCCACAATGATATAAATAAGCACAAATATTTGCATCAACTCAACAATGAATAAACGGAGAGGACGCCAGCCACGTCCTCTCCCTAACATTTCTGATGCACGAGTGAAAATGGCGGCGACGCGCGGCTGCTTATATAGAATCCGAATCTCGCGAGAATCCGACTGCGGGATGATGACGTTCGGGCGCGCTCGGGTTAACCGAGCCATACGGGAGAATTCGAGTATGGCTCGGACCTGTGTAAAAAGGGTGAAGTTCGGGGGGTGTTCGGTTTCCGAGAAACCGAACCCGCTCATCACTAAATATATATATATATATATATATATATATATATATATATATAATTTATTAGCACATCTGCATACCCTGGTTTATATGCAGTCCATATTGTGTTTATCAACATTGTTTTTAATCCATCAAGATATTTATCTATATCACTCTTCACACCCACATCACATGTCCCTCTCCTCCCTTTCCTCCTCAGGTTGATGCCGACATAAGAAGATCATCCGCACACCTTTTATCTACATTTATCTCTCCCTCTTAACAACTGCTGCTGCTCTTACATAGTTACTGTACCTCCATATTGGGCAGTTCCGGGTCTCTAATATACATTCGATGAGACCGCCCTACATGGCATCCGCAGCAGTGCTTCCTTGCCAACCGCCCCAACATGACTTGCAGTTTTCTCAACCCGTCTGTCTTCAACTGGTGACGTCATTATGCCGGCACCCCCTGGGTGGCTGCGGGTAAGCTTCTGGCATCTCCCAGAGTGCCCTTTTACATGCTCATATAATTATTTTCAATTTCGCTATGGATAAAAATTTTGCTGAAACCTGACATATTGATAAATTAGAAATATGTGTTGTCTAACATAATATTCTGTCTCTGTAAAATATACCATACAGTACTTTGTCAACTTGCCCAGTGTGTCCAATGGAATCTAGCTCCCCTCACTGTAATATGGCTCTCCATTAAGGCAAACAGCATTCATGTCCCCTCACTCTCCTCCCAAGTGTGGCTCTCACAACTCCATATTGCCTCAATATGCCACGCAGCGGGAGATGCCTGGCGTGAATGATCTGACGGGTCCTGTTAAACTCAGTTTTGGACACCATTTGCTGATGAAAATGCATCTTATACTCATGGCTATGCAAATAACATGCACATGCAGACTTGTTTCCCTGGAAAACACTGTATTGTAGCATTTCGTATGCAGATACAGCTGCAGTCACATACAGGATATAGTCATGCCGCTTATCATTTTAATCAGCAGACTAACATGCATTTTTTGGCAATAGTAAAAGCAAAAAAAGACACTCAACGCTAGAAGATTCTTATGTGACCTGGGGTGCCAAGAGGGTCTCTTTGACATGACTGCAGCAAAGATTTATGAGGACACATTCAGAGGTTAAAGTGAGTCGGAATGGGATGGAACTGCGTTCCGTCATTTCCATTTGGATCCGGCTTACCTAACCCAGGGAGATGACGTCTCCCATAGTTTGGAGGAGCGGGTGGCCAGGGCGAGGGCAGCGGTCCGGAAGCAGGAGCAGGGCTGGTGAGTATTGTGTTTTTTCTTTGCTTTGTTTTTATTTTGTCTGTGTGTAAGTGGTACTACTGGAGGAGAGACCAACTGGGGGCATATCTACTGGGGGGCAAACCAACTGGGGGCATATCTACTGGGGCAAACCAACTGGGGACATAACTATAGGGGGTATAACTACAGTGGGCATATTTACTGGGGGCAGAAATACAGGGGGCAGAACTACTAAGGGCATATCAACTGGGAACAAAACAACTGGGGGCATATCTACTGGTGGCATATCTACTGGGGACAAACCAACTGGGTGCATATCTACTGGGGGCATAACTATAGGGGGCATATCTACTGGGGGCAGAACTACAGGGGCATATCTATGGGGACATAACAATTGGGGGCATAACTATGGGGGCATTACTACTGGGGCAATCTGCACAGGGGCATTTCATAGAGTGCCCCTTATACAGTGCCCCCAGTAGTAGTGCCCCATTACTCCTGGGGACATAAGGGGCACTACTACTGGGGGCACTGTATATGGGGCACCAATCCTATGGGCTTTGTGTATAAGCGGCACTAATGTGTGTCATACCATGAATAAGGGATACTGCTATTGTGCAATTTGAATTAAGGATACTATTGGTTGACCACGCCCCTTTTGAGATCACGCCCCTTTTCAGCAGGTGCGTGCAATTCCTTTATTGCACAAGCGTGGTGGGAGGGTGAGTTCCACCACCTCTCTAGGACCACTTTAAGCACTGGACACATCTGTAAGCCGATTGCATTGAGCAGTCCGCACTCACATTTTCATAATAGTCAAATCATCAAAGCATGCTCTAAGCTAGATTCTAGATGGATCCAGAGAAATACAAGTATATTTAAAGGGGCACTCACCAAAGCATCTTGAGAAGAAAAAAAAAAGAGTTTATTGCTTTCATATCTTCAAAATGTTGACATTTCGGTCAGTAAAGACCTTTGTCAAGACAGATAACAAAGCATCATATTAAGCATAGCACAAATCTGAAAGAAATAGTGTACATACGTATATATATATATATATATATATATATATATATATATATATATATATATATATATTCCATATGTTGAAATGGTTGCCTCGTACCACATGCTGGGAACAGTAGGGCAGGCAGATGTTAACTAGATGAAGCTTTCAGTAACGCAATATACAGTTAATATATCAAGAGACAGCATTGCCATTTATCACACATACTGTAGCTGCCTCATTATTGCTAATAAAACGTGGCAGGATATAAGTTGTGGGATACCCTATCATTTGTGTTCATTTGACAGTATGGTGCATGCTTCTGAAAATGCAATGACTTCTGAAAAAAAAAACAAGATCAAATTTGTGTGGGTACTTCATAAATTAGTGATAACGATGTTGAAATGTTAAGAGTGCAACTGTCAAAAAATGGTCTCAGCACAGGAATGAGAAAACCCTACACACCAAGAGTTAACAAACTTTGGGCATAATGCAGACCTGATCGCTGCTGTTCATTTTCTCACAGCAGTCATTCAGGTCTGAACTGGGCACGTGCCGGCACCGCAGTACAACGGCGCATGCCATACAGCTGACGGTCGTCTCAGCCCTGCGATCGCCTCTGCCTGATTGACAGTCAGAGACGGTCGCTGGGCAGGAGTTGGCAGGCCGCCGGCGTTTGGCCATCGTTTTAGGGGAGCGGTCCGGGCAACCCAGGCGTGCCCGGACCATGCTGGGGGCAGGTGGCTGCGTGATGTCACACGCAGCTGCTGCGACCCGGACAGCGGCGAGTAGCTCCCTGCCAGCGTGCAGGAGCTGCACTGGTAGGGAGTTGCTCTTCAAGTACAAATGCATTGCCGCTGTGCGATGCTTTTGTACTTATGCGGCGGGGTAGGACCAGACATGCGGGGCGGACTAGCTGTAACCATTTAAACTTAAACTATCAATGTTTTGTAATGCTTTACATTTCTTACGATCTCAAATGTGTACAGTGGACTTGAATATGAAATGACACCCAATCTCTACCAATAATCCTTGTCTGCCTCAAATTAATGATTAAATATGTAAATTATTGTTATTATTTCATGGTGAAGTTCTGGACATCATCAAGAAACAAATTAGTTTGTACGGAGTAGAGAATTATTAATCCCAGAACTGTAGGAGGCAAACATTATGTACAACACTGACACTTTGACTAGCATGTTAAACTTAATAGCCTTTAAAACAATGCATTATTATCTATTTTTTATGGTGTTATGGAAAAAAAAAAAACCTTTGTCATGTTAGATTTCAAACACCAATAAGGTAAAATTACCCTCAAATCGCTGTGTATAGAATCATTAGTGTCTGATCTGTGGCAACCATTTTCACATGTCAGATTTCCAATGGGAAATTGCAGTTTATTCTTTAACTCATCAATGTTTTCTTCTTTAATGGTATAACAATGGCAGAGATGACAGACTGAATAAGAAGCAAATCAAATATTTCAGGTGCTAAGGAAATATACAGGATTCTACGTTTTACTTTTTCCGAAAGCTGCAATTGTAGTATCTCAGGTCTTAAAACAGTGCAATACTATGGAATGATAGTTCGCTTTATGTCCCACAGAACATATTTTATCAGTGTGTATTTTTACTTACAGGGAAAGTACAGTGTTACAATGGCCCTCATTCCGAGTTGTTCGCTCGCAAGCTGCTTTTAGCAGCTTTGCACACGCTAAGCCGCCGCCTACTGGGAGTGAATCTTAGCATATCAAAATTGCGAACGAAAGATTAGCAAAATTGCGAATAGACACTTCTTAGCAGTTTCTGAGTAGCTAGAAAAAAGAGAGGAAGATGACCACAAGACGGTCATCTGCCTAAGAAGGCTTACTTTGTGATGCACTCTTTTATTTTGTAATAATTATATAATTAAAACTTAACATTTATTTAATATTGTTATAATATTGTGGCCAAAAATAGACATAAACAACAAATATTGGTCAATATTGACCTGTAGGTATATATAAACAATTAAGGTTTAACTAATAAATATTAATTTTGTATATACCCATACTTATGTTGTAACAATGAAAAGCAAAAAGTGAAAATATATAAATCAATTTTAAAACGGGTTGATAAGCAATCACAGAGATCCTTCCAAAATAATTTATACTGGGTCTCTATTCGATTACCCGATTAGCGGTCCACGTTGTCTCAGTTAATGCACTTCTCCTTTGATTAGGTGAGAAAAGAGAATCATGTCCTCTAATTAGGCAGGAGCAGTGGGTATTAGTTAAATCACAATAAGTGATAACCACCAACACACCTTAGAGCCTTAGAGTATTAATCAAATTACCAAATTGTGATCCAACATCCCAGCCATAAGTCATGGATGTAAATGCACACTGGTTGTCATTTACCAGATGATATAACCGTTTATCAGTATAATCACTGTGTCCTTTAAGCCTGCATATATACTAGAACACAGTAAAACAAATAATTATCGTTGTAATAGATGGATAATAGTGGATGTATTTGGCTGATAAAGGTCAGTGCCAATCAGATCACCTGCCAATATAATGAGGCGAACAAGTGATATCACAATAAATGACTGATTGCGGATACAAATGGCAAAAAATAGGGGGAGGTGGGTTTTTTTTCGCCAATCAAATCACCTATAACAGAGTAATGCCATCAGAGGGTGTTTAAACATTAATCAGCATAAACATTGTACCGTAACGTTTAAATGTGCCAGCCTGTATAAAATCAATCCTTGTTTGGGTCAGGCTGCATAAGTTAAATGCAACAAAACACACCTTCCCAGGTCAATGATCCATACAGTATGTATGCAGATAATCCAATTTATACATATTTAGATGACCATATACATAGAGAGGGTAAACATGTAACTGAATTTCTCTGAGAGGGTGCAGATGTCCCAGCAACTATCGGTCAATTCCCCTTTCTGCTGTCGTCCCATGTGAATCAAATCAGTGAATGGGAACGATGAGAGTTCGGGTCATACCGGTTGTTGGGACAGAAGAAAGAAGTGCGAGTTACTTCTGCTGTCCACAAACCGGACCTCCACTCCCCTGTTGTGTCACCACAGTGCAGGGGCAGCAGGAGACCTATCGTGGATGAGAGAGCCGCTCTGAGTCGTATAGAGAGCGGGTGTGTATCGGCATTAGTGTGTGCACGCTGAGTGCAGCGGACCGCTCACGTGACCAGACGCCGGGTCGGGTTTGAGAATTCCACGCTCCCGGAGACAGTGTACGTCTGGATTACCAATTGATGACGTACGTTTCACCACGGGCTTGTTCACATCAGTGTCTGACAGGTCTGCCAGAGCTGTTTAAATAGCAAAGCTTTTAGTGTCACCGCTTACACTTGTACAGATTAATTAGACTGTAAAGTCCTAATAATTAGGTGAAGTGATGCGATTTCGGTTCTAACATAATGAAATGAATTAAAATCAAATGTCTGACCTTATAAAGTAAATTGGTGATGAGTTAACTGCTAATGTTGCTATTTACAATAGCAGTAATCATTTAGACCATGGGTCTTCATCCTGTGGCCCTCCAGCTGCTGTGAAACTACACATCCCAGCATGCCCTGCCACAGTTTTGCTATTAAGGTATGCTAAAACTGAGGCAGGGCATGCTGGGATATGTAGTTCCACAGCAGCTGGAGGGTCGCAGGTTGAAGACCCATGTTTTAGACGGACAAATAAATTAATTGAAAATTTATTGGATCAATTATCCTGATTGCAAAGTGTGGATATAATTTAAACATAATTTGTATCCATTGAAAGCTGGAGAGGAAATTTAGAAAGTCATGATTGGGGTTAAGCTAAAAGTATATTCCTCCATACGGGATTTAAGAAATATCCTATAGACCAAAGAACAAATAACAGGATCAACTCTAGTCATTAATGGTATAGAGATAATAGTTATACCAAATACTGTCTTCGGTATGTTCAAGTGTTATATTTGTTAATTAGCCATAAATTGTTATAAGTATGTTTAAATGTTACCACAGTAATCTATAGTTATCCTAATGTACAAACCTACGGTATGCTGAGAAGATACCTGGGTCTTTATTTAATTACCCCACTTACTTTACTATTTTAGCAAAGAATAGTAAGAGGGAAAGGAAAAAGAGAAAAAAATATATATATAAATAATAAAAAACGAGAGGTTAGGAGATATGGTGATTAGTTATAATTTTTTTGTACATTATTTAAAAAGGTTTTAACTGTATATAACTAATGTAACGAATTCAAAAAATACTAGTTAGTAACAATATAGGTCTATATGACTCACAAATACTTTTATTGTATATAGGGAAAGAGGGGCCCCATCGAGGCTATTATGCTTACTCTAATCAGATGAAATTACATCTTGAGTATATGAGGAGTGAAAGATCCCTCTAGGGAAAATATATATGGAGTGTGCCCCCAAAAAACCTCAGTGGGAGAGTCAAACCATCCCCCATATAATGAGCATGAAACGTATCCTGGTACCTCCAGTGCGAGAAAGGAGTGGGGATATATCCCATAGGCAGGAGAGTGTGCGTAACTGTTTTACAATCTAATAATGTACTGGCCAAAATTTTATTCTGCTTAGCTTGCTAGTGCCAGTGTGTAGAGACTATGGGTAGATGTACATAATGGCTACTATGCCAATTAATGGCTTGTAAGTTGCTATAGCTGTTTTAGACATACAGAGTAAGGTTATCTAAAGAGGTTCTATAGATTGAGTTGTCTAAATAGATTATATCAATCGAGTCCTGAGATAGTGCCTAATAGCTTGAATTTGTCGTGCTGTATAGAGAGTATATTTATACATACATGTAAACAGTACACTTAATAGATGTTATCAAATATGTCACGTTGGTAAAAAGACACTGTAATTTATACTCTCATTAAGGCCACCCGGGGCAACTGTATTAAGCCTGAAGATCCATTCACTTTCCAGTTTTTGCAGTTCTCTTTCAGAGTCTCCACCTCTGATGCCCATTTTTAGTTTGTCCAGGCAGAAGAATTTGAGTCCATGAGTGGATTTGGAGTGCTGATAATAGAAGTGTCTGGCAACCGTTGTTAATTGCCTAAATCTTGCCAGATCTGATTCCACATTTCTAATGTTGCCCATATGCTCCATAATCCTCACTTTGACCATTCTTGTGGTCATGCCCACATACAACTTCTTGCAGGGACATTGGATGCAATAAATCACATTTGATGATTAACAGTTAGTGAACTCCTCTATCTCAATTTTCTTACCATCCCTATCTCTAATTATGGGACTACTTTCCACACAATCGCAGACCTTGCATTTTCTGCAGGGATAGGTTCCTTTAATTGTAGGTTTCCGCTTGGATGTTTGACAAAAGTGACTTCTCACTAATTTGTCCCTGAGATTGGGTGATCTCTTCCAACTCATTGACACTGATGAGTCAAGATTGGAGGAGAGATCCGGATCGTTAAGGAGTATGGGCCAGTGTTTATTGATAGCATTCTTAATCTCACGCCACTCTTGACAGAAACTGCCTACAAATCTGAGTTTGGGTTTGCCACCTTCCTTTTTTGTTTTTCAATTCTCCTGCTCTCTTGAAAAATTCAGATTTGTAGGCAGTTTCTGTCAAGAGTGGCGTGAGATTAAGAATGCTATCAATAAACACTGGCCCATACTCCTTAACGATCCGGATCTCTCCTCCAATCTTGACTCATCAGTGTCAATGAGTTGGAAGAGATCACCCAATCTCAGGGACAAATTAGTGAGAAGTCACTTTTGTCAAACATCCAAGTGGAAACCTACAATTAAAGGAACCTATCCCTGCAGAAAATGCAAGGTCTGTGATTGTGTGGAAAGTAGTCCCATAATTAGAGATAGGGATGGTAAGAAAATTGAGATAGAGGAGTTCACTAACTGTCAATCATCAAATGTGATTTATTGCATCCAATGTCCCTGCAAGAAGTTGTATGTGGGCATGACCACAAGAAAGGTCAAAGTGAGGATTATGGAGCATATGGGCAACATTAGAAATGTGGAATCAGATCTGGCAAGATTTAGGCAATGAACAACGGTTGCCAGACACTTCTATTATCAGCACTCCAAATCCACTCATGGACTCAAATTCTTCTGCCTGGACAAACTAAAAATGGGCATCAGAGGTGGAGACTCTGAAAGAGAACTGCAAAAACTGGAAAGTGAATAGATCTTCAGGCTTAATACAGTTGCCCCGGGTGGCCTTAATGAGAGTATAAATTACAGTGTCTTTTTACCAACGTGACATATTTGATAACATCTATTAAGTGTACTGTTTACATGTATGTATAAATATACTCTCTATACAGCACGACAAATTCAAGCTATTAGGCACTATCTCAGGACTCGATTGATATAATCTATTTAGACAACTCAATCTATAGAACCTCTTTAGATAACCTTACTCTGTATGTCTAAAACAGCTATAGCAACTTACAAGCCATTAATTGGCATAGTAGCCATTATGTACATCTACCCATAGTCTCTACACACTGGCACTAGCAAGCTAAGCAGAATAAAATTTTGGCCAGTACATTATTAGATTGTAAAACAGTTACGCACACTCTCCTGCCTATGGGATATATCCCCACTCCTTTCTCGCACTGGAGGTACCAGGATACGTTTCATGCTCATTATATGGGGGATGGTTTGACTCTCCCACTGAGGTTTTTTGGGGGCACACTCCATATATATTTTCCCTAGAGGGATCTTTCACTCCTCATATACTCAAGATGTAATTTCATCTGATTAGAGTAAGCATAATAGCCTCGATGGGGCCCCTCTTTCCCTATATACAATAAAAGTATTTGTGAGTCATATAGACCTATATTGTTACTAACTAGTATTTTTTGAATTCGTTACATTAGTTATATACAGTTAAAACCTTTTTAAATAATGTACAAAAAAATTATAACTAATCACCATATCTCCTAACCTCTCGTTTTTTATTATTTATATATATATATTTTTTTTCTCTTTTTCCTTTCCCTCTTACTATTCTTTGCTAAAATAGTAAAGTAAGTGGGGTAATTAAATAAAGACCCAGGTATCTTCTCAGCATACCGTAGGTTTGTACATTAGGATAACTATAGATTACTGTGGTAACATTTAAACATACTTATAACAATTTATGGCTAATTAACAAATATAACACTTGAACATACCGAAGACAGTATTTGGTATAACTATTATCTCTATACCATTAATGACTAGAGTTGATCCTGTTATTTGTTCTTTGGTCTATAGGATATTTCTTAAATCCCGTATGGAGGAATATACTTTTAGCTTAACCCCAATCATGACTTTCTAAATTTCCTCTCCAGCTTTCAATGGATACAAATTATGTTTAAATTATATCCACACTTTGCAATCAGGATAATTGATCCAATAAATTTTCAATTAATTTATTTGTCCGTCTAAATGATTACTGCTATTGTAAATAGCAACATTAGCAGTTAACTCATCACCAATTTACTTTATAAGGTCAGACATTTGATTTTATTTCATTTCATTATGTTAGAACCGAAATCGCATCACTTCACCTAATTATTAGGACTTTACAGTCTAATTAATCTGTACAAGTGTAAGCGGTGACACTAAAAGCTTTGCTATTTAAACAGCTCTGGCAGACCTGTCAGACACTGATGTGAACAAGCCCGTGGTGAAACGTACGTCATCAATTGGTAATCCAGACGTACACTGTCTCCGGGAGCGTGGAATTCTCAAACCCGACCCGGCGTCTGGTCACGTGAGCGGTCCGCTGCACTCAGCGTGCACACACTAATGCCGATACACACCCGCTCTCTATACGACTCAGAGCGGCTCTCTCATCCACGATAGGTCTCCCGCTGCCCCTGCACTGTGGTGACACAACAGGGGAGTGGAGGTCCGGTTTGTGGACAGCAGAAGTAACTCGCACTTCTTTCTTCTGTCCCAACAACCGGTATGACCCGAACTCTCATCGTTCCCATTCACTGATTTGATTCACATGGGACGACAGCAGAAAGGGGAATTGACCGATAGTTGCTGGGACATCTGCACCCTCTCAGAGAAATTCAGTTACATGTTTACCCTCTCTATGTATATGGTCATCTAAATATGTATAAATTGGATTATCTGCATACATACTGTATGGATCATTGACCTGGGAAGGTGTGTTTTGTTGCATTTAACTTATGCAGCCTGACCCAAACAAGGATTGATTTTATACAGGCTGGCACATTTAAACGTTACGGTACAATGTTTATGCTGATTAATGTTTAAACACCCTCTGATGGCATTACTCTGTTATAGGTGATTTGATTGGCGAAAACCCCCCCACCTCCCCCTATTTTTTGCCATTTGTATCCGCAATCAGTCATTTATTGTGATATCACTTGTTCGCCTCATTATATTGGCAGGTGATCTGATTGGCACTGACCTTTATCAGCCAAATACATCCACTATTATCCATCTATTACAACGATAATTATTTGTTTTACTGTGTTCTAGAATATATGCAGGCTTAAAGGACACAGTGATTATATTGATAAACGGTTATATCATCTGGTAAATGACAACCAGTGTGTATTTACATCCATGACTTATGGCTGGGATGTTGGATCACAATTTGGTAATTTGATTAATACTCTAAGGCTCTAAGGTGTGTTGGTGGTTATCACTTATTGTGATTTAACTAATACCCACTGCTCCTGCCTAATTAGAGGACATGATTCTCTTTTCTCACCTAATCAAAGGAGAAGTGCATTAACTGAGACAACGTGGACCGCTAATCGGGTAATCGAATAGAGACCCAGTATAAATTATTTTGGAAGGATCTCTGTGATTGCTTATCAACCCGTTTTAAAATTGATTTATATTTTCACTTTTTGCTTTTCATTGTTACAACATAAGTATGGGTATATACAAAATTAATATTTATTAGTTAAACCTTAATTGTTTATATATACCTACAGGTCAATATTGACCAATATTTGTTGTTTATGTCTATTTTTGGCCACAATATTATAACAATATTAAATAAATGTTAAGTTTTAATTATATAATTATTACAAAATAAAAGAGTGCATCACAAAGTAAGCCTTCTTAGGCAGATGACCGTCTTGTGGTCATCTTCCTCTCTTTTTTCTAGATACTGTATAATGCTTACAGGTGCACCTCCAGCTAAATATAGATGGGTAATGGCAATTTGACCTTTCCAATTTTGACTCCTATTGCTGGTTTTTTGGGTTAATTCATTTTTTCCTATCTTCTGTATATATTAACTGAGCCTGTGCACAGCCATATAGACTATATGTCTTCCCCCGTTCAGTTTCTGAGTAGCTCCAGACTTACTCGGCATCTGCGATCAGTTCAGTGCTTGTCGTTCCTGGTTTGACGTCACAAACACACCCAGCGTTCGCCCAGACACTCCTCCGTTTCTCCAGCCACTCCCGCGTTTTTCCCAGAAACTGTAGCGTTTTTTCACACACTCCCATAAAACGGCCTGTTTCCGCCCAGAAACACCCACTTCCTGTCAATCACACTCCGATCACCAGAACGAAGAAAAAACCTCGTAATGCCGTGAGTAAAACTCCAAACTGCATAGCAAATTTACTTGGCGCAGTCGCAGTGCGGACATTGCGCATGCGCATTAGCGACTAATCGCTCCGTTGCGAGAAAAAAATAACGAGCGAACAACTCGGAATGACCCCCTATGTGCTAGCCGCTTATACAGTACCCACTTAGGAACAATATAATCAAGAAATTACAGTTAATGTGTTGGGTTGTTTAAAACCCAAATATAACTTTACATTTTTATTCAATTGTAACTAAGGGGCTAATTCTGAGTTGATCGCTGCAGAAATTTTGTTAGCAGTAGGACAAAACCATGTGCACTGCAGGGGGGGCAGATATAACATTTGCAGAGAGAGTTAGATTTGGGTGGGTTATTTTGTTTCTGTGCAGGGTAAATACTGTCTGCTTTGTTTTTACACTGCAATTTAGATTGCAGATTGAACACACCACACCAGGGACGTGCAGTCAGGGGAGGCAGTGCCTCCCCTGTCATTTATGATGAAAATAATGCAAGGAAGATACATATGACACATATTATGTGTCATATGTATCTTCGTTATAATACTCTAATCCTTTTGAGACATTAAACTAGAATAGGAGGCACTGCTAGCAGTGCCTCCCGTTGTCAGTGTTAATGGGCAAAAAGTGGGGGGCGGGGCCAAGGACTGGGCTGCAAAAGCCCATTGAAAAAACTACGATACAGCGGCACTAGTAGAAGTACCTCTGGGACAGGGCCTGATGTGATTGGACAACGGATCCAGGGCTGGATCCGCTGGTCCAATCACCCACACGCTGCGGCGTCACTCACCTCCCTCTCCTCCTGTCTTGTCATCGCGGCGCCGCCGGTGCGTTAACCTCCGCGACCCCGCCGGAATGTGTGGTGGCCGCTTGCTGCTGATCCACACCTGGTGGAGGGTCGGAGCCTTCCGCCTCCCTCCCCCGTGTAGTTGTCTCCCCTGCAGCGGCCTGAAGATTACAGAAGCCACCTGCTGCTTCCGCCGCCAAGAGAGGACCTGGAATCACCCTGGAGTCCGGAAGCTGCACGTCTGATCCGAGGTTCGTCTCTCCCTCTCACACTCTCTCTCTCTCTCTCTCTCTCTCTCTCTCTCTCTCTCTCTCTCTCACTCACTCTCACACTCTCCCCCCCCCCCCTCCCTTCTTCCCTCCCTCTATGGTAAATGTATTTTTACTGTCTTTGTTCTTAAGTAGCTCATGTCTGTACTCCTTCCTCCCACTTCTCTTTCTCATCTCTTTCCCATTCCCTGTGTCTTTTTTTGGGTGGGATGTAATAACCTCCCCCGCAGCGTTAAATGCCTTTCTCTACTCTCCCCAGACATCTCGGTAACCTGGCTCCTCCCCGTCCTGGCGCTGCTATTCGCTCCTGTTGTTTCCACGTCACAGCTACCTCTCCGGATGCTGTGATATGAGCACATGCATCGCCAGTGAATACCAAGGCTCAGCGCGGCATCCGCAATGCTGAGTCCTGAGTGGTTGCGGCAGTGAGGAGGTGGTGTATGTGAACAACAAGAAGCGAATAAAATCGCTGGGAAGGGGAGGAGCCAGGTTACCGAGGAGATGTCAGGGGAGCGCAAAGAAAGGCAGTTAACGCTGCCGGAGAGGTTAGCACACCCCGCCCTTTCTCACCTGTTTATTCTCTCTCTCTCTCTCTCTTTCTTTTTTTTTTTTTTTTTTTTTTTACTTTTTTCTCCCCTACAGGTCCCCGTCCCCCTATTGGATTCTACTGGACAAGTGGACGTGATTCTCGTCGTGGGATGTAGGTAAGTATGTGTGAGTTCGTAAGTGTGTTTTACTACATTTTTACTTTCACTGTGTGTGTGTTGTGTTTTTATTTGGGTATTTTTGTTGTTGTGGAACTACAGGTACCAGCGGACCTGTTATTTCCCTGCATGCTGGTACTTGTGGTTCTCCAAGTACCAGCAAGTGGGTGAGGCTTGCTGTGCCTTGTAGTTCCACAACAAAAAACAATATCCTTTTTTATTTATACGCTATCAGCCCGGCACCCACCGCCCAGGGGTGCTGGGGACAGCCTCGGGCTTCACCCCTGGCCCTTGGGTGCCTGGAGGGGGGGACCCCTTGATTTAAGTGGTCCCCACTCCTCCAGGGAACCCTGGCCAGGGGTGAATAGTTGGGGGGGGGGTAATGCCTCGGCCGCAGGGACCAATAAAAAAAGTGTCCCCCGGCTGTGGCATTATCTCTCTGGCTAGTGGAGCCCGGTGCTGGTTTTAAAAATACAGGGGACCCCTACATCTTTTGTCCCCTGTATTTTTGGAACCAGGACCGGACTAAGAACCTGGTGCTGGTTGTCTAAATATGGGGAACCCCTGTCCAATTTTTCCCCCAGTATTTAAACAACCAGGACCAGCTCAAAGAGCCCGAGGCTGGTTATACTTAGGAGGGGGGACCCCACGCATTTCTTTTTAAATTTTAACCCATTCACACCCTTTTTCGCAGATAAGCATGCACGGATCTCACTGATCGGTGCATGACAATCACAACACACCAGCAAAAACCTCAATTTTATTACGAATTCCATGGTTTCCCGGAAGTGTTTGGCTATTGTCGGCAGTGATTGAGAATGCAGTGATGCAAATTAGTGGCAGAGGGCTGGGTCAGTTGATGGTGGACATTATGGCTGCAGTGCCTCACCACCACTGACCTCACCGCACGCCACTGCATCACACGCAAATCTAACTCTCTCTGCACATGTTATATCTGCCCCCCTGCAGTGCACAGGGTTTTGCCTAACTGCTAACAAAGAACCTGCTGCGATCAACTCAGAATTACCCCCTAAATATAGATTAAAACAATATATATTCATCTGTTATTATGCCACTGCAGTACACAAAGTTTCATTACTTGCTCTTAAACTATTTAGAGGTGGATGCAGTTTTAGTCACAACTTTGTATGCTGCTGTTCATCCAAAATATGCTAATGAATGACGCAGCTGCTTGAAATTGTACAGAGACACTCACTATCTCTAATTGCTGCTTGTTTACAAAGATGCACTATTGAACATCAGAGCAACCCGATTGTTGCTCAGCAGCGCCAGCTCCAGGCATACTAGCACCCTGAGCGAGAAAATGTAAGAGCGCCCCCCCCCAACCTGGCTTGTGGGTGTGGCTTCTGTAAAAGTGGGCGTGGCCTCATAACTTCATATAATCAAACTATAAATAAATATATTTTCACACCCCCTCTACGCACACAATTAGCAGCCTTACACATAACAGCCACAGTAGTGTTCCTTACACACAATCCAGTATAGTGCCAGATACACATAATGTGCAGTGCCAGCTACACATGACATGCCCCGCAGCAGTGCCAGCTACACATGACATGCCCCGCAGCAGTGCCAGCTACACATAACATGCCCGCAGCAGTGCCAGCTACACATGACATGCCCCCAGTGCCAGCTACACATGATAGTGCTCACTTTTTAGGGCAGGGTGCTGATCACAGGGAGGGCACATTTTTAAGTTAGGAGGGCAAAATGATGTACATACTGTAATGATTGGCACTCTCCTACCTACATGCCAAAGCATGGACAGTGCGCAAACATTTTGGGGCGTTGCTTCGTGGAGAAGGGGTGTGGCCATATAATAGTGGCAATTCGCATTACACCACACAGTAGTGCAGCTAATACACATTGCACCAGGTAGAACCTCCAATACACACTGCGCCAGGCAGAGCACGTCAGACACTTTGCGCCAGGCAGAGCTCGTTAGACACTTTGCGCCAGATAGAGCACTGAGACACATTGCTTAGCCACAGACGCCTAGCGGGAACACTACATAATATGCTCCCCAGCCGTGCCAGCTACACATGACATGCCCCCCAGCAGTGCCAGATACACATGACATGCACCCCAGCAGTGCTAGATACACATGACATGCTCCCCAGCAGGGCCAGATATTTTCCCACAGTTCCAGATACATAAATGCCCCTACAGTGCCAGATACATAATTGCCCCCACAGTGCCAGATACATAATTGCCCCCACAGTGCCAGATACATAAATGCCCCCACAGTGCCAGTTACATAAATGCCCCCACAGTGCCAGATACATAAATGCCCCCACAGTGCCAGATATACCCCCACAGTGCCACATACATAAATGCCCCCACAGTGTTACATACATAAATGCCCCCACAGTGCCACATACATAAACACCCCAACAGTGCAGATATGCTCCCACAGTGCCAGATACATAAATGCCCCTACAGTGCCAGATACATAAATGTCCCCACAGTGCCAGATATAGCCCCACAGTGCCACATACATAAACGCCCCCACATTGCAGATATGCCCCCACAGTGCCAGATACATAAATGCCCCCACAGTGCAGATACAAAAATGCCCCCACAGTGCCAGATATATAAATGCCCTTACAGTGCCAGATACATAAATGCCCCCACAGTGTGCAGATATGCCCCACAGTGCCAGATACATAACCGCCCCCACAGTGCCAGATACACAAACGCCCCCACAGTGCAGATATGCCCCCACAGTGCCAGTTACATAAATGCCCCCACAGTGCCAGTTACATAAATGCCCCCACAGTGCCTGATACATAAATGCCCCCACAGTGCCAGATATACCCCCACAGTGCCACATATACCCCCACAGTGCCACATACATAAACACCCCCACAGTGCCAGATACAATAATGCCCCCACAGTGCCAGTTACATAAATGCCCCCACAGTGCCAGATATACCCCCACAGTGCCACATACATAAACACCCCACAGTGCCAGATACATAAATGCCCCCACAGTGCAAATACATAAATGCCTCCACAGTGCCAGATATATAAATGCCCCCACAGTGCCAAATACATAAATGCCCCCACAGTGCAGAAATGCCCCCACAGTGCCACATACATAAATGCCCCCACAGTGCCACATACATAAACGCCCCCAGAGTGCCGATATGCCCCCACAGTGCCAGATACATAAACACCCCAACAGTGCAGATATGCCCCCACAGTGCCAGATACATAAATGCCCCTACAGTGCCAGATACATAAATGCCCTCACAGTGCCAGATACATAAATGTCCCCACAGTGCCAGATATAGCCCCACAGTGTCACATACATAAACGCCCCCACATTGCAGATATGCCCCCACAGTGCCAGATACATAAATGCCCCCACAGTGCAGATACAAAAATGCCCCCATAGTGCCAGATATATAAATGCCCTTACAGTGCCAGATACATAAATGCCCCCACAGTGTGCAGATATGCCCCACAGTGCCAGATACATAAATGCCCCCACAGTGCCAGATACATAAATGCCCCAACAGTGCAGATATGCCCCCACAGTGCCAGATACAGAAATGCCCCCACAGTGCAGAAATGCCCCCACAGTGCAGAAATGACCCCACAGTGCCAGATACATAAATACCCCCACAGTGCAAGATATACCCCCACACAGTGCCCGATCCATAAATTCTCCCACGATACCTACGATGGTATCGGGAGGGGGAGTGCCGCTGAGGGCGCGGGTGGACTCTTGTAAACCTCTTGTGTGCGCGGTATACGCGCTGTGCGGCACTGGCGTCTGATGTCAGGTGCCGCATAGCCGCGCACACAAGCGTTTAGGCCAGCCGTGCACACAAGCACTGCAGGCTGGCTCCAGGCACAAATATGGCGGCCGTGCAGCGCCCATTAAGGGTGGCGCCCGCGTGGCCGCTCTAGCCTAACGTGCCTGGAGCCGGCCCTGTTGCTCAGAACGTCTGAAGGAATTAAGCGCCTGATTTAAGGGGGGTACTCACGGAGAGATCCATGCTTAAAATCTAAGCAATCTGACTAGATTGCTAAAGACCAGTACTCACTGGCAGATGTGGGGAGAGATGTGTGCTAAGCGAACCGCTCAGCACACATCTCTCCCCCCGCTCAGCACAGCGCGGGCAGGCCAATCTAGCACGTCGCTCATTTCACCTGCTGGATGAAATGAGAGGCCCCCCGTCCTCCACCTGCATCACTCAGCACACATCGCGCTGTGCTGAGCAGCGGGAGAGATGTGTGCTGAGCGGTTCGCTCAGCACACATCTCTCCCGTGTATATGGCCCTTTAGATTTGTACGCACAGGCTTATGCAGCTGTGATTATTCAGCCTACATACTTGTTAATCATCGCAAAGTCCTCAGCAATGGTGTACACATATGAAGCATCCTTACATAAATGTTTGCACCTGAAGGCAGAGACATGATCGAAAAAGGCCATTACATGCCTGCATTTTTGCTGACTCACTGTTATCTCCCACAAATGGTTCCTTCCTTTCAATTCCTTGCAATTACTCTGCGAATAAATTATCACTGCGAGCGGCACATGTTCAGTCTACTGATAAGAGTTCAGTTGAGCTAGCATCGGCATTGTGTACAAATCTGAATCAGGCCCTAAGCCTGCGGAGTCAGTTCAACTGCATACTCACTGGATGTGGCACGCCCACAGAACACTTGCGACATTCCTGCATTTGACGAGCCCGTTTCCTTACATAAATGTACACTGATTGTCAATCACTCTGCGTCCAAATTCTCAGTGCAACCGCTGTCTATAATCACAATGCATGTGGAGTACAAAAAAAATCGCTCAACTGGGCAAACATCTGCATAGTGTCCACCTCTGTTAAATTAAGTAAGTATCACAACTACCTTTATAAGTTTTAAAAACACTGACACATTTAAAGTTAGGAGCATAGGTGTATATCTATAATGGGTGCAGGGTATGCAGTGCATACTACCACTGGGTCCAGGGAGAACCCACACCTCACTCCATGTTTCCATAGACAATATTTACCTGTCCATCAGCACCACAGATCTCACAGGGAGAATGCTGCAATTTTCTCAGAGATCTGAACATGAATAGTAGAGCGGTCACTGGGAAAATGGTTCTGACCCCCTGGTTAGTATCAAATAATATCAATCTATCTATATTGTCATGAATTTGCCCGCACTCAGAACTCCTTCCACGTCAGGCAGTCATGACGTTGGTATTTTGCAACTTATCTTAACGATAAAATATATTGGTCTGCCACTACTAAGGAAATTCTAGGAAGCACAGTAAATCCTCCAGCAGCGGCCCTTCGATCGGCCTAACAGCATATATGCCTTAAAAATCAGTAGCATGTGCCTCACCATGCCATATACTAGGTCTACAAACACAGAATATCAGAACTAAACATTACGTTTTCATTTCAAGAATAACTTCAAAGCTAAGTTAGAAAAAAAATGTACAAAGAGTATATGATTATAAGTACACACAGATTATAATCAATTTCAAAGAAAATAAAAAGGATAAAACATAGTTCACATAGCACCTCGCAATTGAGCAGTGTTTCTTAATGTAAGGCCACTCCTGAAACAATGTGGGCATCCTAGCTGTCTAGCTACCTTCAGTGAATGACAATCAATCAGCTACAGACATACATTTTAATCCTTTCAGCACTGCTCCTTGACACCCCCCCCAACACCCTTGGGCTCTAATCCTTTCAATGCCAGAAGTAATTGTTTGTGGTCCATACCTGTCTGTCTTTTGTGTGCTCTCAACCCAGGGTTTTCCTGACAGATAAGCAGGGGCTAGAGAGAATTCACCACATAGCTTGTCAGAAGTATGCATGATGGATAACAAGCCCAGCTGCAGGAAACCCCTTATTAGAACTTCCCCTTTTCTTTAGAAGACCTTGTATTGTCTTATTATCTCCAGAGATCACCTTTGTAAAATAAATTGTCTCCTACACTCGACCTCATGATGTGGACATTAACTTCCTTACAACCAAATGGCTTAGTGCAGACCCTGACTAGTTAATTACAGGCTTTAAATTTGTCAACCAGAATGAAAGAACATTCTTCATACAGAATATACATGATACAACATACAATTTGAACAATACCATTTCTTAATAAGCCCATTCCTATATGGAATAAGCTGTATCTCTACACATCCCTCTGATTTTTCACGCACTAAGCTTAGGGAGGGCCACTGACCATCAATGATTAACAACCATCGATCGTTTGCCACCAATGGTTGATGGTTTTACCATTAGAGTGGAGATCCAATGGTTCTCGGCCATTGGCTGCAGCCTATTAGCTATGTTTTTTTTTTCTTCCTGGTACGAGGGGCGTGGAGCTTAGGGGGTTATTCAGCCAACCAAAAAAGTTAGCAATTAGGTGAAACCATGTTGCACTGCAGGTAGGGCAGATGTAACATGTGCATAGAGATTCAGATTTGGGTGGGTTACATTGTTTCTGTGCATGTCAAATACTGGATGCTTTCTTTTTACACTGCAATTTAGATTTCAGTTTGTAAGAAAATATAGTGCATAGCGCACTGTGTGTATAGTCCTTGCGATGCTGATGCACGGTCCCGTGGGATCGGCATTGCAAGTAAAAAATAAGAATTTACTTACCGATAATTCTATTTCTCATAGTCCGTAGTGGATGCTGGGACTTCCGTAAGGACCATGGGGAATAGCGGCTCCGCAGGAGACTGGGCACAAAAGTAAAAGCTTTAGACTAGCTGGTGTGCACTGGCTCCTCCCCCTATGACCCTCCTCCAAGCCTCAGTTAGGATACTGTGCCCGGACGAGCGTACATAATAAGGAAGGATTTTGAATCCCGGGTAAGACTCATACCAGCCACACCAATCACACTGTACAACCTGTGATCTGAACCCAGTTAACAGTATGATAAACGTAGGAGCCTCGGAAAAGATGGCTCACAACAATAAACAACCCGATTTTTTTGTAACAATAACTATATACAAGTATTGCAGACAATCCGCACTTGGGATGGGCGCCCAGCATCCACTACGGACTATGAGAAATAGAATTATCGGTAAGTAAATTCTTATTTTCTCTGACGTCCTAGTGGATGCTGGGACTTCCGTAAGGACCATGGGGATTATACCAAAGCTCCCAAACGGGCGGGAGAGTGCGGATGACTCTGCAGCACCGAATGAGAGAACTCCAGGTCCTCCTCAGCCAGGGTATCGAATTTGTAAAATTTTGCAAACGTGTTTGCCCCTGACCAAGTAGCTGCTCGGCAAAGTTGTAAAGCCGAGACCCCTCGGGCAGCCGCCCAAGATGAGCCCACTTTCCTTGTGGAATGGGCTTTAACAGATTTTGGCTGTGGCAGTCCTGCCACAGAATGTGCAAGCTGAATTGTACTACAAATCCAACGAGCAATCGTCTGCTTAGAAGCAGGAGCACCCAGCTTGTTGGGTGCGTACAGGATAAACAGCGAGTCAGATTTTCTGACTCCAGCCGTCCTGGAAACATATATTTTCAGGGCCCTGACTACGTCCAACAACTTGGAGTCCTCCAAGTCCCTAGTAGCCGCAGGCACCACAATAGGTTGGTTCATGTGAAACGCTGAAACCACCTTAGGGAGAAATTGAGGACGAGTTCTCAATTCTGCCCTGTCTGAATGAAAAATTAGGTAAGGGCTTTTATATGACAAAGCCGCCAATTCTGAGACACGCCTGGCTGACGCCAGAGCTAACAGCATGACCACCTTCTATGTGAGATATTTTAATTCCACAGTGGTGAGTGGTTCAAACCAATGTGATTTTAGGAACCCTAAAACTACATTTAGATCCCAAGGTGCCACTGGTGGCACAAAAGGAGGCTGTATATGCAGTACCCCCTTGACAAAACGTCTGAACTTCAGGCACTGAAGCCAGTTCTTTCTGGAAGAAGATCGACAGTGCCGAAATTTGAACCTTAATGGATCCTAATTTTAGGCCCATAGACAGTCCTGCTTGCAGGAAATGCTGGAAACGACCCAGTTGAAATTCCTCTGTGGGGGCCTTCTTGGCCTCACACCACGCAACATATTTTCGCCAAATGCGGTGATAATGTTTCGCGGTTACATCCTTCCTGGCTTTGATCAGGGTAGGGATGACTTCATCTGGAATGCCTTTTTCCATCAGGATCCGGCGTTCAACCGCCATGCCGTCAAACGCAGCCGCGGTAAGTCTTGGAACAGACAAGGTCCCTGCTGGAGCAGGTCCTTTCTTAGAGGTAGAGGCCACGGGTCCTCCGTGAGCATCTCTTGCAGTTCCGGGTACCAAGTTCTTCTTGGCCAATCGGAGCCACGAGTATAGTTCTTACTCCTCTCCTTCTTATGATTCTCAGTACTTTGGGTATGAGAGGCAGAGGAGGGAACACATACACCGACTGGTACACCCACGGTGTTACCAGAGCGTCCACCGCTATTGCCTGAGGGTCCCTTGACCTGGCGCAATATCTGTCCAGTTTTTTGTTGAGACGGGACGCCATCATGTCCACCTTTGGTTTTTCCAAACGGTTTACAATCACTTGAAAGACTTCTGGGTGAAGTCCCCACTCCCCCGGGTGGAGGTCGTGTCTGCTGAGGAAGTCTGCTTCCCAGTTGTCCACTCCCGGAATGAACACTGCTGACAGTGCCACCACATGATTTTCTGCCAAGCGAAGAATCCTTGCAGCTTCTGCCATTGCCCTCCTGCTTCTTGTGCTGCCCTGTCTGTTGACGTGGGCGACTGCCGTGATGTTGTCCGATTGGATCAATACCGACTGACCCTGAAGCAGAGGCCTTGCTTGACTTAGGGCATTGTAAATGGCCCTTAGTTCCAGGATATTTATGTGAAGAGACGTTTCCATGCTTGACCACAAGCCCTGGAAATTTCTTCCCTGTGTGACTGCTCCCCAGCCTCTCAGGCTGGCATCGGTGGTCACCAGCATCCAATCCTGAATGCCGAATCTGCGGCCCTCTAGAAGATGAGCACTCTGTAACCACCACAGGAGAGACACCCTTGTCCTTGGAGATAGGGTTATCCGCTGATGCATCTGAAGATGCGATCCGGCCCATTTGTCCAGCAGATCCCACTGAAAAGTTCTTGCATGGAATCTTCCGAATGGAATCGCTTCGTAAGAAGCCACCATTTTTCCCAGGACTCTCGTGCATTGATGCACAGACACTTGGCCTGGTTTTAGGAGTTTCCTGACTAGCTCGGATAACTCCCTGGCCTTCTCCTCCGGGAGAAACACCTTTTTCTGGACTGTGTCCAGAATCATCGCCAGGAACAGTAGACGTGTTGTTGGAATCAGCTGTGATTTTGGGATATTTAGGATCCACCCGTGCTGACGTAGCACTACCTGAGATAGTGCTACTCCGACCTCTAACTGTTCCCTGGACCTTGCCCTTATCAGGAGATCGTCCAAGTAAGGGATAATTAAGACGCCTTTTCTTCGAAGAAGAATCATCATTTCGGCCATTACCTTGGTAAAGACCCGTGGTGCCGTGGACAATCCAAACGGCAGCGTCTGAAACTGATAATGACAGTTTTGTACCACAAACCTGAGGTACCCTTGGTGAGAAGGGTAGATTGGGACATAGAGATAAGCATCTTTGATGTCTAGAGATACCATATAGTCCCCTTCTTCCAGGTTCGCTATCACTGCTCTGAGTGACTCCATCTTGAATTTGAACCTTTTTATGTAAGTGTTCAAGGATTTTAGATTTAAAATTGGTCTCACCGAGCCGTCCGGCTTCGGTACCACAAACAGCGTGGAATAATACCCCTTTCCCTGTTGTAGGAGGGGTACCTTGATTATCACCTGCTGGGAATACAGCTTGTGAATAGCGTCCACTACCGCCTCCCTGTCGGAGGGAGACGTTGGTAGAGCAGACTTCAGGAACCGGCGAGGGGGAGACGTCTCGAATTCCAATTTGTACCCCTGTGATACTACCTGCAGGATCCAGGGGTCCACTTGCGAGTGAGCCCACTGCGCGCTGAAATTCTTGAGACGGCCCCCCACCGTGCCTGAGTCCGCTTGTAGAGCCCCAGCGTCATGCTGAAGACTTGGCAGAAGCGGGGGAGGGCTTCTGTTCCTGGGAAGAGGCTGCCTGGTGCAGTCTTTTTCCCCTTCCTCTGCCCCGGGGCAGAAATGAGTGGCCTTTTGCCCGCTTGCCCTTATGGGGACGAAAGGACTGAGTTTAAAAAGACGGTGTCTTTTTCTGCTGAGAGGTGACCTGGGGTAAAAAGGTGGATTTTCCAGCCGTTGCCGTGGCCACCAGGTCCGATAGACCGACCCCAAATAACTCCTCCCCTTTATACGGCAATACTTCCATATGTCGTTTGGAATCCGCATCACCTGACCACTGTCGCGTCCATAACGCTCTTCTGGCAGAAATGGACATCGCACTCACTCTAGATGCCAGGGTGCAAATATCCCTCTGTGCATCTCGCATATATAGTAATGCATCCTTTAAATGCTCTATAGTTAATAATATACTGTCCCTATCCAGGGTATCAATATTTTCAGTCAGGGAATCCGACCAAGCCACTCCAGCGCTGCACATCCAGGCTGAGGCGATTGCTGGTCGCAGTATAACACCAGTATGTGTGTATATACCTTTTAGGATATTTTCCAGCCTCCTATCAGCTGGTTCCTTGAGGGCGGCCGTATCGGGAGACGGTAACGCCACTTGTTTTGATAAGCGTGTGAGCGCCTTATCTACCCTAGGAGGTGTTTCCCAACGTGCCCTAACCTCTGGCGGGAAAGGGTATAGTGCCAATAATTTATTAGAAATCAGCAGTTTTTTATCGGGGGAAAGCCACGCTTTATCACACACCTCATTTAATTCATCTGATTCAGGAAAAACTACTGGTAGTTTTTTCACACCCCACATAATACCTTTTTTTGTGGTACTTGTAGTGTCAGAAATATTCAATGCCTCCTTCATTGCCGTGATCATGTAACGTGTGGCCCTACTGGACATTACGTTTGTCTCCTCACCGTCGACACTGGATTCAGTATCCGTGTCTGGGTCTGTGTCGACCATCTGAGGTAACGGGCGTTTTAGCGCCCCTGACGGTGTCTGAGACGCCTGAACAGGCACTAATTGATTTGCCGGCTGTCTCATGTCGTCAACAGTTTTTTGCAAAGTGCTGACATTGTCACGTAATTCTTCAAATACGACCATCCAGTCAGGTGTCGACTCCCTAGGGGGTGACATCACTAACACAGGCAATTGCTCTGCTTCCACATCATTTTCCTCCTCATACATGTCGACACAATCGTACCGACACCCAGCACACACACAGGGAATGCTCTGAAAGAGGACAGGACCCCACGAGCCCTTTGGGGAGACAGAGGGAGAGTTTGCCAGCACACACCAGAGCGCTATATATATATACAGGGATAACCTTATGTAAGTGTTTCTCCCTTTATAGCTGCTGTTTTATATTAGCTGCCAATAGTGCCCCCCCTCTCTTGTTTTACCCTGATTCTTGTAGCAGGACTGCAGGGGAGAGTCAGGGAGCCGTCCTTCCAGCGGAGCTGTGAAAGAAAATGGCGCTTGTGTGCTGAGGAGAAAGGCTCCGCCCCCTTCACGGCGGCCTTTTCTCCCGCTTTTTTTAGGAAAACTGGCAGGGGTTAAATGCATCCATATAGCCCAGGAGCTATATGTGATGCATTTCTTTAGCCATATAAGGTTTTTATAGTGTTTTATTGCGTCTCAGGGCGCTCCCCCCCAGCGCCCTGCACCCTCAGTGACCGGAGTGTGAAGTGTGCTGAGAGCAATGGCGCACAGCTGCAGTGCTGTGCGCTACCTTATCTGAAGACAGGAACGTCTTCTGCCGCCGATTTCTCCGGACCTCTTCGCTCTTCTGGCTCTGTAAGGGGGCCGGCGGCGCGGCTCCGGGACCCATCCAGGCTGAACCTGTGATCGTCCCTCTGGAGCTAATGTCCAGTAGCCAAGAAGCCCAATCCACTCTGCATGCAGGTGAGTTCGCTTCTTCTCCCCTTAGTCCCACGATGCAGTGAGCCTGTTGCCAGCAGGTCTCACTGAAAATAAAAAACCTATTTAAACTTTTACTCTAAGCAGCTCAGGAGAGCTACCTAGCATGCACCCTTCTCGGTCGGGCACAAAAATCTAACTGAGGCTTGGAGGAGGGTCATAGGGGGAGGAGCCAGTGCACACCAGCTAGTCTAAAGCTTTTACTTTTGTGCCCAGTCTCCTGCGGAGCCGCTATTCCCCATGGTCCTTACGGAAGTCCCAGCATCCACTAGGACGTCAGAGAAATAGACTGTACAGGCAGCCCAATATTGACTATATCGATGGGGCCGGGCTCCGGCCACATCGAATAGTCAATGTCAGGCTGTACAGCACATCGCACCGTGTGTAAACGCCTTAATTCTCTGTGCACATGTTACATCTGCCGCACTTACAGTGCCCATTAGTGTGCTTTTTTGGTAACCCCCATAGCCCCATCCCAACATTGCATACTGAGCCCCAACTCTGAACCTGGTTGGTCTGTGACCTACTGTGCCCCAAAGCAGGGATGGCCATTGATGGTGATGGTGTAAACCATCTATGGGGGGTCATTCAGAGTTAGCAGTTTTTAGCAGCCGTGCAAACGCTATGCCACCGCCCACTGGGAGTGTATTTTAGCTTAGCAGAAGTGCGAACGAAAGGATCGCAGAGCGGCGGCAAACTTTTTTTTGTGCAGTTTTAGAGTAGCTCAATACCTACTCAGCGCTTGCGATCACTTCAGAATATTCAGTTCCTGTTTTGACGTCACGAACACGCCCTGCGTTCGCCCAGCCACGCCTGCGTTTTTCCTTGCACGCCTGCGTTTTTTCGAACACTCCCTGAAAACGGTCACTTGACACCCACAAATGCCATCTTCCTGTCAATCACTCTGCGGCTAGCAGTGCGACTGAAAAGCTTCGCTAGACCTTGTGTGAAACTACATTGTTCGTTGTAATAGTACAATGCGCGTGCGCATTGTGCCGCATACGCATGCGCACAAGTGCCATTTTTTTGCCTGATCACTGCGCAGCGAATGAAAGCAGCTAGCGAACAACTCGGAATGACCCCCCATGTCTCTACCTCAATGGTTTCATCCCATCAGTGTGAAACACAGATGACACTATTGATGGTTAATCATTGCTTCACAGCCAGAGCTTAGGCAACCTTCATTAGAGGGGATACCTGCAGTGTTTGAGTCCCACCACTATGATTCAGGTGGCCTGTTGGCACAAACATTGAAAGACTGTCATCTGTAGTAGAGGAAAATCAAATGTCCACCTTGGAGGGCAAACCAATTGACCATAATAGACATTTTGTGGAGTGATAGAAATAGTGATTGGTGAGTGATTTTAGAAATTGTCTTATGCAAAATTTGCATTGTGTTGTCTTTTTTTGGTATGTTTCTATTGTTTTTTTATATTTTAAAGTCCTGTGTGTATTTATTTGTGTGTGGATCTCTATGCTTGTAAGTTGTACTGGTTTTTTTTGTGTTTGTGTCTTATTTGTAGTATGGAGAGGGAAATGTGTGTCAGTTTAGAGGTAGACATAGTAGGTGGGGTTTCTTAAGATCAATACACATATGTAGTTGTCAATTCGTGTCTGCCTAGCCTGCCTTCTCCTCTGTATTGTACAGCTTACTAGATGGTAAAAAGAACTCCCTTTTATCTCTATTATTTAATACAGTAGGGCAGGTTGTTCTAATGCCAGATTGTGCAACACACCACAATATCAGACAACTTTGCCGTGTGGTATGGGAACACACTACCAGACTTGTAAAAACATCTGAACCTGATCTTCAGTAGTCCAAATGTTCGCTCTATAACACATCTAGTGACTTTGTGGGCCTCATTATATATTTGGCAAGCAGGTGTCTGTGGGGACAACAGAGGTTTAATTAGCCCGGCGGGACAGCTTTAGATTGTAAGCTGTGAGCATTGCCTTCCTACTTCTGTCTGTCTGTCTTTACCCAGTTTTGTTCTATTACTGCTGTTCTAATTGTAAAGTACAATGGAATATGCTGCACTATATAAGAAACTGTTATTACAGGTTGAGTATCCCATATCCAAATATTCCGAAATACGGAATATTCCGAAATACGGACTTTTTTGAGCGAGACTGAGATAGTGAAACCTTTGTTTTTTGATGGCTCAATGTACACAAGCTTTGTTTAATACTCAAAGTTATTAAAAATATTGTATTAAATGAACTTCAGACTGTGTGTATAAGGTGTATATGAAACATAAATGAATTGTGTGAATGTACACACACTTTGTTTAATGCACAAAGTTATAAAAAATATTGTCTAAAATGACCTTCAGGCTGTGTGCATAAGGTGTATATGAAACATAAATGCATTCTGGGCTTAGATTTAGGTCCCATCACCATGATATCTCATTATGGTATGCAGTTATTCCAAAATACGGAAAAATCCGATATCCAAAATTCCTCTGGTCCCAAGCATTTTGGATAAGGGATACTCAACCTGTATTAATAATAATAATAATAATAATAATAAAAATGTCACCTTTAAAAAGGCAAAAAACAACAAAAAACACATTAGCATCCACATATGCAATCAGTATGCATGTGATAAATAATATTATGTAACACATACTCTGCAGTAATCCCTGTGGCTAGGAGTGTGCGAGCAGTGTCCCTGCCCATAGCACAGTGCCCACAGGATTGCACCGTTGCACCCCCACGGGACCTGCTTTTGGTTTACTGCACCCTGTCTCCTGTACACACACCTAGGGGTATATTTACTAAAAGTTAATTTTCCAATTTTGTGTATTTGTGTACAATAGGCCTTTGCAGGGGACTGCATTGGCCTATTGTGTTCACCTTTTGGTGTTTTAATTCATCATCATGTTTTTGGTTTTAGTAAAACCACCCTCAAATGTTTTGGTTTGGATTTGTTTTTTTGTTTGGTTTTGTATTCCTTTAAATTCGCTTAAAATCAACAAACATCAGTTAAAACATAAACAGTTAAAATCATGTCATTTGGACCTGTTTAAATGCAATCCAAAAGTTTGGTTTTTAAATCTGAGTTCTGAATCGACAACACACCCGAGCTGGGACTTGATTCAACTCGGAACCACTACATTTGGGTTTGTTTGTATTTCAGGATAACAAACCACACATCTCTAGACCCATGCTCATTATGCATGTCTCTTCATTACATACAATTTGCATATTGATTGAATGGGGATTATGCCTTTTAATGTAGACCTCCTCCCTTGGAAGTGCGCTGTGTCTGATTCTAAATATTGTTTCAATCAACTGATCACGCAAACTTATCAGGTTGATGGTATCTGTATGACCTCATCGTCTCAAAGGGAATTTTGGTTTAAGCTTCTTCTGACCCTGGCTTTTCTGGTCAGAAAGTGCTGTAATACTGCATAAAGGCAGCAACTAGTGTGCATGGTATGATCAAAGAAGCAAAGATGTCATAACCTATAGCCATAGTAGATTACGGCCCTCATTCTGAGTTGTTCGCTTGCTAGCTGCTTCTAGCAGCTTTGCACATGCTAAGCCGCCGCCTACTGGGAGTGCATTTTAGCATAGCAGAATTGCGAACGAAAGCTTAGCAGAATTGCGAATAGAAATTTCTTAGCAGTTTCTGAGTAGCTCGAGACTTACTCTGCCACTGCGATCAGTTCAGTCAGTTTCATTCCTGGTTTGACGTCACAAACACACCCAGCGTTTGCCAAGACACCCCCCCGTTTCTTCAGACACTCCCGCGTTTTTCCCAGAAACGGCTGCATTTTTTCGCACACACCCATAAAACGGCTAGTTTCCGCCCAGAAACACCCACTTCCTGTCAATCACACTCTGATCACCAGAACGAAGAGATTTCTTCGTTAAGCCGTGAGTAAAATACCAATCTTTTTATCAAATTTACTTAGCGCAGGCGCACTGCGAACGTTGAGCATGCGCAGTTTGCGACTAATCGCACCGATGCGAAGGAAAATAACGAGCGAACAACTCGGAATGAGGGCCTACATCCCTTTTTATAGACATCACAATCAATCATGCACCAATTGGAAGAATCTTTTCTCAGTGTTACGTTACAAAAGTTACTCATCTTTTGGGCAGTTTTACCTTAATATCCCAATTGTACTGCTTCTATGTTTTCCCTTGTAAAAATAAGGACAGTGATGTTAAGTGGGAGGGTTCTAAAATATGGTGGCCTCACAACTGTTGGCTTTAGTAAATCAGAGGATCACAACAACCAAAACCTGTCAGTTTGCCCAAACTGATGCTTAGTAAATCTCCATCTAAGTATTCAATGAGCGGTCAAATCCGACAGGATTTGGCCGCTCCCAACAATGTCAACCCGACTTTTTTTAAAGTCGGTTTGACATTGTTGGAAATGTGGCTAAAACCTGTCAGATTTAGCCGCGTTTCTGACAACACACGCATATCGGTGGCTGAAGCCGCTGATCCGCGTCCTTTTTCGATGAGTCAGAATTCCCGACTTGTCGGAAAAACCGAGCCGGTATTGAATAGGTCGAAACCCCTTCCAACCTAAATCAAGTCGGAAACTGCCGTCTTTCCGACAAGATGGCATTTTCTGACTTCAGTTGAACACCCCCTTATGACAATATTGTTGATCTGAAGACATTCTAGATGATGCTCACAATGTAATTTATGGTGAAACAATTGTGCAATTTATTCATGTTGTAATACAACATGCAAAGACATATCCGATTTTCCTTTGTTAATCTGTAACACTAAGATGACACTGTTCATCTCTCTTTTAGATTTATCAGCTTGTCCAGCGGATCTCTCTGGCCACAGGAAAACAGCAGCCACTCCAGATCTATACTATTTGCCTGCTTTTAAACCCATGTCTTTTTTTCCATGCAAATTCCATCTTTCACGTAGTAAGGAGTCTATGTACTAAGCCTTTGACGGAGATAAAGTGGCCAGAGTTATAGCCCCAACCAACCAGCTCCTAACTGTCATTTTTAAACCCAGTTTGTAACATGGCAGCTAGGAGCTGATTGGCTGGTACTTTATCTTTGTCCACTTTATCTCCATACTAGGCTTAGTAAATAGACTATTTTTGAAGCAGTGAAAAGAGTGGAGAAGTGAGCGTGTGGAGAAGTTGCCCATGGCAACCAATCAGCTGCTACGTACAATTGTATAGTATACAAATTATAAATGTTACTTCAATGCTGATTGGTTGCCATAGGTAATTTCTCCACTGGCTCACTTCTCCACACTTTTCACTGCTTCATGAATAGAAAAACCCATGTGTACTTAAAGGGCTGTTGAGAGATGACTGGGATAATGGGGGGCATGAGCAAATCTGTGAGACATGGTCACGCCTCACAAATAATAAAAAAATACTATGCATGTTGCCAAAAAGGGGAACATTTTTACCCTTCGGGTCTACTACTATAGACCGGTGCTCGGGATCCTGGCGCCCAGCATACCGCCGCTGGGATCCCGTCCACTGGAATGCCAACAGCAAGGCGAGCGCAAAAGAGCCCCTTGCTTGCTCGCTGTGCTCATCACGCTGCAGAACAGTAGTGCACTATGCATGCCACGCTATTTATTCTCCCTCCACGGGTGTCGTGGACACCCCAAGAGGGTGAATAGTTGTCAGTATCCCAGTGGTCGGGATTCTGGCGCCGGTACACAGAGCGCTGGGATCCCGACAGCCGTGATATCGAGCACCTCCCGTACCCTTTAGCAGCTAGCCCGGGCCACCTCCAATAATCCTGGTACCTCATAATCAGTATCCACCCCATCCCCCTCTCTTGGTGCCACTGGTTCTGTGTGACTTCATTGAATACAGCTGCTTCATGGGAGGTACTAAAATTACTGCTAGCTAAAAATACACTCAAATGTATTCCTATGAGTAGCAAAAAAAGGAATAAAAATCATAAACCGATGTGGCTTAACAAAAAGATTAAGGAACTTATGGGCAAGAAAAGACGAGCATTTAAAAAATACAAATCTGACGGGGAAGCAGAGTCATTTCAGCACTATAAGGAATGTAACAACATTTGCAAAAAGGAAATAAGAGCGGCTAAAGTAGAAACTGAAAAACTAGTAGCAAAGGAAAGCAAAGCGAATCCCAAAAAATTATTTAAATACATCAATAGCAAGAGATTAAAGAAGGAGAGTATGGGCCCTTTAAAAGACAAGTTGGGAGTCTTAAGCAAAAATGATAATGACATAGCGGACACACTAAATGAGTTTTTTTCAACAGTATTCACTAGAGAGGACCCAATTCAGGGACTGACACACAATCTCAATAATGAGAATATCACACTGATAGGTACTTATTTAAGCGAGGAAGTAGTCTGTGACCGATTAAAACATTTAAAGATTAATAAATCACCAGGGCCCGATGGCATTCATCCAAGGGTTCTAATGGAGCTTCACTCTGAACTGGCAAAACCGCTATCTTTGATCTTTGAGGATTCAGTTATATCAGGTATGGTTCCCAAAGACTGGCGTATAGCGGAAGTAGTGCCTATATTCAAAAAGGGAAGTAAAGCTGAACCAGGTAATTATAGACCAGTTAGTCTTACATCTATAGTGGGGAAAGTATTGGAAGGTATTCTAAGAGATAGTATTCAGAAGTTCCTTGAAACCAATAAGGTCATTAAAAGGAATCAACATGGGTTTATGAAGGACAGATCCTGTCAAACCAACTTACTTGGCTTTTATGAAACAGTAAGCGCAAACCTAGATCAGGGTAAAGACGTGGATGTAATCTTTTTAGACTTTGCCAAAGCGTTCGATACTGTACCACACATGAGACTTATCTACAAACTACAAGAATCAGGGCTAGGAAGCACAATATGCACTTGGGTCAAAAACTGGTTAGATAATAGGGAGCAGCGCGTTGTGGTTAATGGATCTTTTTCAACTTGGACTGAAGTGCTAAGTGGTGTGCCGCAAGGCTCAGTATTAGGACCGCTATTGTTCAATATTTTCATTAACGACCTAACAGAAGGTCTAGAGAGCATGGTGTAAATTTTTGCAGATGATACCAAATTGTGTAAGGCTATAAATACAGAGGAGGATGCCGAGTCTCTTCAGAACGACTTAGTTAAATTAGAAGCATGGGCAGCCAAATGGAGAATGCGCTTCAATACAGACAAGTGTAAGGTAATGCACTGTGGTAACAAGAACAAAAATTACACCTACCTACTAAATGGGGTAAAATTAGGGGATTCTGTACTGGAAAAGGACTTAGGTGTCCTCATAGATAGCAAGCTAAGCAGTAGTACCCAAAGTAGGACTGCAGCAAAGAAGGCTAATAAGATATTAGCATGCATAAAACGGGGTATTGATGCTAGGGACGAGAGTATTATACTCCCGTTATATAAATCACTAGTGAGGCCACACCTTGAATACTGTGTACAATTCTGGGCACCGTACTACAAAAAGGATATCCTGGAGATTGAAAAGGTACAGAGGAGGGCGACCAAACTAATTAAGGGCATGGAGACGAAGGAATACAAGGAAAGGCTTGAAAGACTAGGCATGTTTACATTGGAAAAGCGTAGACTACGAGGGGATATGATCAACATCTACAAATATATAAGGGGACAATACACAGAGCTTGCACGGGACCTGTTTTTGGTTAGATCAACACAGAGGACTCGTGGACACTCGCTCAGGTTAGAGGAGAGGAGATTCCGCACAATACGGCGTAAAGGCTTTTTCACGGTAAGGACAATACGTGTTTGGAATTCCCTGTCTGAGGGAGTTGTAATGGCGGAATCTGTCAACACCTTTAAGAATGGGTTAGATAAATTCCTAATGGATAAGGATATCCAGGGGTATGGTGCATAGTCATGCATTATAGTTACTATAAATAGGGATAAAATGCAACGGCTGACAGCAGCATCAGTCAGAAATTTTAGTCAAATCATCATGCATAGGAGACCACAAATAGGTTGAACTCGATGGACAATTGTCTTTTTTTCAACCTCAGATACTATGTTACTATGTTTCATGAAGTCTGATAGAAGGAATGAAAACTAGAATTTCCTGTTTGATAGCCACAAACACATTCACTATACAAATGCAAATATACTCTAATTCTAATTTGTGCATCTACATGTATTTATTATGTTTACAGTTTGCTGTTCAAAGTTCACATTCAAGGTTCGTTGATCGCTTTTGCCACCATTCACTGTAAAGGTTCCCATTTGTTATTTGGCTAAAAAAAAGTGTTTTAAAATATTTTTTTTGTCTAAGAGATTGTTAAAAATTCAAAATAAACAAACTTTGTCTCCCATTCAAACTGTGAACACTTCAAATTTTGAGGTTCATGTCTGCTGTTCATAGTACACAGTTCATCATACAGTATACCACTTTTGTTGCAGCCAAAGGGCAAGGCAAAGCCAGGGCAGCCATTAGGGGGGGACTGTGGGGACTGATGCCTTGGGCCCTTACAGAGAGGGGGGCCCAACCCTGGCTCCTCCCGCCAATACATGGAGAGCTGCGTCAGTCTGTGAATCATCATCGCAGGAAGGACTATTTAAGACAAGCCTTATCTGTGCATCAGCTCTCTGTACACGTTCCCATAGGTCCGCAACACTCCACCTAAATGTAACGCCACAATGTATGACATCACATACGCGTGGAGCAGTGCAGCAGAGTCTTGTTTTTGGGAGGGAGTACCCTGTCTCTTTTGTCAGTCCCAGGCCCCATAATTTCTGAGGGCAGCCCTGGGCAAAGCATTACATGGGTTTGGTCATGCATCATATCTTCAGACATGTTGGACAACCCCCATCTTGTTCACTTCACTCTTACATTTTTTTATTTTTTACTCATATGTACTGTAAGCGGGATGTAGTTGTGTGACCGGTGAGGAGACCGACAGTCACACATACCCAACACACATACTCAATCAATGCATCAATGCAAGCACCTACTGTCATCTACATGTAAGTGAGGCAGACATTTTTTTGGCTACACCAATATTCATGTGAACTCTCAGTTCGCTAAGGATAAATAGCAGTTTAAGAGATACTAAGAATGAGTGAATTAACAGGATGCAATATTAATTCAGCCCACAACATGGCTGTCTGCACTGTGTATTGGCAACAGTTAAACTTTGCTCTAACTTTTATATAGCATAATTACATGAACTTCAATAAATATCTGTGTCATATAGTGCCCTAAAAAATAGTTTGCCAAGACATACAGAATGATATTATATAATGTACATTGACAGGCAGAGGCGTTCGTGGTGCGGGCAGGTAGCTTTTGCGAACAATTGCTTGGATGGCGCAGGAAAAACGGGGCTGTTCTGATTGAAAAAATGGTGGTGGGACTTCAGGCTGCACTGGCAGGAGGCTTCCCTGGTTTCTAGACCACACACTAATTTCAGTGCGATCCCAATTAGAGCTTGGTTGCAGTTGGTGGCAGTGGCGTAACTAGGGGCCGCAGTCACTGCGATCGCTTGGAGGCACGCAGGGCGCCCTGGCCGCCGCCACTGATTTCTGCTGGGAAGGAGGGACACGGAGGGCACTGCTCTACCTACCTCTGTGTCGTCAATTATACTATCCATCCATACCTGTGGTGCATTTCAGTTTCTCTAACGTCCTAGTGGATGCTGGGGACTCCGAAAGGACCATGGGGAATAGCGGCTCCGCAGGAGACTGGGCACATCTAAAGAAAGCTTTAGGACTATCTGGTGTGCACTGGCTCCTCCCCCTATGACCTTCCTCCAAGCCTCAGTTAGATCTCTGTGCCCGAACGAGAAGGGTGCACACTAGGGGCTCTCCTGAGCTTCTTAGTGAAAGTTTTAGTTTAGGTTTTTTATTTTCAGTGAGACCTGCTGGCAACAGGCTCAGTGCATCGAGGGACTAAGGGGAGAAGAAGCGAACTAACCTGCGTGCAGAGTGGATTGGGCTTCTTAGGCTACTGGACATTAGCTCCAGAGGGACGATCACAGGCCCAGCTTGGATGGGTCCCAGAGCCGCGCCGCCGGCCCCCTTACAGAGCCAGAAGGCAGAAGAGGTCCGGAAAATCGGCGGCAGAAGACACTGCAGCTGTGCGCCATTGCTCTCAGCACACTTCACACTCCGGTCACTGAGGGTGCAGGGTGCTGGGGGGGGCGCCCTGAGACGCAATAATAAACACCTTGGATGGCAAAAAAAAATGCATCACATATAGCTCCTGGGCTATATGGATGCATTTAACCCCTGCCAAAATACATAAAAAAACGGGAGATAAGGCCGCCGATTAGGGGGCGGAGCCTATCTCCTCAGCACACTGGCGCCATTTTCCCTCACAGCTCCGTTGGAGGGAAGCTCCCTGGCTCTCGCCTGCAGTCACTACACTACAGAAAGGGTTAAAAAAGAGAGGGGGGCACAAATTAGGCGCAGTATTAACTATACAGCAGCTATAAGGGGAAAAACACTTATATAAGGTTATCCCTGTATATATATAGCGCTCTGGTGTGTGCTGGCAAACTCTCCCTCTGTCTCCCCAAAGGGCTAGTGGGGTCCTGTCCTCTATCAGAGCATTCCCTGTGTGTGTGCTGTATGTCGGTACTTTTGTGTCGACATGTATGAGGAGAAAAAATGATGTGGAGACGGAGCAGATTGCCTGTAATAGTGATGTCACCCCCTAGGAGGTCGACACCTGAGTGGATGAACTGTTGGAAGAAATTACGTGACAGTGTCAGCTCTGTATAAAAGACAGTGGTTGACATGAGACAGCCGGCTACTCAGCTTGTGCCTGTCCAGACGTCTCATAGGCCGTCAGGGGCTATAAAGCGCCCGTTACCTCAGATGGCAGATATAGACGCCGACACGGATACTGACTCCAGTGTCGACGGTGAAGAGACAAATGTGACTTCCAGTAGGGCCACACATTACATGATTGAGGCAATGAAAAATGTTTTACACATTTCTGATAATACGAGTACCACCAAAAAAAAGGGGTATTATGTTCGGTGAGGAAAAACTACCTGTAGTTTTCCTAAATCTGAGAAATTAAATGAGGTGTGTGATGATGCGTGGGTTTCCCCCGATAACAATTTCTAAAATGTTATTGGCATTATATCCTTTCCCGCCAGAGGTTAGGGTGCGTTGGGAAACACCCCCTAGGGTGGATAAAGCGCTCACACGCTTGTAAGGGCTCTATCCTCTCCTGAGATGGCCGCCCTTAAGGATCCTGCTGATAGAAAGCAGGAGGGTATCCTAAAATGTATTTACACACATACTGGTGTTATACTGCGACCAGCAATCGCCTCAGCCTGGATGTGCAGTGCTGGGTTGGCGTGGTCGGATTCCCTGACTGAAAATATTGATACCCTGGATAGGGACAGTATATTTTTGCCTATAGAGCATTTGAAAGATGCATTTCTATATATGCGTGATGCACAGCGGAATATTTGCCGACTGGCATCAAGTCTAAGTGCGTTGTCCATTTCTACCAGTAGAGGGTTATGGACACGTCAGTGGTCAGGTGATGCGTATTCCAAACGGCATTTGGAAGTATTGCCTTATTAAGGGGATATTTGGGGTCGGTCTTTCAGACCTGGTGGCCACGGCAACAGCTGGGAAATCCACGTTTGTACCCCAGGTCGCCTCTCAACATGAGAAGACGCCGTATTATCAGGCGCAGTCTTTTCGTGGATAAGCGGGCAAAAGGTTCCTCATTTCTGCCCCGTGACAGAGGGAGAGGAAAAAGGCTGCAGAAATCAGCCAGTTCCCAGGAACAGAAACCCTCTCCCGCCTCTGCCAAGCCCTCAGTATACGCTGGGGCTTTACAAGCAGAATCAGGCACGGTGGGGGGGCCCGTCTCAATGAATTTCAGCACGCAGTGTGCTCACTCGCAAGTAGACCCCTGGATCCTTCAGGTGATATCTCAAATTAGAATTCGAGACGTCTCCCCCTCGCCGTTTTCCTAAAGTCGGCTTTACCGATGTCTCCTTCTGACAGGGAGACAGTTTTGGAAGCCATTCACAAGCTGTATTCCCAGCAGGTGATAATCAAGATACCCCTCCTGCAACAGGGAACGGGGTATTATTCCACACTGTTGTGGTACCGAAGCCGGACGGCTCGGTGAGACCGATTCTAAGTCTAAAATCTTTGAACACTTACATACAGAGGTTCAAATTCAAGATTGAGTCACTCAGAGCAGTGATTGCGAACCTGGAAGAAGGGGACTACATGATGTCTCGGGACATCAAGGATGCTTACCTTCATGTCAAAATTTACCCTTCTCACCAAGGGTACCTCAGGTTTATGGTACAGAACTGTCACTATCAGTTCAGACGCTGCCGTATGGATGGTCCACGGCACCCCGGGTCTTTACCAAGGTAATGGCCGAAATGATGATATTCCTTCAAAGGAAGGGAATTTTAGTTATCCCGTACTTGGACAATTCCCTGATAAGGGTAAGATCCAGGGAACAGTTGGAGGTCGGTGTAGCACTATCTCAGGTAGTGTTGCTGCAGCACGGTTGGATTCTCAATATTCCAAAATCGCAGCTGGTTCCGACGACTTGTCTTCTGTTCCTAGGGATGATCCTGGACACAGTCCAGAAAAAGGTGTTTCTCCCGGAGGAGAAAGCCAGGGAGTTATCCGAGCTAGTCCGGAACCTCCTAAAACCGAGCCAAGTCTCAGTGCATCAATGCACAAGGGTTCTGGGTAAAATGGTGGCTTCCTACGAAGCAATCCCATTCGGCAGATTCCACGCAAGAACTTTCCAGTGGGACCTGCTGGACAAATGGTCCGGGTCGCATCTTCAGATGCATCAGCGGATAACCCTGTCACCAAGGACAAGGGTGTCCCTCCTGTGGTGGTTGCAGAGTGCTCATCTTCTAGAGGGCCGCAGATTCGGCATTCAGGACTGGGTCCTGGTAACCACGGATGCCAGCCTGCGAGGCTGGGGAGCAGTCACACAGGGAAGGAATATCCAGGACTTATGGTCAAGCCTGGAGACATCACTTCACATAAATATCCTGAAGCTAAGGGACATTTACAATGCTCTAAGCTTAGCAAGACCTCTGCTTCAAGGTCAGCCGGTGTTGATCCAGTCGGACAACATCACGGCAGTCACCCACGTAAACAGACAGGGTGGCACAAGAAGCAGGAGGGCAATGGCAGAAGCTGCAAGGATTCTTCGCTGGGCGGAAAATCATGGAATAGCACTGTCAGCAGTATTCATTCCGGGAGTGGACAACTGGGAAGCAGACTTCCTCAGCACGACCTCCACCCGGGAGAGTGGGGACTTCACCCAGAAGTCTTCCACATGATTATAAACCGTTGGGAAAAACTCGACAGGTATTGCGCCAGGTCCAGGGACCCTCAGGCAATAGCTGTAGACGCTCTGGTAACACAGTGGGTGTACCAGTCAGGGTATGTGTTCCCTCCTCTGCCTCTCATACCCAAGGTACTGAGATTGATAAGATGGTGAGGAGTAAGCACTATATTCGTGGCTCCGGATTGGCCAAGTAGGACTTGGTAACCGGAACTTCAAGAGATGCTCACGGAGGATCCGTGGCCTCTACCTCTAAGAAGGGACCTGCTCCAGCAAGGACCCTGTCTGTTCCAAGACTTACCGCGGCTGCGTTTGACGGCATGGCAGTTGAACACCGGATCCTGAAGGAAAAAGGGCATTCCGGATGAAGTCATCCCTATCCTGATCAAAGCCAGGAAGGATGTAACCGCAAAAACATTATCACCGCAATTGGCAAAAATATGTTGCGTGGTGCGAGGCCAGTAAGGCCCGACGGTGGAAATTCAACGATTCCTACATTTCCTGCAAACAGGAGTGTCTATGGGCCTGAAATTGGGGTCCATTAAGGTTCAAATTTCGGCCCTGTCAATTTTCTTCCAAAAAGAACTAGCTTCAGTCCCTGAAGTTCAGACGTTTTTAAAAGGGGTACTGCATATACAGCCTCCTTTTGTGCCTCCAGTGGCACTTTGGGATCTCAATGTAGTTTTGGGTTCCAAAAGTCACATTGGTTTGAACCACTTAAATCTGTGGAGTTACAATATCTCACATGGAAAGTGGTCATGCTGTTGGCCCTGGCCTGGGCCAGGCGCGTGTCAGAATTGGCGGCTTTATCCTGAAAAAGCCCTTATCTGATGTTCCATTCGGACAGGGCGAAATTGAGGACTCGTCCTCAGTTTCTCCCTAAGGTGGTTTCAGCGTTTCACCTGAACCAACCTATTTGTGGTGCCTGCGGCTACTAGGGACTTGGAGGATTCCAAGTTGCTGGACGTAGTCAGGGCCCTGAAAATATGTTTCCAGGACGGCTGGAGTCAGAAAATCTGACTCGCTGTTTATCCTGTATGCACCCAACAAGCTGGGTGCTCCTGCTTCTAAGCAGACGATTGCTCGTTGGATTTGTAGTACAATTCAGCTTGCACATTCTGTGGCAGGCCTGCCACAGCCAAAATCTGTAAAAGCCCATTCCACACGGAAAGTGGGCTCATCTTGGGCGGCTGCCCGAGGGGTCTCGGCTTTACAACTTTGCCGAGCTGCTACTTGGTCAGGGGCAAACACGTTTGCTAAATTCTACAAATTTGATACCCTGGCTGAGGAGGACCTGGAGTTCTCTCATTCGGTGCTGCAGAGTCATCCGCACTCTCCCGCCCGTTTGGGAGCTTTGGTATAATCCCCATGGTCCTTTCGGAGTCCCCAGCATCCACTAGGACGTTAGAGAAAATAAGAATTTACTTACCGATAATTCTATTTCTCATAGTCCGTAGTGGATGCTGGGCGCCCATCCCAAGTGCGGATTGTCTGCATTACTTGTACATAGTTATTGTTACAAAAATCGGGTTTTTTGTTGTTGTGAGCCATCTTTTCAGAGGCTCCTTCTGTTATCATGCTGTTAACTGGGTTCAGATCACAAGTTGTACGGTGTGATTGGTGTGGCTGGTAAGAGTCTTACCCGGGATTCAAGATCCTTCCTTATTGTGTACGCTCGTCCGGGCACAGTATCCTAACTGAGGCTTGGAGGAGGGTCATAGGGGGAGGAGCCAGTGCACACCAGATAGTCCTAAAGCTTTCTTTAGATGTGCCCAGTCTCCTGCGGAGCCGCTATTCCCCATGGTCCTTTCGGAGTCCCCAGCATCCACTACGGACTATGAGAAATAGAATTATCGGTAAGTAAATTCTTATTTTTGCACAGTTTGCTGACCACCAGTATATACTATATAGCAGTACAGTACAGTAGGCCACTGCTCTCCCTACCTCTGTGTTGTCAAGTATTCTATACATCCATACCTGTGGTGCATTTCAGTTTTGCACAGTTTGCTGACCACCAGTATATACTATATAGCAAGCAGTACAGTACAGTAGGCCACTGCTCTACCTACCTCTGTGTCGTCAAGTATACGATCCATCCATACCTGTGGTGCATTTCAGTTGTGCGCAGTATATATAGTAGTAGGCCATTGCTATTGATACTGGCATATAATTCCACTCATTAAAAAATGGAGAACAAAAATGTGGAAGGTAAAATAGGGAAAGATCAAGATCCACTTCCATCTCGTGCTGAAGCTGCTGCCACTAGTCATGGCCGAGACGATGAAATGCCATCAACGTCGTCTGCCAAGGCCGATGCCCAATGTTATAGTAGAGAGCATGTAAAATCCAAAAAACAAAAGTTCAGTAAAATGACCCAAAAATCAAAATTAAAAGCGTCTGAGGAGAAGCGTAAACTTGCCAATATGCCATTTACGACACGGAGTGGCAAGGAACAGCTGGGGCACTGACCTATGTTCATGGCTAGTGGTTCAGCTTCACATGAGGATGGAAGCACTCATCCTCTCGCTAGAAAAATGAAAAGACTTAAGCTGGAAAAAGCACAGCAAAGAACTGTGCATTCTTCTAAATCACAAATCCCCAAGGAGAGTCCAATTGTGTCGGGTGCGATGCCTGACCTTCCCAACACTGGACGGGAAGAGGTGGCGCCTTCCACCATTTGCACGCCCCCTGCAAGTGCTGGAAGGAGCACCCGCAGTCCAGTTCCTGATAGTCAAATTGAAGATGTCACTGTTGAAGTACACCAGGATGAGGATATGGGTGTTGCTGGCGCTGAGGAGTAAATTGACAAGGAGGATTCTGATGGTGAGGTGGTTTGTTTAAGTCAGGCACCCGGGGAGACACCTGTTGTCCGTGGGACGAATATGGCCATTGACATGCCTGGTCAAATTACAAAAAAAAAATCACCTCTTCGGTGTGGAATAATTTTAACACAAATGCGGACAACAGATGTCAAGCCATGTGTTGCATTTGTCAAGCTGTAATAAGTAGGGGTAAGGACGTTAACCACCTCTGAACATCCTCCCTTATACGTCACCTGCAGCGCATTCATCATAAGTCAGTGACAAGTTCAAATACTTTGGATGACAGCGGAAGCAGTCCACTGACCACTAAATCCCTTCCTCTTGTAACCAAGCTCCTGCAAACCACACCACCAACTCCCTCAGTGTCAATTTCCTCCTTACACAGGAAAGCCAATAGTCCTGCAGGCCATGTCACTGTCAAGTCTGACGAGTCCTCTCCTGCCTGGGATTCCTCCGATGCATCCTTGAGTGTAACGCCTACTGCTGCTGGCGCTGCTGTTGTTGCTGCTGGGAGTCGATCGTCATCCCAGAGGGGAAGTCGGAAGACCACTTGTACTACTTCCAGTAAGCAATTGACTGTCCAACATTCCTTTGTGAGGAAGATGAAATATCACAGCAGTCATCCTGCTGCAAAGCGGATAACTCAGGCCTTGGCAGCTTGGGCAGTGAGAAACGTGTTTCCGTTATCCACCGTTAATTCACAGGCAACTACAGACTTGATTGAGGTACTGTGTCCCTGGTACCAAATACCATCTAGGTTCCATTTCTCTAGGCAGGCGATACCGAAAATGTACACAGACCTCAGAAAAAGAGTCACCAATGTCCTATAAAATGCAGTTGTACCCAATGTCCACTTATCCACGGACAAGTGGAGCAGGGCAGACTCAGGACTATATGACTGTGACAGCCCACTGGGTAGATGTATTGCCTCCCGCAGCAAGAACAGCAGCGGCGGCACCAGTAGCAGCATCTCGCAAATGCCAACTCGTTCCTAGGCAGGCTACGCTTTGTATCACCGCTTTCCAGAAGAGGCACACAGCTGACAACCTCTTATGGAAACTGAGGAACATTATCGCAGAATGGCTTACCCCAATTGGACTCTCCTGGGGATTTGTGACATCGAACAACGCCACCAATATTGTGCGTGCATTACATCTGGGCAAATTCCAGCACGTACCATGTTTTGCACATACATTGAATTTGGTGATGCAGAATTATTTAAAAAACGACAGGGGCGTGCAAGAGATGCTGTCGGTGGCCCGAAGAATTGCGGGCCACTTTCGGCATTCAGCCACCGCGTGCCGAAGACTGGAGCACCACCAAACATTCCTGAACCTGCCCTGCCATCATCTGAAGCAAGAGGTGGTAACGAGGTGGAATTCAACCATCTATATGCTTCAGAGGATGGAGGAGCAGCAAAAGGCCATTCAAGCCTATACATCTGCCTATGATATAGGCAAAGGAGGGGTAATGCACCTGACTCAAGCGCAGTGGAGAATGATTTCAACGTTGTGCAAGGTTCTGCAACCCTTTGAACTTGCCACAAGTGAAGTCAGTTCAGACACTGCCAGCCTGAGTCAGGTCATTCCCCTCATCAGGCTTTTGCAGAAGAAGCTGGAGACATTAAAGGAGGAGCTAAAACAGAGCAATTCCGCTAAGCATGTGGGACTTGTGGATGGAGCCCTTAATTCGCTTAACCAGGATTCACGGGTGGTCAGTCAGTTGAAATCAGAGCACTACATTTTGGCCACCGTGCTCGATCCTAGATTTAAAACCTACGTTGGATCTCTCTTTCCGGCAGACACAAGTCTGCAGAGGTTCAAAGACCTGCTGGTGAGAAAATTGTCAAGTCAAGCGGAACGTGACCCGTCAACAGCTCCTCCTTCACATTCTCCCGCAACTGGGGGAGTGAGGAAAAAGCTAAGAATTCCGAGCCCACCCGCTGGCGGTGATGCAGGGCAGTCTGGAGCGAGTGCTGATATCTGGTCCAGACTGAAGGACCTGCCAACGATTACTGACATGTCGTCTGCTGTCACTGCATAAGATTCTCTCACCATTGAAAGAATGGTGGAGGATTATATGAGTGACCGCATCCAAGTAGGCACGTCAGACAGTCCGTACGTATACTGGCAGAAAAAAGAGGCAATTTGGAGGCCCTTGCAGAAACTGGCTTTATTTTACCTAAGTTGCCCACCCTCCAGTGTGTACTCCGAAAGAGTGTTTAGTGCAGCCGCTCACCTTGTCAGCAATCGGCGTACGAGGTTACTTCCAGAAAATGTGGAAAAGATGATGTTCATCAAAATGAATTATAATCAATTCCTCCGTGGAGACATTCACCAGCAATTGCCTCCAGAAAGTACACAGGGACCTGTGATGGTGGATTTCAGTGGGGACTAATTAATAATCTGTGAGGAGGGTGATGTACACAGTGAAAGGGGTGAGGAATCGGAGGATGATGATGAGGTGGACATCTTGCCTCTGTAGAGCCAGTTTGTGCAAGGAGAGATTGATTGCTTCTTTTTTGGTGGGGGCCCAAACCAATCAGTCATTTCAGTCACAGTTGTGTGGCAGACCCTGTCGCTAAAATTATGGGTTCGTTAAAGTGTGCATGTCCTGTTTATACAACAGGGAGGGAGGGCCCAAGGACAATTCCATCTTGCACCTCTTTTTTTCTTTCATTTTTCTTTGCATCATGTGCTGTTTGGGGACTATTTTTTTGAAGTGCCATCCTGCCTGACACTGCAGTGCCACTCCTAGATGGGCCAGGTGTTTGTGTTGGCCACTTGTGTCGCTTATCTTAGTCACACAGCGACCTTGGTGCGCCTCTTTTTTTCTTTGCATCATGTGCTGTTTGGGGGGTGTTTTTTTGAAGTGCCATCCTGTCTGACACTGCAGTGCCACTCATAGATGGGCCAGGTGTTTGTGTCGGCCACTTGGGTCGCTTAGCTTAGTCATCCAGCGACCTCGGTGCAAATTTTAGGACTAAAAATAATATTGTGAAGTGTGAGGTGTTCAGAATAGACTGAAAATTAGTGGAAATTATGGTTATTGAGGTTAATAATACTATGGTATCAAAGTGACCTCCAAATTCTATGATTTAAGCTGTTTTTGAGCGGTTTTTGTAAAAAAAAACACCTGAATCCAAAACACACCCGAATCCGACAAAAAATTTTCAGGGAGGTTTTGCCAAAACGCGTCCGAATCCAAAACACGGCCGCGGAACCGAATCCAAAACCAAAACACAAAACCCGAAAAATGTCTGGTGCACATCACTAGTTTGAACACACCCCACCCAAATCTAACTCTCTCTGCACATGTTACATCTGCCACACCTGCAGTCAGTGCAGTGCACATGGTATTGTCCAACTGCACACAAATTTGCTGCTACGAACAACTCTGAATTAGGCCCTATGTTACTATGGGGGTGTTTCAGACTAATCGCTGGGCTGCAATCTTTGCTGTCCTGCGTTCAGATAGTTGCCGCCTCCAGGGGGAGTGTAAATTCGCAGTGCAAGTGTGAGATTGCATGTTTATACTGAGCTGCAAAAATCCACTGTGTGCAGTCTGTGCGCAGCCAGAACTTACTCCTTTAGTGCGATGAGAACAGGCTGATCAGGGCCAGCGCTGACGTCAGACACCCTTCCTGAAAATGCTTGGGAACGCCTGCGTTTTTCCGGACACTCCAAATAAACGCTCAGTTACCACCGACAAACGACCTCCTCCTGGCAATCTGCTTGCAAACGACCTTTTGATCGGATTTTTCGCACCATCCTGTCGTATGAATCAGGCCCTATGTTACTATGTTGCGAAACCCAGTGTATTTTGTTGCTGCATGTAGCCCCTTAAAGGTAATGTAGTTTGAAAAAAGTAAATGGCAGTGAGCCACTCAATTCAGCAGGCAACAAATGGGGCTTTCAGATGGGAGACTAGTTTGCTTTTAAAAAATTTTAATAGCTTTATTCTATTTTTTGGATGAGATTGTGGCTATAAACCAGCTCACTAGGAATACTTTGTACTGTAGTTGGAGGAACAGGTTGACTGGTCTTTGAAATGTCTCACAGACCAGTCAGCCTGTTCCTCAAACTACAGTACAATTCACTCTTATGAATAATGTTGGTGATGGGAAAGTGGGATGGGTATGTGTACTGGAGGGAAGGTGAAAGGTCAGGTTCCATGTATAAAAAATACACACAGGCCCACAGGGAAGGGATGCAGCAGAGTGATGGTGACAGTGGTGCAAGTAGAAAAAAATTCTTAGTGGTACTGTGTGCGCGTGCCAAATGGGTAATTTTCAATGGAAATAGGGGCGTGATACACATATGACCCCAATAGTGGAAAATACACATATGCCCCAACAGCGCCAGATATGCCCGCACAGTGCCAGATACACATATGCCCCCACAGTGCCAGATAAATGTATGCCCCCACGGTGCCAGATGTGCCCTCACAATGCCAGATACGCATATGCCCCCACCGTGGCAGATATGCCCCCATGGTGCCAGATGCACATTTGCCGCCACAGTGCCAGATATGCCCAAACAGTGCCAGATATGCCCCCACATTGCCAGATATGCCCCCACATTGCCAGATACACATGCCCCCACAGTGCTAGATATGCCCCCACATTGCCAGATATGCCACCACATTGCCAGATACACATGCCCCCACAGTGCAATATATGCCCCCACATCGCCAGATACACATACCCCCACAGTGGTAGATATACATATTCCCCCAAGTGCCAGATATGCCCCATGTCGCCATATATGCCCCCACATTGCTAGATACACATGCCCCCACGGTGCCAGATATGCCCCCATAGTGCCAGATATGCCCCCACAGTGCCAAATATGCCCCCAGCAGTGCAACTCACCATTTTTATTGTTGCTGCTGCTGCCTGTCAGGGAGAGGAGAGCGCAGTATGCACCTCTCCTGCCCTTAGCCCAGTTTCCTCCTGCAGCGGCGTCGGCATCCTGTATCTCCTGATTGTTTTCCGGTCTGTGAGCTCTGATTGGCTCAAGAACCGGCGTTTGTGTGTAATACACGCTGCTGCTGGACTTGGAGTCAAAGGGGGTGAAACCGCTGGTCTACGCACTGACGGACTGGATAGGCAGGAGAGGGGTAGACGAGGAGAGGTGCATGCTGCGCTCTCCTCTCTCCGACACTATGACTGCAATTGGGCGGCCTGGCGGTACTGCGTACTGGCTGGGTATTTCATACCGGTATGCAGTACTGCCCCATACCACCATACTTGCAGCACTGGATGGCGAGGTAAAAAAATAGGTGTCAGCTGGAAAAGAAAATGTCCAGAATAATGAAGCAGTAATTGTAAACTGTTTTTATTTTACTCCCCTTAGTACACCTTTATGTGGGGATAGCAGTTCCACTTTAACAATGTTAGTACCAGAGCACTAAAAATAGAAGATTTATAAAAACTTATATCTTTCCTGTGGCTTTTTACAAAGCATTTCACACCTGAAAATTACATCTGAGAACCACTTGGAGCAAAGGGAATTGAGATTTAATCAAATTCTTGGTACTGCAGAAGAAAATACACAATTATAAACATCATTTTGTTTTATTTGTATTTTCTGTTGCCTCTAGATGTATCGATACTGTACACTATGGGAAAAATTAGTTTAACAGAAATTGGGCATGTGTGCTCCTGAATTGCATGCACAGATATAAACAGTGGCGTGCGGTGAGGTCAGTGGCTGGTGAGGCATAATGTCCGTCGAGTCCCGACAATGTTTCGAACCACCGCAGGGCCAATGCCCAATACTGCTGCTGTTAATGGGTGCTGCCCCTGCCAACGGCCTACAAAATCACCACCATCATCTGCCTGGCCCTCAGCCGCTAATCTACATCTCAGTCTGATGCTGCCGCCATTGCCCACAACCTACCTGCTCATCAAACTTATGATGAGCAGACGGCTAATATATTGTAAATTTTTATAAATGTATGGGAGAGAGAGGTGGAATATGGGGAGATAGGAGAGAGAGGAGAAATATGGAGACGGGAGGAATAGGGAGAGACTGGAGAGATAGGTAGGAGGAGCAGGGGGGCAGACTGGGAGTAGTAGTGGAAAGTGGGGGACAGGATTGGAGTAACAGTAGTGCAGAGTAGGGGGTCAGACAGGGAGTAATAGAAGGGGGGTAGGATAGGAGTAGTGGTGGGAAGAAGTGGACAGTATGGGAGTGGAAGGGACTCAGCGAAGTTAGAATAAGTTGAAAATGGATCTCACCTCCTCTTAGACAGCTCCTGGGTCCCAGCCACCATTGCTCCCTCCATGCTGATAGCAGACTCACACAGGATGGGCAGGCAGCCTGAGTGGAAGCGATGGGTCCCGCTCCTCCGGTACTCACACCAGTCTCTTCCCTGTATGGTCCAGGGGAGCTTGGACGGGTTGGGTATGCATGACGCCGGAATCCTGGCTTGCAGATGGCCAGCAGGGAAGGGGTGGGGGGAGCGGAACGAAGCCCCTTGCATCTCGCTGCACTAGCCACATTGCGGGCTCGGTATTCAGGACTGTAAGGGGGCGGGATTCCGGCATCGGTATTCTGATCGCCGGTCACGTAACTGCCTCCTGCTTGGACAGAGTGGTGGACGTGGCCTGCAATCGGATAGGATGTGGTGGCTGTACATGATAAGGCTCTTTAATGCCTGTCTGCCTGTAACAGTGCCCTTCTCATTACTTGTGACAGCCATAGTTTGTGTGCTGCAGCCCACAGACATTCCTCTGAGCACGCTGGTGCTGTCTGTCCAAGCTCCCTTTGTGTCAGCGGCGGTGGCAGCGGGTGACGCTGGGAAGAGGGCATAAACTCTGCTGCAGCCCCTGCTCTCACTGCATATGTCGCAGTAGTAAACTCCAGTGGCAGAGTGGGGGGCACTATCGGCCGCCACTATTGTAAACTCGGCGGGGTGGGGGGTGGCTAATGCTCGCGGAAGTCTGCCCGGCAAAGGGGGTGGTTTTTTGAAGAGCAGCGCCAGATGAGACAATGGGACCAGCCAATCCCACATTTCCAAATAAGCAGCAAAATTGTACATTATTGTGTCCAACAAACACAGGTTTCACTTAGTGTCAAGGAAAGTATGTAAGTGTTCTGGTCTGCACTTGGCTGGTCCCGTTGTCTCATCAGAGTACCCCCCACTCTGCCACTGGAGTTTACTGCTCGGCATATGTAGTGAGAGCAGGGGTTGCAGCAGAGGTCATGCCCTCTTCCCAGCGTCACCCGCCGCCGCTGCTGTAACACAAAAGGAGCCCCAAACAGCGCCAGACGATCTTGCCCTGCTGCCGGCGGCGCCACTGCCGCTAACTCATAAAGAGCCCCAAACAGCGCCAGCCGATCTTCCCCTGCTGCCGGCGGCGCCACTGCCGCTAACTCATAAGGAGCCCCAAACAGCGCCTTGCCGATCTGCCGCTGCCGCTAACTCACTCATAAGGAGCCCCAAACAGCGCCAGCCGATCTGCCCCTGCCGCCGGTGCCGAGCACAGCTTTGCTGCTCGGCTGGACTGGTCCTGCCCACTGCCCAATCAGATCTAATTCAGTGACAGGGGCGTTCTTTCAGCTCATATGAAAGCACGCCCCTGTCACAGAATTAGATGTGATTGGGCAAAGAGGCACTTCTAGAGGTGCCGCTTACATACCATTTTTTAATGGGCTTTTACTGCCCAATGCTTGGCCCGCCCCCCGCTTCCAGCCCTCTAACAAATGATAGCAGGAGACACCATAAAATGGATTAACATAATATAAAGACTAAACTACATACTTATGACACAGTAGCTGTGTCATAAGTATCTTCTTTGTATTATTTTAATCATTAGACAGGGGAGGCACTGCCTCCCCTGCCTCCCCTGACTGCACGTCCCTGGATATAAATTATAGTGTATATGTATCCATAGACAGTGGCAAACGCAGGATTTTTAGAGGGGGGTTTCCAAATGTCAGTCCACAATCTCCCACTCTACAGAACGTTTGAGCAAGTGCGAGAGTCTGGGGAGTGGCAGAAGAACCTAGTACCGACCCTGGACATTAATGTAAACAGTGGTCTTTTTATACACTTGATACTATATGGAATACATTATTATTTATCACTATAGATGGTCTCTAGTATAGACTGTATCAAACAAAGTGGTCAGGAAAAGGTTAAACATAGCATAATAAATTAATTAATCAATACACAAACACAGTGAATGATTGATAGACAGTCACAATTGCGCACGCGTGGCTGCTTTTCTTAGTAGAGGGAATGAAGTTCCACCAACACTTCACAGATATAGACAAACAGAGATAGAAACCCTCCACATAGAATGGCGCACACATAAAATACTTATTAGTTTGATGAGTCTTTCAAGGGTCTTGTGTAACCTCAAAAAAACAACAACAAATGCATATAGTGTTATATCTTTATAGCATTTCTAATAGGTTTTTATGAGGAAACTCGTACCCTTAAATTTGCCTATCAGATTAATGATAGACAAAAAAGCGTCTGAAACTCCAACTGATCACACGGGGGTCCCTCCTCTTAATGGATCCTCCTTCTAAGCCTTCCAACAGTAACTCCTCAGGATATCACATGTGAAAACAAGGTGTCCTTGATAAAGATACCCTTGTGTATTGAAACGCGTTGGTGAGGAGGGGCTCTGCAAACGGAGGACCACTACCCAGGACGAAGGACTGGTTCCAGGGACGCCTGAGGTTTCTTCATTAATCCTGTGAAAAAGTCTATTTTTCAGAATAGACCATTCCATCTGGTAGGAGTCCAATATTTGCAGATTTTACAACTTGGCCACTTTTAAACTGTTTTGTCTACTTGTTGATTAGTAGACCACCTATAAGGGTGGGAGGCTAATTTTTATTATTGTTGTTTGTGAAAATAAATCTATGGTTTTACACTATGGTGGTGAATTTCTGTTTTCACATGTGATATCCTGAGGAGTTACTGTTGGAAGGCTTAGAAGGAGGATCCATTAAGAGGAGGGACCCCCGTGTGATCAGTTGGAGTTTCAGACGCTTTTTTGTCTATCATTAATCTGATAGGCAAATTTAAGGGTACGAGTTTCCTCATAAAGACCTATTAGAAATGCTATAAAGATATAACACTATATGCATTTTTTGTTGTTTTTTTGAGGTTACACAAGACCCTTGAAAGACTCATCAAACTAATAAGTATTTTATGTGTGCGCCATTCTATGTGGAGGGTTTCTATCTCTGTTTGTACACAAACACAGTGGTTTAACTAGAAATTTCTCTCCCCCAAGCCAAAAAATTATTCGGCGGCCCCCCCCCCCCCCCCCATCCCCCATCCCCCATAATTGGCACTAGTAAAGGGACACACATGCGTGCGGCACAAAAAGGGGGCGTGGCTTTGTTAAATGGGCGTGACTTCACATAAAGGGGCGTGGCACTGCAGGAAAAGACTACCTTATACCCCAGTTTTGCAACCTGCACGCCCAGACGTTAGCCACCACAGGAAAGAGAAATAATCCTGATTCATGCCCCTTACATTATTTGTAATTTTTCCTCCTTATAGTAATGCCCAGTATACAGTATGCCACATACTGCAATGGCCCTAAGACATTATGCCACACACAATAATGCACATGACATAATATGCACACACCGTAATGCCCCCGACACATTATGCCACACACCGTAATGCCTGTGACACATTATGACAGGAATCGCAATGCCCGTTATACATTATGCTACACACTGCAATGCCCCTGATACATTATAGCACATACAATGTCTGTGACACATTATGACACACATCGCGATGTCCGTGATACATTATGCCACACACTGCAATGCCCCTGAAACATTATAGCACATACAATGCCTGTGACACATTATGACACACACTGCAATGACCCTGAGACATTATACCACATACCACAATACCCGTGATATAGTATACAACACACCGTAATGCCTGACACATTATGACACACACCGCAATGTCCGTGATTCATTATGACACACACTGCAATGACCCTGAGACATTATACCACATATCACAATGCCCGTGATATAGTATACCATACACCGTAATGCCTGTGACACATACCGCAATGCCCGTTATACCCTATGCCACACACCGCAATGCCTGTTATACATTATGCCACACTGCAATACCCCTGAGACATTATACCACATGCCACAATGCCCGTGATATAGTATGCCACACACCATAATGCCTGTGACACATTATGACACACACCGCAATGCCCATTACACATTAAGTCCTACAGTAATGCTTCTATATTACTTTTAAATTACCTGCTCGTTGCCAGGGGTTTCATGCTCTTGGTTCCATGCACGGTGCCAGGGGTTTTCATGCTCATGGTGTCATGCTCGTTGCCAGGGGTTTCATGCACTGGGTGTCATGCTCGTTGCCAGGGGTTTCATGCGCTGGGTGTCATGCTCATTGACAGGGGTTTCATGCACTGGGTGTCATGCTCGTTGCTAGGGGGTAGTGCTTGTTGCTAGGGCTGTGCTCCAAGTGCCACATATGTCCCCAGTGCCAGATATTCCCCCATAGTGCAAGGTACTCACATGCCCCTAGTGCCAAATATAGCCCCCCCACCATGTGCCAGGTACACATGTACCCCCCCAGTTCCACATATGCCCCCAGTGCCAGGTACTCACATGTACCCAGTGCCAAATATAACCCCCCATGTGCCAGGTACACATATACCCCCCAGTGCCACATATGCCCCCAGTGCCAGATATTCCCCCACAGTGCCAGGTACTCACGTGCCCCCAGTGCCAAATATACCCCCCCAGTGCCACATATGTCCCCCTCCCCCTGTGCCACATATGCTCCCCCAGTGCCTCCCCCTCCCCCCCGCGCTCCCCCGCTGTTTTGTGATGGAGGGACACGGAGGGCACAGCGCGCGCCTCTCCTGTGTCCCTCCTGGGTTTCCGGCAGGTCTGCTAAAGGAAGTGCCGGTTCGTGAGCCAATCAGAGCTCACAAACGGCACTTCCTTTATTAGACCCGCCGGAGACGCAGGAGGGACACAGGAGAGGCGTGCACTGTGCCCTCCGTGTCCCTCCATCAGAGCAGCGGAGGGAAGGAGGGAGAGGAGACCGCAGATTGACATGCGGATGCTCGTCCGCATATCAATCTGCGCTAAATCAGTGGCGGTGCCCCCACAGCCCCACGCCCCCAAGCCACCGCGAGGGCTGCGGGGGCAGCAGTTACGCCACTGCACAAACATAATAGAACGAGTACTGCACTTTCTAAGCACACATTGTCCCACCTCGTGGTAAGGCTCCTGACTCTTCTTCCTGGTAGCTACTCTCTGGTCCAGAGCACTGATGGAGGACTCATATCCACACACACAGCAAACTTGTTAGAAGAAGCTACTACCAATGGGCATGTGCAGTGGTAAACGGGTGATGTGGCGCTAGCTCTAGTAATCATAATATAAACCATTACTATTGTTGCCATTATGTGAGCCACTTGCCAAGAGGAGGGGGGTTTCAGTGCAACCGGAACCCCCCCCCTGCATTTGCCTATGATAGAGTATACAGAGTTGTATGCATGGTGCTGTATGCCTATCCCCCATCAGTACTCTTGGTTATCTACCAGTCATAAGTGCTTCAAAACTATAGTAAAAATAGCGCTTGCTTTTGCAATGTGATTCTAATTACTATTAGGCTCATCAGGGCCCCTACCGGGTTAGTGGGGGGTGATGGGGGGGGGGGGGAGACTGCTGGGACCTTTGTCCTTGGCCCAAATAGACAAGGGGCTCATGACACCTCTTCATCTGCGGATGAGTGTAAAACTGTATAAAAGTGTCCTCAACAAAATGGCCACCACCATGAAGGAGACATTACAACTAGTGATGTGCACTGGACATTTTTCGGGTTTTGTGTTTTGGTTTTGGATTCAGTTCCGCGGCCGTGTTTTGGATTCGGACGCGTTTTGGCAAAACCTCCCTGAAAATATATTGTCGGATTGGGGTAGTTTTGGATTCGGGTGTTTTTTTACAAAAAACCCTCAAAAACCGCTTAAATCATAGAATTTGGGGGTCATTTTGATCCCATAGTATTATTAACCTCAATAACCATAATTTCCACTAATTTTCAGTCTATTCTGAACACCTTACACCTCACAATATTATTTTTAGTCCTAAAATTTGCACCGAGGTCGCTGGATGGCTAAGCTAAGCGACCCAAGTGGCCGACACAAACACCTGGCCCATCTAGGAGTGGCACTGCAGTGTCAGGCAGGATGGCACTTCAAAAAAATTGTCCCCAAACAGAACATGATGCAAAGAAAAATTAAAGAAAAAAGAGGTGCAAGATGGAATTGTCCTTGGGCCCTCCCACCCACCCTTATGTTGTATAAACAGGACATGCACACTTTAACGAACCCATCATTTCAGCGACCGGGTCTGCCACACGACTGTGACTGAAATGACTGGTTGGTTTGGGCCCCCACCAAAAAAAGAAGCAATCAATCTCTCCTTGCACAAACTGGCTCTACAGAGGCAAGATGTCCACCTCATCATCATCCTCGGATTCCTCACCCCTTTCACTGTGTACATCCCCCTCCTCACAGATTAATTCGTCCCCACTGGAATCCACCATCTCAGGTCCCTGTGTACTTTCTGGAGGCAATTGCTGCTGGTGAATGTCTCCACGGAGGAATTGATTATAATTAATTTTAATGAACATCATCTTCTCCACATTTTCTGGAAGTAACCTCGTACGCCGATTGCTGACAAGGTGAGCGGCTGCACTAAACACACTGGAGGGAGGGCAACTTAGGTAGAATAAAGCCAGTTTGTGCAAGGGCCTCCAAATTGCCTCTTTTTCCTGCCAGTATACATACGGACTGTCTGACGTGCCTACTTGGATGCGGTCACTCATATAATCCTCCACCATTCTTTCAATGGTGAGAGAATCATATGCAGTGACAGTAGACGACATGTCAGTAATCGTTGGCAGGTCCTTCCGTCTGGACCAGATGTCAGCACTCACTCCAGACTGCCCTGCATCACCGCCAGTGGGTGGGCTCGGAATTCTTAGCCTTTTCCTCGCACCCCCAGTTGTGGGAGAATGTGAAGGCGGAGATGTTGACGGGTCACGTTCTGCTTGACTTGACAATTTTCTCACCAGCAGGTCTTTGAACCTCTGCAGACTTGTGTCTGCCGGAAAGAGAGATCCAACGTAGGTTTTAAATCTTGGATCGAGCACGGTGGCCAAAATGTAGTGCTCTGATTTCAACAGATTGACCACCCGTGAATCCTGGTTAATCAAATTAAGGGCTCCATCCACAAGTCCCACATGCCTAGCGGAATCACTCTGTTTTAGCTCCTCCTTCAATGTCTCCAGCTTCTTCTGCAAAAGCCTGATGAGGGGAATGACCTGACTCAGGCTGGCAGTGTCTGAACTGACTTCACGTGTGGCAAGTTCAAAGGGTTGCAGAACCTTGCACAACGTTGAAATCATTCTCCACTGCGCTTGAGTCAGGTGCATTCCCCCTCCTTTGCATATATCGTGGGCAGATTTATAGGCTTGAATGGCCTTTTGCTGCTCCTCCATCCTCTGAAGCATATAGATGGTTGAATTCCACCTCGTTACCACCTCTTGCTTCAGATGATGGCAGGGCAGGTTCAGGAATGTTTGGTGGTGCTCCAGTCTTCGGCATGCGGTGGCTGAATGCCGAAAGTGGCCCGCAATTCTTCGGGCCACCGACAGCATCTCTTGCACGCCCCTGTCGTTTTCTAAATAATTCTGCACCACCAAATTCAATGTATGTGCAAAACATGGGACGTGCTGGAATTTGCCCAGATGTAATGCACGCACAATATTGCTGGCATTGTCCGATGTCACAAATCCCCAGGAGAGTCCAATTGGGGTAAGCCATTCTGCGATGATGTTCCTCAGTTTTCGTAAGAGGTTGTCAGCTGTGTGCCTCTTATGGAAAGCGTAGCCAGCCTAGGAAAGAGTTGGCGTTTGCGAGATGCTGCTACTGGTGCCGCCGCTGCTGTTCTTGCTGCGGGAGTCAATACATCTACCCAGTGGGCTGTCACAGTCATATAGTCCTGAGTCTGCCCTGCTCCACTTGTCCACATGTCCGTGGTTAAGTGGACATTGGGTACAACTGCATTTTTTAGGACACTGGTGACTCTTTTTCTGAGATCTGTGTACATTTTCGGTATCGCCTGCCTAGAAAAATGGAACCTAGAAGGTATTTGGTACTGGGGACATAGTACATCAATCAAGTCTCTAGTTGCCTCCGAATTAACGGTGGATACCGGAACCACGTTTCTCACCGCCCAGGCTGCCAAGTCCTGAGTTATCTGCTTTGCAGCAGGATGACTGCTGTGATATTTCATCTTCCTCGCAAAGGACTGTTGGACAGTCAATTGCTTACTGGAAGTAGTACAAGTGGTCTTCCGACTTCCCCTCTGGGATGACGATCGACTCCCAGCAGCAACAACAGCAGCGCCAGCAGCAGTAGGCGTTACACTCATGGATGCATCGGATGAATCTCAGGCAGGAGAGGACTCATCAGACTTGACAGTGACATGGCCTGCAGGACTATTGGCTTTCCTGGGTAAGGAGGAAATTGACACTGAGGGAGTTGGTGGTGTGGTTTGCAGGAGCTTGGTTACAAGAGGAAGGGATTTAGTTGTCAGTGGACTCCTTCCGCTGTCACCCAAAGTTTTTGAACTTGTCACTGACTTATGATGAATGCGGTCCAGGTGACGTATAAGGGAGGATGTTCCTAGGTTGTTAATGTCCTTACCCCTACTTATTACAGCTTGACAAAGGCAACACACGGCTTAACACCTGTTGTCCACATTTGTGTTGAAATAATTCCACACCGAAGAGCTGATTTTTTTTGTATTTTGACCAGGCATGTCAATGGCCATATTCCTCCCACGGACAACAGGTGTCTCCCCGGGTGCCTGACTTAAACAAACCGCCTCACCATCAGAATCCTCCTTGTCAATTTCCTCCCCAGCGCCAGCAACACCCATATCCTCATCCTGGTGTACTTCAACAGTGACATCTTCAATTTGACTATCAGGAACTGGACTGCGGGTGCTCCTTCCAGCACTTGTAGGGGGCATGCAAATGGTGGAAGGCGCAAGCTCTTCCCGTCCAGTGTTGAGGAAGGTCAGGTATCGCAACTGACACAATTGGACTCTCCTTGGGGATTTGTGATTTAGAAGAATGCACAGTTCTTTGCTGTGCTTTTTCCAGCTTAAGTCTTTTCATTTTTCTAGCGAGAGGATGAGTGCTTCCATCCTCATGTGAATCTGAACCACTAGCCATGAACATAGGCCAGGGCCTCAGCCGTTCCTTGCCACTCCGTGTCGTAAATGGCATATTTACAAGTTTACGCTTCTCATCAGACGCTTTCAATTTTGATTTTTGGGTCATTTTACTGAACTTTTGTTATTTTTTATATTACATGCTCTCTACTATGACATTGGGCATCGGCCTTGGCAGACGACGTTGATGGCATTTCATCGTCTCGGCCATGACTAGTGGCAGCAGCTTCAGCACGAGGTGGAAGTGGATCTTGATCTTTCCCTATTTTACCCTCAACATTTTTGTTCTCCATTTTTTAATGTGTGGAATTATATGCCAGTATCAATAGCAATGGCCTACTACTATATATACTGCGCACAACTGAAATGCACCACAGGTATGGATGGATAGTATACTTGACGACACAGAGGTAGGTACAGCAGTGGCCTACTGTACTGTACTGCTATATATATTATATACTGGTGGTCAGCAAACTGTGCAAAACTGAAATGCACCACAGGTATGGATGGATAGTATACTTGACGACACAGAGGTAGGTACAGCAGTGGCCTACTGTACCGTACTGCTATTTATATTATATACTGGTGGTCAGCAAACTGTGCAAAACTGAAATGCACCACAGGTATGGATGGATAGTATACTTGACGACACAGAGGTAGGTACAGCAGTGGCCTACTGTACCGTACTGCTATTTATATTATATACTGGTGGTCAGCAAACTGTGCAAAACTGAAATGCACCACAGGTATGGATGGATAGTATACTTGACGACACAGAGGTAGGTACAGCAGTGGCCTACTGTACCGTACTGCTATATATATATTATATACTGGTGGTCAGCAAACTGTGCAAAACTGAAATGCACCACAGGTATGGATGGATAGTATACTTGAGGACACAGAGGTAGGTACAGCAGTGGCCTTCTGTACCGTACTCCTATATATTATATACTGGTGGTCAGCAAAATTATGCACTGTACTCCTACTATATACTACAATGCAGCACAGATATGGAGTGTTTTTCAGGCAGACAACGTATACTGGTGGTCACTGGTCAGCAAAACTCTGCACTGTACTCCTCCTATATAATATGCTGGTTGTCCCCAGTGCCCACAATAAAGCAGTGTGAGCACAGATATATGCAGCACACTGAGCACAGATATGGAGTGTTTTTTAGGCAGACAACGTATACTGGTGGTCACTGTCAGCAAAACTCTGCACTGTACTCCTGGGCACATCAATAAGAGTATGAGTATGCAGGATTATATTCAATGATGTGCAGCTACAAGAAGAAGATACTCTATGTCTCTCATAAGATAAAGGAAATTAAGTATAAATTACTACAATACTTGACAGTGGGCCACTCAGTAGTGTTATTTAGTACTTGCAAATCCTTGGACTCCTAAATGAAATGGTTTTGTTAGGGTTATGTTAGGCTTTGCAGTGTTCAGTAGTAGGTATCATGAGTAATAGAAACAATATAAATGTAAAGTATACTGTAGAACTGTGTTTTGTATATTCATTACATTCAAAACGAGGGTGCAGGGAAGATTGGTGGATGCACCTCATTCTTCAAATGAGAACGGAGTGGATGGTTGTGATTTTGTAGATCACTGCCAAATGTACCTTTGATTGCAGTAGGTCCTGGCAGGAATGCTGATTGCTGCAGTTTCTTTGGCCTCCTGCCTGCCTGGTTTGTGCTAATAACTGTTGCCCCATAAATACAGTTTGTTTGTTGATAAAGCATGCATATTATTTTTACAAACTGTATCATCAGATTAACCACTACAGTCATACACCTCTATCTACATTTCATTAACAAGATGCAGTCAAAATGTACATTATCCCCACAGTAATTAAAATCACATCAGGCTTTGCTGCTCCTTTTTCTATTAATTTGAATTTATTTAAGAGATTGTACAATTACTCAAATTAATTAAATTAATCAACTATCAAGCCAAGGCTGCGCTCCCTCTGCTTTAGAAACTATCAAGCCAAGAGACTCTCAATCATCATCATCATCATCATCATCAGTGCGCAGTGGAGGCTAGCCTGTACAACGGGCAAAAGATATCACGGCCATACTACATCTATTCGTACATCCAACTCTGCTGGGCTCACAGTTCAGTCAACAAATCATCACTAAACTTTATGATATAGAGAAAATTGGAGTAAACACTTAGCCGGCTCTTTATGTAGTTTTCTTGCTCTGGTATCCTCCTTAGTCACCCACCATTAAGACCGAGTTACCATAAAAACAATGAAAATAGGTATCAGATAAATAGGAACTGTGGCCTAACCGTTCCCAGTTTCTGACCTGTACCTTGAAAAAGACCCCAGCTCGGGGAAGAAACGCATCGGTATCCTTGTGACAGTGCGAGCAGAGTGGATGACCGGTAACCAGTGGATGTGACCAAGGTTTATGTGGGACTATCCGGAATCCCTTAATTGGCCACAGTTCCTATTTATCTGATACCTATTTTCATTGTTTTTATAGTAACTCGGTCTTAATGGTGGATGACTAAGGAGGATACCAGAGCAAGAAAACTACATAAAGCGCCGGCTAAGTGTTTACTCCAATTTTCTCTATATCATACACATGTTGTGAGGGGCTGAAGGACACCTCATAGGAGATTTATATTTGACTGGCTGTCTCTATTGCACAGAGTTCTTTCTATAATCTGTATCCATTCATAACTAAACTTTGTCTATGAGAGAACATCCGATTACATCCTGATTACAGTACTACTGTATAGTGATGAGCGGGTTCGGTTTCTCGGAATCCGAACCCCCCCCGAACTTCAGCCTTTTTACACGGGTCTGAGGCAGACTCGGATCTTCCCGCCTTGCTCGGCTAACCCGAGCGCGCCCGAACGTCATCATCCCGCTGTCGGATTCTCGCGAGGCTCGTATTCTATCGCGAGACTCGGATTCTATATAAGGAGCCGCGCGTCGCCGCCATTTTCACACGTGCATTGAGATTGATAGGGAGAGGACGTTGCTGGCGTCCTCTCCGTTTAGATAGAGAGTGAGACACTTGATTTACTGGAGCATTAGGAGTACTCAGAGAGTGCAGAGTTTTGCTGATAGTTATACTAGTGACCACCAGTTTTATTTATTATTCAATATAATCCGTTCTCTGCCTGAAAAAAAAACGATACACAGTCACATACCATATCTGTGCTCAGCCTCAGTGTGCTGCATGATAATATCATCTATGTATATCTGACTGTGCTGAGTAGTGCTCACTGCTCACACAGCTTAATTGTGGTGGAGACTGGGGAGCAGTTATAGCAGGAGTACATATTTAACAGTGCACACTTTTGCTGCCAGAGTGCCAGTGTGACTGACCAGCAGTGACCACCAGTATATTGTCTGCCTGAAAAAGTTAAACACTCGTGTGGTGTTTTTTTTATTTATTCTATAAACGCATTCTGCTGACAGTGTCCAGCAGGTCCGTCATTCATTATATTTCTATCTTCTTCATACTAGTAGTTTAGGAGTCTGCAGTGCTGACAGTGTCCAGCAGGTCCGTCATTATATAATATATGCCTGTCCTGCAGTAGTGATATATATATATATATTTTTTAAATCATTATCATCCAGTCTATACTAGCAGACGCAGTACGGTAGTCCACGGCTGTAGCTACCTCTGTGTCGGCAGTCGCTTGTCCATAATTGTATACCTACCTGTGGTGGTTTTTTTTTTTTTCTATCTTCTTCATACTAGTAGTTTAGGAGTCTGCAGTGCTGACAGTGTCCAGCAGGTCCGTCATTATATAATATATACCTGTCCTGCAGTAGTGATATATATATATTTTTTATATCATTATCATCCAGTCTATACTAGCAGACGCAGTACGGTAGTCCACGGCTGTAGCTACCTCTGTGTCGGCAGTCGCTCGTCCATAATTGTATACCTACCTGTGGTGGTTTTTTTTTCTATCTTCTTCATACTAGTAGTTTAGGAGTCTGCAGTGCTGACAGTGTCCAGCAGGTCCGTCATTATATAATATATACCTGTCCTGCAGTAGTGATATATATATATTTTTTATATCATTATCATCCAGTCTATACTAGCAGACGCAGTACGGTAGTCCACGGCTGTAGCTACCTCTGTGTCGGCAGTCGCTCGTCCATAATTGTATACCTACCTGTGGTGGTTTTTTTTTCTATCTTCTTCATACTAGTAGTTTAGGAGTCTGCAGTGCTGACAGTGTCCAGCAGGTCCGTCATTATATAATATATACCTGTCCTGCAGTAGTGATATATATATATTTTTTATATCATTATCATCCAGTCTATACTAGCAGACGCAGTACGGTAGTCCACGGCTGTAGCTACCTCTGTGTCGGCAGTCGCTCGTCATCCATAAGTATACTAGTATCCATCCATCTTCATTGTTTACCTGAGGTGCCTTTTAGTTGTGCCTATTAAAATATGGAGAACAAAAATGTTGAGGTTCCAAAAATAGGGAAAGATCAAGATCCACTTCCACCTCGTGCTGAAGCTGCTGCCACTAGTCATGGCCGAGACGATGAAATGCCATCAACGTCGTCTGCCAAGGCCGATGCCCAATGTCATAGTACAGAGCATGTAAAATCCAAAACACCAAATATCAGTAAAAAAAGGACTCCAAAATCTAAAATAAAATCGTCGGAGGAGAAGCGTAAACTTGCCAATATGCCATTTACCACATGGAGTGGCAAGGAACGGCTGAGGCCCTGGCCTATGTTCATGGCTAGTGGTTCAGCTTCACATGAGGATGGAAGCACTCAGCCTCTCGCTAGAAAAATGAAAAGACTTAAGCTGGCAAAAGCACAGCAAAGAACTGTGCGTTCTTCGAAATCACAAATCCACAAGGAGAGTCCAATTGTGTCGGTTGTGATGCCTGACCTTCCCAACACTGGACGTGAAGAGCATGCGCCTTCCACCATTTGCACGCCCCCTGCAAGTGCTGGAAGGAGCACCCGCAGTCCAGTTCCTGATAGTCAGATTGAAGATGTCAGTGTTGAAGTACACCAGGATGAGGAGGATATGGGTGTTGCTGGCGCTGGGGAGGAAATTGACCAGGAGGATTCTGATGGTGAGGTGGTTTGTTTAAGTCAGGCACCGGGGAGACACCTGTTGTCCGTGGGAGGAATATGGCCATTGACATGCCTGGTGAAAATACCAAAAAAATCAGCTCTTCAGTGTGGAAGTATTTCAACAGAAATGCGGACAACATTTGTCAAGCCGTGTGTTGCCTTTGTCAAGCTGTAATAAGTAGGGCTAAGGACGTTAACCACCTCGGAACATCCTCCCTTATACGTCACCTGCAGCGCATTCATCATAAGTCAGTGACAAGTTCAAAAACTTTGGGCGACAGCGGAAGCAGTCCACTGACCAGTAAATCCCTTCCTCTTGTAACCAAGCTCACGCAAACCACCCCACCAACTCCCTCAGTGTCAATTTCCTCCTTCCCCAGGAATGCCAATAGTCCTGCAGGCCATGTCACTGGCAATTCTGACGAGTCCTCTCCTGCCTGGGATTCCTCCGATGCATCCTTGCGTGTAACGCCTACTGCTGCTGGCGCTGCTGTTGTTGCTGCTGGGAGTCGATGGTCATCCCAGAGGGGAAGTCGTAAGACCACTTTTACTACTTCCACCAAGCAATTGACTGTCCAACAGTCCTTTGCGAGGAAGATGAAATATCACAGCAGTCATCCTGCTGCAAAGCGGATAACTGAGGCCTTGGCATCCTGGGCGGTGAGAAACGTGGTTCCGGTATCCATCATTACTGCAGAGCCAACTAGAGACTTGTTGGAGGTACTGTGTCCCCGGTACCAAATACCATCTAGGTTCCATTTCTCTAGGCAGGCGATACCGAAAATGTACACAGACCTCAGAAAAAGACTCACCAGTGTCCTAAAAAATGCAGTTGTACCCAATGTCCACTTAACCACGGACATGTGGACAAGTGGAGCAGGGCAGACTCAGGACTATATGACTGTGACAGCCCACTGGGTAGATGTAAGGACTCCCGCCGCAAGAACAGCAGCGGCGGCACCAGTAGCAGCATCTCGCAAACGCCAACTCTTTCCTAGGCAGGCTACGCTTTGTATCACCGCTTTCCAGAATACGCACACAGCTGAAAACCTCTTACGGCAACTGAGGAAGATCATCGCAGAATGGCTTACCCCAATTGGACTCTCCTGTGGATTTGTGGCATCGGACAACGCCAGCAATATTGTGTGTGCATTAAATCTGGGCAAATTCCAGCACGTCCCATGTTTTGCACATACCTTGAATTTGGTGGTGCAGAATTTTTTAAAAAACGACAGGGGCGTGCAAGAGATGCTGTCGGTGGCCAGAAGAATTGCGGCACACTTTCGTCGTACAGGCACCACGTACAGAAGACTGGAGCACCACCACAAACGCCTGAACCTGCCCTGCCATCATCTGAAGCAAGAAGTGGTAACGAGGTGGAATTCAACCCTCTATATGCTTCAGAGGTTGGAGGAGCAGCAAAAGGCCATTCAAGCCTATACAACTGAGCACGATATAGGAGGTGGAATGCACCTGTCTCAAGCGCAGTGGAGAATGATTTCAATGTTGTGCAAGGTTCTGCAACCTTTTGAACTTGCCACACGTGAAGTCAGTTCAGACACTGCCAGCCTGAGTCAGGTCATTCCCCTCATCAGGCTTTTGCAGAAGAAGCTGGAGACATTGAAGGAGGAGCTAACACAGAGCGATTCCGCTAGGCATGTGGGACTTGTGGATGGAGCCCTTAATTCGCTTAACAAGGATTCACGGGTGGTCAATCTGTTGAAATCAGAGCACTACATTTTGGCCACCGTGCTCGATCCTAGATTTAAAACCTACGTTGGATCTCTCTTTCCGGCAGACACAAGTCTGCTGGGGTTCAAAGAACTGCTGGTGACAAAATTGTCAAGTCAAGCGGAACGCGACCTGTCAACATCTCCTCCTTCACATTCTCCCGCAACTGGGGGTGCGAGGAAAAGGCTCAGAATTCCGAGCCCACCCGCTGGCGGTGATGCAGGGCAGTCTGGAGCGACTGCTGATGCTGACATCTGGTCCGGACTGAAGGACATGACAACGATTACGGACATGTCGTCTACTGTCACTGCATATGATTCTCTCCCCATTGAAAGAATGGTGGAGAATTATATGAGTGACCGCATCCAAGTAGGCACGTCAGACAGTCCGTACTTATACTGGCAGGAAAAAGAGGCAATTTGGAGGCCCTTGCACAAACTGGCTTTATTCTACCTAAGTTGCCCTCCCACAAGTGTGTACTCCGAAAGAGTGTTTAGTGCCGCCACTCACCTTGTCAGCAATCGGCGTACGAGGTTACATCCAGAAAATGTGGAGAAGATGATGTTCATTAAAATGAACTATAATCAATTCCTCCGTGGAGACATTGACCAGCAGCAATTGCCTCCACAAAGTACACAGGGAGCTGAGATGGTGGATTCCAGTGGGGACGAATTGATAATCTGTGAGTAGGGGGATGTACACGGTGATATATCGGAGGATGATGATGAGGTGGACATCTTGCCTCTGTAGAGCCAGTTTGTGCAAGGAGAGATTAATTGCTTTTTTTTTGGTGGGGGTCCAAACCAACCCGTCATTTCAGTCACAGTCGTGTGGCAGACCCTGTCACTGAAATGATGGGTTGGTTAAAGTGTGCATGTCCTGTTTATACAACATAAGGGTGGGTGGGAGGGCCCAAGGACAATTCCATCTTGCACCTCTTTTTTCTTTCATTTTTCTTTGCGTCATGTGCTGTTTGGGGAGTAGTTTTTGGAAGGGCCATCCTGCGTGACACTGCAGTGCCACTCCTAGATGGGCCAGGTGTTTGTGTCGGCCACTTGGGTCGCTTATCTTAGTCACACAGCTACCTCATTGCGCCTCTTTTTTTCTTTGCATCATGTGCTGTTTGGGGGGGGGGTTTTGGAAGGGCCATCCTGCGTGACACTGCAGTGCCACTCCTAGATGGGCCAGGTGTTTGTGTCGGCCACTAGGGTTGCTTAGCTTACTCACACAGCTACCTCATTGCGCCTCTTTTTTTTCTTCTTTGCATCATGTGCTGTTTGGGGGGTGTTTTTTGGAAGGGCCATCCTGCGTGACACTGCAGTGCCACTCCTAGATGGGCCAGGTGTTTGTGTCGGCCACTTGGGTCGCTGAGCTTAGTCATCCAGCGACCTCGGTGCAAATTTTAGGACTAAAAATAATGGTGTGAGGTGTTCAGAATAGACTGAAAATGAGTTGAAATTATGGTTATTGAGGTTAATAATACTTTGGGATCAAAATGACCCCCAAATTCTATGATTTAAGCTGTTTTTTAGGGTTTTTTGAAAAAAACACCCGAATCCAAAACACACCCGAATCCGACAAAAAAAATTCGGTGAGGTTTTGCCAAAACGCGTTCGAACCCAAAACACGGCCGCGGAACCGAACCCAAAACCAAAACACAAAACCCGAAAAATTTCCGGTGCTCATCACTGCTACTGTATACACCTCTTCAATCATAAGTGCAGATGAGACCAAAATGCTTGTGACATATGCCTGTGCTTGCATGCACACAGTTAAGGAGCAGTTCCTTGACAATACAAATTTGCTGATAGATCCTCCTCTTCAACAATTAATGTATTATTGTCATTAAGAAATATATATATCTTTTTTGAGATTCTTTCAATATTTAAATAATTAAATATTTATTTGTATTGACTTATTTTATACTAGTATACTAATGGGCAAAACTGTGTACTGCAGGTGGGGCAGATGTAACATGTGCAGAGAGATTTAGATTTGGGTGGGTTATATTGTTTCTGTGCAGGTTAAACATTGGCAGCTTTATTTTTGCACATGTTACTTCCCCACCTGCAGTGCAGCATGGTTTTGCCCAGTTGCTTACATTTTTGGTTTGCTAACAAACTTGAATAATCCCCTAAACTATTTACAAATGAATTGATCTTAACTCTAGAAATTAACTTCACTGTTAAAGCCTAAGGACAATTTAAATATGCTACTCTTATGTCTTATCTTCACTTAGATGTTTCTTAAGATAATTGTACTTATGTAAAAATGCATATACTGTATGTATGTATATTATCTGCACAATACTTGCAATCTATTGATTTACAGTATGGTTTATGATTACAGCCTATATATGATTTTTCTTTTCTTTTTTTATACTACTGGGTAGTCACTCAGCCTAATGCATTTTAGAATGATTTGGTGCAGTATGCATTAAAAATACTGAAATTGGGAATGTCATATATTATAAGGACTGCCAAACTTACAAAAAAAACATGGGTTTATGCTGACTTAAACTGAAATTGTCATTTTCTTTCAAAAAGCAGTTCACTCCTGTTTAATAATGGCCATGAAGAAATCATTTGTTACAGTCAGATAAAGGTCTTCTGCAGAAAAGAGATTTTTTTCCCCCTAGGGCTTGCATCTAACTTCTGTGTCATTTGCCGAAAAGAAGCTGAAATTGCTGTCCGGCTAAATGTTTTTTTGCACAATTTTGTTTACATTTCTTATTTACAATGATTTAAATTGCTGTCCTCTGTGACTCCCATCCAGCGTGCATTGAAAATGATTTGCCTTATCTAAGAAATATTAAATTGTATAAAGTACATGAGCTTTGAGCTTTTCTTGTGCAGAGAAACTTACCAGCTATATGGTGTACTTAGGGTGCTATATTTCCTAGTTTTCCTTACAGTAGGATAGGCAAGCATTTGGTCACTGAAAAACCTCCATTTAGCTGGTTTATTTTCCAAGATTTTATACTCTGTCCTGTAGCATCTTTACTCACATGATTATTTGGTATATATGGTCAGTCACTAAGTGGACACAGTACATTTACTCAAAATGCACCTTGCACCTGTAAATTGAAGATCATTTTGCAGGATCGAAGAAACAACACTTAGAAATCCTCCCCCTACAGCTCATTTAAATCTCTCATCTCACAAGACAAAATTTATATAAGTACAGTAGTTCACATTTATAAATTTCTCTGACGTCCTAGTGGATGCTGGGTACTCCGTAAGGACCATGGGGAATAGACTGGCTCCGCAGGAGACTGGGCACTCTTAAAGAAAGATTAGGTACTATGGCCCTCATTCCGAGTCGTTCGCTCTGTATTTTTCATCGCATCGCAGTGAAAATCCGCTTAGTACGCATGCGCAATATTCGCACTGCGACTGCGCCAAGTAATTTTACAATGAAGATAGTATTTTTACTCACGGCTTTTTCATCGCTCCGGCGATCGTAGTGTGATTGACAGGAAATGGGTGTTACTGGGCGGAAACACGGCGTTTCAGGGGCGTGTGGATAAAAACGCTACCGTTTCCGGAAAAAACGCAGGAGTGGCCGGAGAAACGGAGGAGTGTCTGGGCGAACGCTGGGTGTGTTTGTGACGTCAAACCAGGAACGACAAGCACTGAACTGATCGCAGATGCCGAGTAAGTCTGAAGCTACTCTGAAACTGCTAAGTAGTTTGTAATCGCAATATTGCGAATACATCGGTCGCAATTTTAAGAAGCTAAGATTCACTCCCAGTAGGCGGCGGCTTAGCGTGTGTAACTCTGCTAAAATCGCCTTGCGACCGATCAACTCGGAATGAGGGCCCATATCTGGTGTGCACTGGCTCCTCCCTCTATGCCCCTCCTCCAGACCTCAGTTAGAATCTGTGCCCGGCCAGAGCTGGATGCACCCTAGGGGCTCTCCTGAGCTTCCTAGAAAGAAAGTATTTGTTAGGTTTTTTATTTTCAGTGAGATCTGCTGGCAACAGACTCACTGCTACGAGGGACTGAGGGGAGAGAAGCAAACCTACCTGCTTGCAGCTAGCTTGTGCTTCTAGGCTACTGGACACCATTAGCTCCAGAGGGATCGAACACAGGGCCCGACCTCGATCGTCCGTTCCCGGAGCCGCGCCGCCGTCCCCCTTGCAGAGCCAGAAGACGGAAGAAACAGAAGAAAACCGGCGGCTGAAGACTACGGTCTTCAATAAGGTAGCGCACGGCACTGCAGCTGTGCGTCATTGCTCCCACAGCACACCACACGCTCCGGGCACTGGTGGGTGCAGGGCGCTGGGGGGAAGGGGGCGCCCTGGGCTGCAATATGTATACCTTTTTTGCAAAATGCACATAATACAGTGTATAACCATCTATATGTGCCAAATCCCCTGCCATAAACTTTATTAAAAAAGCGGGAGAAGCCCGCCGTGGAGGGAGCGTGGCTATCTTCCTCAGCACACCGGCGCCATTTTCTCTTCACTGGAAGGACGCTCCCCAGGCTCTTCCCTGCAGTATACACTACAAGAAGGGTAAAAAAGAGAGGGGGGGGGGGGGGGACACACATAAATTTAGGCGCAAATTGTGTATAATAGCAGCTATTGGGAAAAATCACTCAGTACAGTGTACTTCCCTGTCATATATAGCGCTGTGGTGTGTGCTGGCATACTCTCTCTCTGTCTCCCCTAAGGACTTAGTGGGGTCCTGTCCTCAGTCAGAGAATTCCCTGTGTGTGTGCGTTGTGTCGGTACGGCTGTGTCGACATGTTTGATGAGGAGGCTTATGTGGAGGCGGAGCAGGTGCCTATAAGTGTGATGTCACCCCCTGCGGGGCCGACACCAGAGTGGGTGGATATGTGGAAGGTCTTAAACGACAGTATCAACTCCTTACATAAAAGGTTTGATGACGTGACAGCTGTGGGACAGCCGGCTTCTCAGCCCGCGCCTGCCCAAGCGTCTCAAAGGCCATCAGGGGCTCAAAAACGCCCACTACCACAGATGGCAGACACAGATGTCGACACAGAGTCTGACTCCAGTGTAGACGATGATGAGACATATACACAATCCACAAAGGGCATTCGTTGCATGATTACGGCAATGAAAAATGTGTTGCACATTTCTGATATTAACCCGGTTACCGCTAAAAAGGGTATTATGTTTGGGGAGAAAAAGCAGCCAGTGACTTTTCCCCCATCTGATGAGCTGAATGAATTGTGTGAAGAGGCGTGGGTTTCCCCCGATAAGAAACTAGTGATTTCTAAGAGGTTACTGATGGCGTACCCTTTCCCGCCAGAGGACAGGTTACGTTGGGAAACATCCCCTAGGGTGGACAAGGCGCTCACACGCTTATCTAAAAGGGTGGCACTGCCGTCTCAGGATACGGCCGCCCTAAAGGAGCCTGCAGATAGAAAGCAGGAGGCTATCCTGAAGTCTATATACATACTCAGGTACTATACTGAGACCTGCAATTGCTTCAGCATGGATGTGTAGTGCTGCAGCTGCGTGGTCTGATACCCTGTCAGAGAATATTGATACCCTCGACAGGGACACTATTTTGCTGACCATAGAGCATATAAAAGACGTCGTCTTATATATGAGTGATGCACAGAGGGATATTTGCCGGCTGGCAGCTAGAATTAATGCAATGTCCATTTCTGCCAGGAGGGTATTATGGACTCGGCAGTGGACAGGTGATGCTGATTCTAAAAGGCACATGGAGGTTTTGCCTTATAAGGGTGAGGAATTGTTTGGGGATGGTCTCTCGGACCTGGTATCCACAGCAACAGCTGGGAAATCTATATTTTTACCTCAGGTTCCCTTACAGCCTAAGAAACACTGTATTATTAGGTACAGTCCTTTCGGCCCCAGAAAGGCAAGCGGGTCAGAGGCGCTTCCTTTCTGCCCAGAGGCAAGGGGAGAGGGAAAAAGCTGCACCAGACAGCCAGTTCCCAGGAGCAAACATCCTCCCCTGCTTCCACTAAATCCACCGCATGATGCTGGGGCTCCACAGGCGGAGCCAGGTGCGGTGGGGGCGCGTCTCCGGAACTTCAGTGACCAGTGGGTTTGCTCACAGGTGGATCCCTGGGCTCTGCAAGTAGTATCACAGGGATACAAGCTGGAGTTCGAGGCGACTCCCCCTCGCCGTTACCTCAAATCAGCCTTGCCTGCTGCTCTCACAGAAAAGGAGGTAGTACTGGCGGCTATTCATAAGCTGTATCTTCAGCAGGTGTTAATCAAGGTACCCCTCCTTCAACAGGGACGCGGTTACTATTCCACAATGTTTGTGGTACCGAAACCAGACGGTTCGGTGAGACCCATTCTAAATTTGAAATCCTTGAACATTTATGTAAGAAAGTTCAAGATGGAATCGCTCAGGGCGGTTATTGCAAGCCTGGAAGAGGGGGATTTTATGGTGTCACTGGACATCAAGGATGCTTACCTGCATGTTCCCATTTACCCACCTCACCAGGAGTACCTCAGGTTTGTGGTACAGGACTGTCATTACCAATTCCAGACGTTGCCGTTTGGTCTGTCCACGACACCGCGGGTATTTACCAAGGTAATGGCCGAAATGATGATGCTCCTTAGAAAGAAGGGAGTCATAATTATCCCGTACTTGGATGATCTCCTTATAAAGGCGAGGTTCAAAGAGCAGTTGCTAGTCAGCGTAGCACTATCTCGGGAAGTGCTGCATCAGCACGGCTGGATTCTGAATATCCCAAAGTCACAGCTGATTCCTGCGACGCGTCTGCTGTTCTTGGGCATGATTCTGGACACAGAACAGAAGAAGGTGTTTCTCCCGGAGGAGAAAGCCCAGGAATTATCATCTCTGGTCAGGGACCTCCTGAAATCAAAACAGGTGTCGGTGCATCCCTGCACGCGAGTCCTGGGAAAGATGGTAGCCTTTTACGAAGCAATTCCCTTCGGCAGGTTCCATGCAAGGATCTTTCAGTGGGATCTGTTGGACAAGTGGTCCGGATCGCATCTACAGATGCATCGGTTGATCACCCTGTCCCCGAGGGCCAGGGTGTCTCTGCTGTGGTGGCTGCAGAGTGCTCATCTGCTCGAAGGCCGCAGATTCGACATACAGGACTGGGTCCTGGTGACCATGGATGCAAGCCTCCGAGGTTGGGGGGCAGTCACCCAGGGAAGAAACTTCCAAGGACAATGGTCGAGTCAGGAAACTTCCCTACACATAAATATTCTGGAACTAAGGGCCATTTACAACGCCCTGAGTCAAGCAGAACCCCTGCTTTAAAACCAACCAGTTCTGATTCAGTCAGACAACTTCACAGCGGTCGCCCATGTAAACCGCCAGGGCGGCACAAGAAGCAGGATGGCAATGGCAGAAGCCACAAGAATTCTTCGATGGGCGGAGAATCACGTGCTAGCACTGTCAGCAGTGTTCATTCCGGTAGGGGACAACTGGGAAGCAGACTTCCTCAGCAGGCACGACCTCCACCCGGGAGAGTGGGAACTTTATCCAGAAGTCTTCAAGCTGATTGTAAATCGCTGGGAACGGCCACAGGTGGACATGATGGCATCCCGCCTCAACAAAAAGCTAAAAAGATATTGCGCCAGGTCAAGGGACCCTCAGGCGATAGCTGTGGACGCTCTAGTGACACCGTGGGTGTACCAGTTGGTGTATGTGTTCCCTCCTCTTCCTCTCATACCCAAGGTACTGAGGATAATAAGAAAAAGGGGAGTAAGAACTATACTCATTGTTCCGGATTGGCCAAGAAGAACTTGGTACCCAGAACTTCAAGAAATGATCTCAGAGGACCCATGGCCTCTGCCGCTCAGACAGGACCTGCTACAGCAGGGGCCCTGTCTGTTCCAAGACTTACCGCGGCTGCGTTTGACGGCATGGCGGATGAACGCCGGATCCTAAAGGAAAAGGGCATTCCAGATGAAGTCATTCCTACGCTGATAAAAGCTAGGAAGGATGTGACAGCAAAACATTATCACCGCATATGGCGAAAATATTTTGCTTGGTGTGAGGCCAGGAAGGCCCCAATGGAGGAATTTCAGCTGGGTCGATTTCTGCACTTCCTACAGTCAGGAGTGACTATGGGCCTAAAATTGGGTTCCATAAAAGTCCAGATTTCGGCCCTGTCTATTTTCTTTCAAAAAGAACTGGCTTCACTGCCTGAAGTTCAGACGTTTGTTAAGGGAGTGCTGCATATTCAGCCCCCTTTTGTGTCTCCAGTGGCACCTTGGGATCTCAATGTTGTGTTGGATTTCCTAAAATCACATTGGTTTGAGCCACTTAAAACCGTGGAGTTAAAATATCTCACGTGGAAAGTGGTCATGCTGTTGGCCTTGGCTTCGGCCAGGCGGGTGTCAGAATTGGCAGCTTTGTCGTGTAAAAGCCCATATCTGATTTTCCATATGGACAGGGCAGAATTGAGGACTCGTCCCCAATTTCTCCCAAAGGTGGTATCAGCTTTTCATTTGAACCAACCTATTGTGGTGCCTGCGGCTACTCGTGACTTGGAGGATTCCAAGTTGCTGGACGTAGTCCGGGCCCTGAAAATCTATGTTTCCAGGACAGCTGGAGTCAGAAAAACTGACTCGCTATTTGTCCTACATGCACCCAACAAGCTGGGTGCTCCTGCTTCAAAGCAGACTATTGCTCGCTGGATCTATAGCACGATTCAACTTGCACATTCTGCGGCTGGACTGCCGCATCCTAAATCAGTGAAGGCCCATTCCACGAGGAAGGTGGGCTCTTCTTGGGCGGCTGCAGAGGGGTCTCGGCTTTACAACTTTGCCGAGCTGCTACTTGGTCGGGTTCAAACACATTTGCAAAATTCTACCAGTTTGATACCCTGGCTGAGGAGGACCTTGAGTTTGCTCATTCGGTGCTGCAGAGTCATCCGCACTCTCCCGCCCGTTTGGGAGCTTTGGTATAATCCCCATGGTCCTTACGGAGTACCCAGCATCCACTAGGACGTCAGAGAAAATAAGAATTTACTCACCGGTAATTCTATTTCTCGTAGTCCGTAGTGGATGCTGGGAGCCCGTCCCAAGTGCGGACTCTCTGCAATACATGTATATAGTTATTGCGTAACTAAAGGGTTATTGTTATGAGCCATCTGTTATGAGGCTCATTTGTTGTTTCATACTGTTAACTGGGTATTGTTATCACAAGTTGTACGGTGTGATTGGTGTGGCTGGTATGAGTCTTACCCTGGATTCCAAATCCTTTCCTAGTAATGTCAGCTCTTCCGGGCAGTTTCCCTAACTGAGGTCTGGAGGAGGGGCATAGAGGGAGGAGCCAGTGCACACCAGATATAGTACCTAATCTTTCTTTAAGAGTGCCCAGTCTCCTGCGGAGCATGTCTATTCCCCATGGTCCTTACGGAGTACCCAGCATCCACTACGGACTACGAGAAATAGAATTACCGGTGAGTAAATTCTTATTAAAATGCTGTATTCAGTAACACATTTATATGTTTCTAGGTATTGTTATTACGAGGGGTGTGCAATAAGCTTCCAGAAGTGCAGTGTATAGGTAGAGTAGACACAATTTGACTGGTTGTGAACTGTAATATCTGACCAAAGTTCTTGTGAAATGTCAAGACAAATAATTGTATTTGTGCACTTGAAATTTTTCGGGTTTTGGTTTTGGGTTCGGTTCCGCGGCCGTGTTTTGGGTTCGACCGCGTTTTGGCAAAACCTCACCGAATTTTTTTTGTCGGATTCGGGTGTGTTTTGGATTCGGGTGTTTTTTTCAAAAAACACTAAAAAACAGCTTAAATCATAGAATTTGGGGGTCATTTTGATCCCAAAGTATTATTAACCTCAAAAACCATAATTTCCACTCATTTTCAGTCTATTCTGAATACCTCACACCTCACAATATTATTTTTAGTCCTAAAATTTGCACCGAGGTCGCTGGATGACTAAGCGAAGCGACCCTAGTGGCCGACACAAACACCTGGCCCATCTAGGAGTGGCACTGCAGTGTCACGCAGGATGGCCCTTCCAAAAAACACTCCCCAAACAGCACATGACGCAAAGAAAAAAAGAGGCGCAATGAGGTAGCTGTGTGAGTAAGCTAAGCGACCCTAGTGGCCAACACAAACACCTGGCCCATCTAGGAGTGGCACTGCAGTGTCACGCAGGATGGCCCTTCCAAAAAACACTCCCCAAACAGCACATGACGCAAAGGAAAAAAGAGGCGCAATGAGGTAGCTGTGTGAGTAAGCTAAGCGACCCTAGTGGCCGACACAAACACCTGGCCCATCTAGGAGTGGCACTGCAGTGTCACGCAGGATGGCCCTTCCAAAAAACACTCCCCAAACAGCACATGACGCAAAGAAAAAAAGAGGCGCAATGAGGTAGCTGTGTGAGTAAGCTAAGCGACCCTAGTGGCCGACACAAACACCTGGCCCATCTAGGAGTGGCAATGCAGTGTCACGCAGGATGGCCCTTCCAAAAAACACTCCCCAAACAGCACATGATGCAAAGAAAAAAAGAGGCGCAATGAGGTAGCTGTGTGAGTAAGCTAAGCGACCCTAGTGGCCGACACAAACACCTGGCCCATCTAGGAGTGGCACTGCAGTGTCACGCAGGATGGCCCTTCCAAAAAACACTCCCCAAACAGCACATGACGCAAAGAAAAAAAGAGGCGCAATGAGGTAGCTGTGTGAGTAAGCTAAGCGACCCTAGTGGCCGACACAAACACCTGGCCCATCTAGGATTGGCACTGCAGTGTCACGCAGGATGGCCCTTCCAAAAAACACTCCCCAAACAGCACATGACGCAAAGAAAAAAAGAGGCGCAATGAGGTAGCTGTGTGAGTAAGCTAAGCGACCCTAGTGGCCGACACAAACACCTGGCCCATCTAGGAGTGGCACTGCAGTGTCACGCAGGATGGCCCTTCCAAAAAACACTCCCCAAACAGCACATGACGCAAAGAAAAAAAGAGGCGCAATGAGGTAGCTGTGTGAGTAAGATAAGCAACCCTAGTGGCCGACACAAACACCTGGCCCATCTAGGAGTGGCACTGCAGTGTCACGCAGGATGGCCCTTCCAAAAAATACTCCCCAAACAGCACATGACGCAAAGAAAAAAAGAAGAAAAAAGAGGTGCAAGATGGAATTGTCCTTGGGCCCTCCCACCCACCCTTATGTTGTATAAACAGGACATGCACACTTTAACCAACCCATCATTTCAGTGACAGGGTCTGCCACACGACTGTGACTGAAATGACGGGTTGGTTTGGACCCCCACCAAAAAAGAAGCAATTAATCTCTCCTTGCACAAACTGGCTCTACAGAGGCAAGATGTCCACCTTATCATCATCCTCCGATATATCACCGTGTACATCCCCCTCCTCACATATTATCAATTCGTCCCCACTGGAATCCACCATCTCAGCTCCCTGTGTACTTTGTGGAGGCAATTGCTGCTGGTCAATGTCTCCACGGAGGAATTGATTATAATTCATTTTAATGAACACCATCTTCTCCACATTTTCTGGAAGTAACCTCGTACGCCGATTGCTGACAAGGTGAGCGGCGGCACTAAACACTCTTTCGGAGTACACACTTGTGAGAGGGCAACTTAGGTAGAATAAAGCCAGTTTGTGCAAGGGCCTCCAAATTGCCTCTTTTTCCTGCCAGTATAAGTACGGACTGTGTGACGTGCCTACTTGGATGCGGTCACTCATATAATCCTCCACCATTCTTTCAATGGGGAGAGAATCATATGCAGTGACAGTAGACGACATGTCCGTAATCGTTGTCAGGTCCTTCAGTCCAGACCAGATGTCAGCATCAGCAGTCGCTCCAGACTGCCCTGCATCACCGCCAGCGGGTGGGCTCGGAATTCTGAGCCTTTTCCTCGCACCCCCAGTTGCGGGAGAATGTGAAGGAGGAGATGTTGACAGGTCGCGTTCCGCTTGACTTGACAATTTTCTCACCAGCAGGTCTTTGAACCCCAGCAGACTTGTGTCTGCCGGAAAGAGAGATCCAAGGTAGGTTTTAAATCTAGGATCGAGCACGGTGGCCAAAATGTAGTGATCTGATTTCAACAGATTGACCACCCGTGAATCCTTGTTAAGCGAATTAAGGGCTCCATCCACAAGTCCCACATGCCTAGCGGAATCGCTCCGTGTTAGCTCCTCCTTCAATGTCTCCAGCTTCTTCTGCAAAAGCCTGATGAGGGGAATGACCTGACTCAGGCTGGCAGTGTCTGAACTGACTTCACGTGTGGCAAGTTCAAAGGGCAGCAGAACCTTGCACAACGTTGAAATCATTCTCCACTGCGCTTGAGACAGGTGCATTCCACCTCCTATATCGTGCTCAATTGTATAGGCTTGAATGGCCTTTTGCTGCTCCTCCAACCTCTGAAGCATATATAGGGTTGAATTCCACCTCGTTACCACTTCTTGCTTCAGATGATGGCAGGGCAGGTTCAGGCGTTTTTGGTGTTGCTCTAGTCTTCTGTACGTGGTGCCTGTACGCCGAAAGTGTCCCGCAATTCTTCTGGCCACCGACAGCATCTCTTGCACGCCCCTGTCGTTTTTAAAAAAATTCTGCACCACCAAATTCAAGGTATGTGCAAAACATGGGACGTGCTGGAATTTGCCCATATTTAATGCACACACAATATTGCTGGCGTTGTCCGATGCCACAAATCCACAGGAGAGTCCAATTGGGGTAAGCCATTCCGCGATGATCTTCCTCAGTTGCCGTAAGAGGTTTTCAGCTGTGTGCGTATTCTGGAAACCGGTGATACAAAGCGTAGCCTGCCTAGGAAAGAGTTGGCGTTTGCGAGATGCTGCTACTGGTGCCGCCGCTGCTGTTCTTGCGGCGGGAGTCCATACATCTACCCAGTGGGCTGTCACAGTCATATAGTCCTGACCCTGCCCTGCTCCACTTGTCCACATGTCCGTGGTTAAGTGGACATTGGGTACAACTGCATTTTTTAGGACACTGGTGAGTCTTTTTCTGACGTCCGTGTACATTCTCGGTATCGCCTGCCTATAGAAGTGGAACCTAGATGGTATTTGGTAACGGGGGCACACTACCTCAAGAAATTGTCTAGTTCCCTGTGAACTAACGGCGGATACCGGACGCACGTCTAACACCAACATAGTTGTCAAGGCCTCAGTTATCCGCTGAGGCCAAAGTTTTTGAACTTGTCACTGACTTATTATGAATGCGCTGCAGGTGACGTATAAGGGAGGATGTTCCTAGATGGTTAACGTCCTTACCCCTACTTATTACAGCTTGACAAAGGCAACACACGGCTTGACAAATGTTGTCCGCATTTCTGTTGAAATACTTCCACACCGAAGAGCTGATTTTTTTGGTATTTTCACCAGGCATGTCAACGGCCATATTCCTCCCACGGACAACAGGTGTCTCCCCGGGTGCCTGACTTAAACAAACCACCTCACCATCAGAATCCTCCTTGTCAATTTCCTCCCCAGCGCCAGCAACACCCATATCCTCCTCATCCTGGTGTACTTCAACACTGACATCTTCAATCTGACTATCAGGAACTGGACTGCGGGTGCTCCTTCCAGCACTTGCAGGGGCGTGCAAATGGTGGAAGACGCATGCTCTTCACGTCCAGTGTTGGGAAGGTCAGGCATCGCAACCGACACAATTGGACTCTCCTTGTGGATTTGGGATTTCGAAGAACGCACAGTTCTTTGCGGTGCTTTTGCCAGCTTGAGTCTTTTCATTTTTCTAGCGAGAGGCTGAGTGCTTCCATCCTCATGTGAAGCTGAACCACTAGCCATGAACATAGGCCAGGGCCTCAGCCGTTCCTTGCCACTCCGTGTGGTAAATGGCATATTGGCAAGTTTACGCTTCTCCTCCGACAATTTTATTTTAGATTTTTGAGTCCTTTTTTTACTGATATTTGGTGTTTTGGATTTGACATGCTCTGTACTATGACATTGGGCATCGGCCTTGGCAGACGACGTTGCTGGCATTTCATCGTCTCGGCCATGACTAGTGGCAGCAGCTTCAGCACGAGGTGGAAGTCGATCTTGATCTTTCCCTAATTTTGGAACCTCAACATTTTTGTTCTCCATATTTTAATAGGCACAACTAAAAGGCACCTCAGGTAAACAATGGAGATGGATGGATACTAGTATACTTATGGATGGACGAGCGACTGCCGACACAGAGGTAGCTACAGCCGTGGACTACCGTACTGTGTCTGCTGCTAATATAGACTGGATGATAATGAGATAAAATTAAAATATATATATATATATCACACTAGTACTGCAGCCGGACAGGTATATATTATGTAATGATGGACCTGCTGGACACTGTCTGTCAGGCTCAGCACTGCAGACTCCTAAAGTAAGCTACTAGTATCAAGAAGATAGAAAAAAAAATAAACCACGGGTAGGTGGTATACAATTATGGATGGACGAGCGACTGCCGACACAGATGTAGCTACAGCCGTGGACTACCGTACTGCGTCTGCTGCTAATATAGACTGGATGATAATGAGATAAAATTAAAATATATATATATATATATATATATATATCACACTAGTACTGCAGCCGGACAGGTATATATTATGTAATGACGGACCTGCTGGACACTGTCTGTCAGACTCAGCACTGCAGACTCCTAAAGTAAGCTACTAGTATCAAGAAGATAGAAAAAAAAAATAAACCACGGGTAGGTGGTATACAATTATGGATGGACGAGCGACTGCCGACACAGAGGTAGCTACAGCCGTGGACTACCGTACTGTGTCTGCTGCTAATATAGACTGGATGATAATGAGATAAAATTAAAATATATATATATCACACTAGTACTGCAGCCGGACAGGTATATATTATGTAATGACGGACCTGCTGGACACTGTCTGTCAGACTCAGCACTGCAGACTCCTAAAGTAAGCTACTAGTATCAAGAAGATAGAAAAAAAAAAACACGGGTAGGTGGTATACAATTATGGATGGACGAGCGACTGCCGACACAGAGGTAGCTACAGCCGTGGACTACCGTACTGTGTCTGCTGCTAATATAGACTGGATGATAATGAGATAAAATTAAAATATATATATATCACACTAGTACTGCAGCCGGACAGGTATATATTATATAATGACGGACCTGCTGGACACTGTCTGTCAGACTCAGCACTGCAGACTCCTAAAGTAAGCTACTAGTATCAAGAAGATAGAAAAAAAAATAAACCACGGGTAGGTGGTATACAATTATGGATGAACGAGCGACTGCCGACACAGAGGTAGCTACAGCCGTGGACTACCGTACTGTGTCTGCTGCTAATATAGACTGGATGATAATGAGATAAAATTAATATATATATATTTATATATATATATATCACACTAGTACTGCAGCCGGACAGGTATATATTATGTAATGACGGACCTGCTGGACACTGTCTGTCAGACTCAGCACTGCAGACTCCTAAAGTAAGCTACTAATATCAAGAAGATAGAAAAAAAAAATAAACCACGGGTAGGTGGTATACAATTATGGATGGACGAGCGACTGCCGACACAGAGGTAGCTACAGCCGTGGACTACCGTACTGTGTCTGCTGCTAATATAGACTGGATGATAATGAGATAAAATTAAAATATATATATATATATATATCACACTAGTACTGCAGCCGGACAGGTATATATTATGTAATGACGGACCTGCTGGACACTGTCTGTCAGACTCAGCACTGCAGACTCCTAAAGTAAGCTACTAGTATCAAGAAGATAGAAAAAAAAAAAACACGGGTAGGTGGTATACAATTATGGATGGACGAGCGACTGCCGACACAGAGGTAGCTACAGCCGTGGACTACCGTACTGTGTCTGCTGCTAATATAGACTGGATGATAATGAGATAAAATTAAAATATATATATATATATATATATATATATCACACTAGTACTGCAGCCGGACAGGTATATATTATGTAATGACGGACCTGCTGGACACTGTCTGTCAGCACTGCAGACTCCTAAAGTAAGCTACTAGTATCAAGAAGATAGAAAAAATAAATAAACCACGGGTAGGTGGTATACAATTATGGATGGACGAGCGACTGCCGACACAGAGGTAGCTACAGCCGTGGACTACCGTACTGTGTCTGCTGCTAATATAGACTGGATGATAATGAGATAAAATTAAAATATATATATATATATCACACTAGTACTGCAGCCGGACAGGTATATATTATGTAATGACGGACCTGCTGGACACTGTCTGTCAGACTCAGCACTGCAGACTCCTAAAGTAAGCTACTAGTATCAAGAAGATAGAAAAAGAAAAAAAAACACGGGTAGGTGGTATACAATTATGGATGGACGAGCGACTGCCGACACAGAGGTAGCTACAGCCGTGGACTACCGTACTGTGTCTGCTGCTAATATAGACTGGATGATAATGAGATAAAATTAAAATATATATATATATATATATATATATCACACTAGTACTGCAGCCGGACAGGTATATATTATGTAATGACGGACCTGCTGGACACTGTCTGTCAGCACTGCAGACTCCTAAAGTAAGCTACTAGTATCAAGAAGATAGAAAAAATAAATAAACCACGGGTAGGTGGTATACAATTATGGATGGACGAGCGACTGCCGACACAGAGGTAGCTACAGCCGTGGACTACCGTACTGTGTCTGCTGCTAATATAGACTGGATGATAATGAGATAAAATTAAAATATATATATATATATCACACTAGTACTGCAGCCGGACAGGTATATATTATGTAATGACGGACCTGCTGGACACTGTCTGTCAGACTCAGCACTGCAGACTCCTAAAGTAAGCTACTAGTATCAAGAAGATAGAAAAAGAAAAAAAACACGGGTAGGTGGTATACAATTATGGATGGACGAGCGACTGCCGACACAGAGGTAGCTACAGCCGTGGACTACCGTACTGTGTCTGCTGCTAATATAGACTGGATGATAATGAGATAAAATTAAAAAATATATATATATATCACACTAGTACTGCAGCCGGACAGGTATATATTATGTAATGATGGACCTGCTGGACACTGTCTGTCAGACTCAGCACTGCAGACTCCTAAAGTAAGCTACTAGTATCAAGAAGATAGAAAAAAAAAAATAAACCACGGGTAGGTGGTATACAATTATGGATGGACGAGCGACTGCCGACACAGAGGTAGCTACAGCCGTGGACTACCGTACTGTGTCTGCTGCTAATATAGACTGGATGATAATGAGATAAAATTAAAATATATATATATCACACTAGTACTGCAGCCGGACAGGTATATATTATATAATGACGGACCTGCTGGACACTGTCTGTCAGACTCAGCACTGCAGACTCCTAAAGTAAGCTACTAGTATCCAGAAGATAGAAAAAAAAATAAACCACGGGTAGGTGGTATACAATTATGGATGGACGAGCGACTGCCGACACAGAGGTAGCTACAGCCGTGGACTACCGTACTGTGTCTGCTGCTAATATAGACTGGATGATAATGAGATAAAATTAAAATATATATATATATATATATATATATATATCACACTAGTACTGCAGCCGGACAGGTATATATTATGTAATGACGGACCTGCTGGACACTGTCTGCAGAATGCGTTTATAAAAACACCACACGACGAGTGTTTAACTTTTTCAGGCAGACAATCACAATATACTGGTGGTCAGCAGACAATCACAATACTGGTGGTCAGTGGTAGTGGCACTCTGGCAGCTAAAGTGTGCACTGTACTTAAAATATGTACTCCTGCTATAACTGCTCCCCAGTCTCCCCCACAATTAAGCTGTGTGAGCAGTGAGCACTCAGCAGTCAGATAATGATATACAGTATATGATGCAGCACACTGGGCTGAGCACAGATATGGTATGTGTGACTGTCACACTGTGTATGGTTTTTTTTCAGGCAGAGAACGGATTCATTAAACTGGTGGCACTGGTCACTGGTCACACTATCAGCAGCAAGTAGTACTCCTCCTATATTATGCTCCCCAAAATTTGTGTCTCTCTCTCTCTAGTACTATTAGTCACTCTAAACGGAGAGGACGCCAGCCATGTCCTCTCCCTATCAATCTCAATGCACGTGTGAAAATGGCGGCGACTTATATAGAATCCGAGTCTCGCGATAGAATCCGAGCCTCGCGAGAATCCGACAGCGGGATGATGACGTTCGGGCGCGCTCGGGTTAACCGAGCAAGGCGGGAGGATCCGAGCCTGCTCGGCCCCGTGTAAAAAAAGCTGAAGTTCGGCGGGTTCGGATTCCGAGAAACCGAACCCGCTCATCTCTAGTATTTAAGCAGCACTGTACATCAAAGAAGTTGGCATGTTCATGTCCTTCCCAAACTCATTATGGAGCTTAAAAGAGACCAACTGGAGAGCCATGATCGTCTACGACTACAAGAGTGGTCTGCAACTGCAAGAGAGTTTTGAGCGACTGCAAGTGTCTTTTGCAGAGGAAGCACCACCAAGAACGATTTAGTTTGAGTGGTTTGCAGAATTCTGTTGTGGAAGATGGTCCCTGGAAGACGAGGAGTGCTGCGGCTGACCTGTGTCTGCCACCACAGAGGATAACTTTGCCACATTGTGGGGCATAGTTGAGGTGGATGCCATGGTGACTGTGGCCCAGTTAGTGAATGAGACAGACATCTTTTTGAGATCCATCTGCTTGATACTCCATGAAAAGTTTGGCCTGAGCAAGCAGGGGTGTATCTAGGGGTCAAGGCTCCCCTGGCAAAGTAAGGGACTGGCGCCTCCCATATTTGAAATAAGGAAGGTGCATGTACAAAAAAGGGTCATGATCTTGTGGGAAAGGAGCATGACCATACAATAGTACCCCCAAATCAATATACAGTAGTACCCCTTATATACATCATGCCCACACAGTAGCAGTTCCCTTTACACATCATACCTACACAGTAATCCTTATCACACTGTGGAGACATCAGCAGTGCCTGGCCTGGCCGAGGAGACAATGTCTCCTAGGCCAGGTGGTGTAATCAAATAGTAGTGCAGTGAATTATAGTGCAGTGTACTACCTAACTCAGGTGCCTGGCACCACATCATACTACGAGAAGAAACTGAAAATAAACTACAGCTCACAACAGCCCCTGACAGCAAAGGTTGCTGGGAATTGTAGTTTATTTTCAGTTTCTTCCCTGTAGTGCATTCCGGTGCCGGACACTGGTGCCAGCTCCTGCCTGCTGAGCGAGCCTCTGACCACCATCCCAATACACAGGTTGCACAGCACACCAGGTATTGCCAGATTCTATGGCTTAAGGTGATTCCACCCATTGGCTGAGGGTGGCAATGCCAGGCAGCACCCTCTGCTCGGCTGGCACCCCTGGCGAGTGCCATCCTGGTCAATGGGTAGATACGACCCTGTGAGCAAGGTTTCTGCATGCTGGGTGACCCATTAGCTCACTTGAGAGCAGAAGGAGGCTCGGGTGACTTGGTGCCACAACATGGTGGCCAGGTTTGTTGGCAGTCATCCCTGTGGCACCAGTTGGAGGTGCACTGCCACAGACGTTCCAATGTAAACACAGCGTGGCCAATCAGATAGTGGCTGTTTTTGTGGGCAAGACAAAACCACTCACACAGCAGTGCACCATCACTGGGGACTGGTGTGCCAAGTGATGCCTGCCACAAGTGCTGGAAGCCATTTTCAGGTGCCGTCCAAGTACTCGCGCTGATTGTGGCCTTCTCCATCATGACAATGAACTGCCCACAAGTTGTGGATTTTCTTGCCCCTGAAAGTATCCAGGTGATTGGTCATATGCCATACAGTCCACACCTGCTCCCCCTGCGACTTCATGTTCCCAAAAATCAATCGCAAGATGCGTGAGATTAATTTTGAGTCACCAGAAGCTGCAGTGGAGACCTTTATCCAGCTTGTAGAAGACATACCTGCTTCGGACTGGTCAAACTTTAAATAGACTCTACTGGTGAATATTTTGAAAAAATTTAATGTTAACTTTTTTTTGTAAATGTAATACTTTCGGTGCATCCAGAAACTTGTTCCACACCCCTCAAATGTTATTGGAGAGTTGTTTTTTTGCTGCAACTCAAGAAGGAGCTGGGTTTCAGGAACAGTGGAGTGAATGGAAAAGAGTTGACGGGCCTCCATTACTTTAATTAGGTACTGGTCTTCTGTTTGCGCAGTAAAGTAACATGCGGCAATTATTAGTCTGTGGCTATGTTTCAGAATTGTTTCAGAAGGAGAAAATCTTCCAGGCAGTGTTATCACATAACACAAATCATGTAATGTAAATCGGAGAGAGAAAACTCTGTCCCTGAAGCTTTAAAAACTGGCAACATTTGGTAATTGTTTTGTGTGGTCTACACCCTGGCTTTCCCATAGGTGAAAACGGGGAAATGCACTTTTTGTTGTTATTTTATATTGCTCATTGTGCATCCTGCACAGTGAAATTACTTTACCTTGTCCCTATTATTGTGTGTTTTATTTAAAATTGCCATAGCTTGCCCCTGGAGGTGGCTTTATGTACCCAAAGTAATATACAGTACATAAAGAAAAAAAATTGTAGTAAGTTCCCCTGATGAAGTCCAGAAGGTATTGTACAGATGAACCTCATCCGAATTGCAGTTAGGACCAATTGCCTCTTCATCTTTATTCTTTGCTGTGGAGTTCCAGTATGGAAATATTCAGGCAAGCATTTACTATGTTGTTATATTTATTGTATTGTATTGAATGGAGGGGCATTATCTTCTTTTTTCTGCTTTTGTGTATTATATAAATGTTTAAACATGTTACACAATGGTGGTCATTCCGAGTTGTTCGCTCGGTAATTTTCTTCGCATCGCAGCGATTTTCCGCTAATTGCGCATGCGCAATGTTCGCACTGCGACTGCGCCAAGTAAATTTGCTATGCAGTTAGGAATTTTACTCACGGCATTACAAGGTTTTTTCTTTGTTCTGGTGATCGTAATGTGATTGACAGGAAGTGGGTGTTTCTGGGCGGAAACTGGCCGCTTTATGGGTGTGTGTGAAAAAACTCTGCCGTTTCTGGGAAAAACGCGGGAGTGTCTGAAGAAACGGGGGAGTGTCTGGGCGAACGCTGGGTGTGTTTGTGACGTCAAACCAGGAACGAAACTGACTGAAGTGTAGTAGTAAGTCTGGAGCTACTCAGAAACTGCTAAGAAGTGTCTATTCGCAATTCTGCTAATCTTTCGTCCGCAATTTTACTATGCTGATTCACTCCCAGTAGGCGGCGGCTTAGCGTGTGCAAAGCTGCTAAAAGCAGCTTGCGAGCGAACAACTCGGAATGAGGGCCAATGTGGCTACCAGTGCCGTAACTAGGTGTGGGACAATGGTGCCTTGCCCACAGCGCAAATGCACTGTAGGAGCACCATCTGGCAGCACCACCCGCACGGCCGCTCTCGCAAGTGTCACTCACTCATCACCAGTGACCATCACCTGCTGCTGCTGCGCCGCTGACCTATATGTGGTGTGCGCTCATCCCTCTGCTGTTGAGCGGCTAGCACACTCACTATACAATTTGCAGGACACTGAAGTGTCAATCACCGCCACCTCCCGCCTCTGCTTTGTATGCAGTGTGCACTGGGCGTTACCCCGCCTCCCCCGTCAATATCTGACTGCTCAGCTCCTGGTGCTGCTGACAAGGGTGAGTGGGGCTATTTGCAGCACAGAAGTCAGTGCGGCCTGGTTGTCGGAAGCCATGATTGATGAGAGTGCCAGGTGTACGGATGTGGACACGGAGGAGGAGGATGAGGCGGGATCCCAGGTTAGTGACTGCAGCATGTGTCCTGATGTGTCCAGCAAGCTGTGCTATAATGTGTAAAAATGAGGACTCTGCCTGCCTTAATGTGTAAAAATGGGGAATCTACCCGCCGTAATGTGTAAAAATGGGGACTCTGCCTGCCGTAACGTGTAAAAATGGGCACACTGCCTGCCTTAATGTGTAAAAATGGGGACTCTGCCTGCCTTAATGTGTAAAAATGGGGACTCTGCCTGTTTAATGTGTAAAAATGGGGACTATGCCTGCCGTAATGTGTAAAAAGGGGACTCTGCCTGCCGTGATGTGTAAAAATGGGGACTCTGCCTGCCATAATGTGTGAAAAGGGAGCTATACCTGTCGTAATGTGTAAAAGGGAGCCATGTGGCCACTACCCTTACAAGTGAAGCCATACCCCTATATTTTTGGCGCGCTCTGGCCCTTGTTTGTATAGTGGGGGGGCGCTGATGCTGTTTCTTGCACACAGTGCTAAAATGTCTAGTTACGGCACTGGTGGCTACTATTGTCTTCTGATTTAAAGAGCAAAGGATGATGATCAACCAAGTTGGCAAGCAGATGAGTAAGTTGGTTATTTCTGAAACAGACTTGTGGTGGTGTTCTTACACACAGTTATGTTATTTACGGTATTTGTTCTCTTTTCTGAGTTGATCTGGACATGGGGCCTCATACAGATGTGGTTGGACTTGCTATAGCTGCTGCAGCAGGAGGCGGTACGCCTTCTGCTGCATTACTAATCTGAACTGCATTACAGAATGCATAGGGACAGCCGCCGCAAATCCTCCACAGAGGCCTTTAAATCTCTATCCTCTGATGGAGATTCTGGCCTCTTCCCTCCTCCCGCAAAGGTGGAGACATGCCTCTGTAGCAAAATCATATTCACATTAGACCGGACATAGTGCCCCTAATTCATACTGCACCACATAGTAGTGCCCCTTATTCACATTATGACACACAATAGTGCCCCTTATTCACGTTAAGGCACACAGTAATGCCCCTTATTTATGTTACGTCACTCAGTAGTGCCTCTTATTCACATTACGTCACTCAGTAGTGCCATTTATTCATGTTACGCTATAAAGTGGTACCCCTTATACGTGTTATGCCACACAGTAGTGCCCCTTACACATAATGCCCACAGAAGTACTCCTTATATATATAATGCCCACACCAGTAGTGCCCCTTGTCCACATCTCTGCCTGTGTCACTCCAGCAGATCACTGCCCATGTCTTTCCAGCAGCTTCCCTGTCTCTCTGTGTCCCTAGTTCCACCTACCATTACAGGTGGTGGAACTCAGCTCCACCCTGTCCCTCCCCAATTTAACCTTTACCTGCCTCATCATTGCCACCTCGACAATTTGTTATAATTTTCGGCAAAACATTGTGAGCAGGGTTGTGATGATGCAGTTCATAGAAATTTGCAGCACCAAGTGCTTTGCCCTGCCCATTTTACCTGGAAAACATGGGGATGCTGTAGATTTGTCCCCAGTCCCCAGGGCAAAGTACCGTATTTTTCGGACCATAAGACGCACTTTTTCTCCCCAAAAATGTGGGGGATAAAGTATGTGCGTCTTATGGAGCGAATAAGAAGTTTGCAGGTAGCGGGTAGTGGCGGCGGCCGGCGGGTAGCGGAGGCTGGCGGGTAGCGGCGGGTCCTGGATGCTACTGCTGCACCGTCATCAGCAGAGCGGCCACAACTCAGCAGCAGAGCTGGCGTCATGTAACTCCCCCGCTCCCCCATACCTCCTCCCTCCTCAGGAGAGCAGGGAACCACTGGTACTGTCGGGTAGCGGCGGCCGGCGGGTAGCGGTGGGTCCTGGATGCTGCTGCTGCTGCTGTGCCGTCATCATCAGAGCGCAGAACGGCCACATCTCAGCAGCAGAGCCGGTGTCATGCGACTCCCCCGCTCCCCCCCACCTCCTCCCTTCTCAGGAGACGCAGGGAACCACTGGTACTGTCAGTGTGTGTGTGTGTGTGTGTGTGTATGCTCGCTCTGATGTGTGTGTGTGTGTCTGTGTATGCTGGCTCTGACAGAAGGCTGCACTGTATTCTTGAGTCTGAGAAATCACAGAAATATCTCTTAGAGGTCAGAATATTTTTTTCCCAGTTTTCCTACTCTAAAAACTGCGTCTTATGGTCAGGTGCGTCTTATGGTCCGAAAAATACGGTATATGTTGTCCCAAATTTGCGAATCTCCCATATATTGCAGTTGAGTGGATAAGTATGAGTATCAAGTCATTTCCATTGTCCTTATCAACTTCTTCATCAGAAGCAAAATGTATATGGAAACATGCATGCAAACATATTAGAAAGATCTCTTATTGTTTAATACTGTATTAATATTAAAAATTCTGTTCTCTCATTTTCACTGTAATCACAATTTGTATCTTCAAACTTGCTGCCTTCTGCAAGCAGCAGATATGTGTTCTGGGTAGGGTGTATGAATGTGAAAAAAATTGTTTTGGATGTGTGCTGCAGTTCATATGGATATGTTTTTAATGGCCCACAGCAGATATCTGATGCGGGCCATTGACACAGAAGCCCCATAGAATTCTATAGAGCTGTGATAGGCCCATATGTGCTTGATAATCAGCGCTATGTATAGGTGTTAACTATAGAAGCCTACTGAGTGGCTCAGAGAGGGATCCAAAGGATGCACATTACTTTACCTGTGTTATAAACCCAAAAGTAAAGATCTTGCTGGGATAGCTGGGTATTGTGGAGCTGTCTAGGTAAGAAAAAAAATAAAGAATACCGGCAGACATTCCTGCAGGTATGTAGCCGAATATGTGATCACATTATTAATGAGACCATTAATACATCTCGCCATGGCCCTATTATAGTGTGTTTCAACTTTCAGACTCCAGGATGGGAAAGAATATAGGAGAAATTCAAGTAGAACAAATACCACCAGAAAACAGTACAAAATTAAACACCAACATGCAGAATAAGGCACATTGTTAATGGAATAGTTCTAAAATTGGGATAATTTCTAATTAGTAGACAAACTACTGTAAAGCATAGTTAAGTAGACTTGTGGCTCTTAGAAGCAATTGTAAAGTGCAGAATACCATAGGGGTAACTAGTCATTGCAGATACTGTAGTGATTTCACAACATCAAACCAAAAACGCACTCAAATGTAACAGTAAATTTAGTCAGTAAAAAATGTTCTAAAATGTACAGAAACAAAGATCGGTGAACAGGAAAGATAAATTCTGTATTATTCCCTGATAAATTTAGGCTGGTATGCCTGTTCCCAAAATACTGTAGATTTTTGCACTACTTACTCCTTTTGTACAGGAGACTACTGCATAATTCACCATAACACTTTAAAGCAAAGTACATCCATTGTAACCAGTTTTCAATATGCAAATATTCACTTTATGACAGTTTTATCGGTTAACATATTAGTGTGGTTTAATATACTGTCTACATGACATGAAACATAGACTGCTTCAGACAATTTTTACTGAAATTTATATTTTGATTGAATACCAAGGTGCAGTGGAATAACTATGCTTTGCATTTTAGAAATGAGAATGAGAATTAATTTTTTTATATTTTAGATTTATTTAACCAAATAGGAAAATCCAATCCTTACAATAACGTGTGTATATATCTTGTCATTTTCATGTAAAGCTTAGGTTTACCTCTTTATATTTTCTCCTCCGTGCTTGTGACATGAAGCTTTTGTCTCTGACAGACATACTATAAGGAGAATAATTACATGCCTCCAAACTGTACCGATTTTCGCGGGACTGTCACTTTTTCTTTAGTACTGTCCCGCTGTCCCATCCGCAGGCCGCAGTGTCCAGCCGAGGGGGGGTGGGGTGGGGCAGAGCAGAGCAGCGTCTATTCACTAGAGATGGAGGGAGAGGGGGCATGCCAGCAGCTCATAGAGCGCTGGCCATGCCCCCATAGTGCTGAAAAATGGGGGCATGGCTCGCGATCATGGCACTCCTGTGAAGCCACGCCCCCTTTCCCATAGGCCATGCACCTTTTTCGGGCGGGCGCATCTCCGCTGCACCAAAGCGTCCTTCCTCCTCTCCTCCCAATGTTGGGAGGTATGTAATTATTATTATAAACAATCTATAAGAATTGACGGCTTTCAGTGCAATCTTATTATACATACTGTACTTGCAGCTGGGATATACTGTACCTTATTAATAATTCTGAAATGACACACACTGAGGGGTAAATTTACTAAGCTCTTGTGTTTTTGCTGATGTTAACTAAAAGCAATCTCAGATGGCATCGTGTGATGCAAGAGAGACAATAATTAACCTTGCTGTCTGCAGTAGAAGGCTGTCTCTCACCCATAGACTTCAATGGGCATTTTTCTCTCCATTGAATACTATGGGATCCGCTTGAGTTCCAGGTAAGGAGTCCATAACCAATCAGGAGAGTACTACTACATGGCACTCCCTGATTGGCTGGCAGATATCCAAGTGACATTTGTCATGTGGAGGCCTGCCATTTGGGAGAATACAATCCATGTGTGTACACATGGATTGTGTTCAGTGCGCTGGATCGGGTTGCTTGGTTTGTTATTTTCTAACCCCATGGGTGCCTACATGGACCCAAGAGGACCGATCCACACCAGATATAGATGTACCCTATGGATTTTTACTTAGATAAGAGGACTGAATTGCTATCAGGGATGATAAGTAAATCTATGTAAGTGTGACTGTCTAACTATGCTTTATGAAAGTTTTACTATTACGCTGTACGTGTGTTGTGGTTATTGTAATATTTATTTTACAGTAGAACTACAGGTACCATTGGGCCCTTTAATGCCCCAAATGTTGGTACTTGTGGTTCATCAAGCACTGTACCAACATGCAGGGTAGGCTTGTGGGAACTATAGTTCTACTGTAAAAGACAATATTACTTCTAATTTTTATGCAAAGGCTATCAGCCTGGCACCCACCACAAAGGGGTACTTGGGACAGCCCCGAGCTTCTGCCTGGCCCTTGAGTGCCTGTAGGGGGGAACCCCTTTATTGGGGGGATCCTCACTACCACAGGGAACCTCGGCCAGGGCTGACTAGTTGAGGATTTAATGCCATGGCCGCAGGGACCTGTATAAATGTCCCCCCCCCCCCGGCCGTGACATTCTTGACTAGTGGAGCTTGGTCCTGTTTTTAAAAATACAGGGGACTCCTGCGTTCTTTTTTCCCCATATTTTTGGAACCATGACCTACTCAAAGAGCCCAGGGCTGGTTAAGTTCAGAAGGGGGGAACCCGTGCTGTTTTTTCTTTTTCTTTTTCTTTTTTAACTGTTTCACACACATTTACACAGAGAGGCATGCATGGATCTTACTGATCCATGCATGATTCTCCATACGTGCCAGCCAAAAGTTCTATTTAAGGATCTATTTCTTTACGAATGTCATCCTTTTGCAGTAATGTTTCTGAATTGTCTGCAGAGATTGAGAATACGAATCCTTGGTAAATTCCCATGTTCTATGAGGTATATGTAAAAATCCAACCGTGTTTGGTCGATGGTCTATTTGTTTATACATAAGTGGCCGACTGTGTCTCTCAAAACAAATTGGTTAAACTCTGCCCTGATTTGTGTTTAGTAAATTACTGATATGCAATGTATGGCCATGAATACAAATTTAAATGGACATGGAAGCATAGGAAATTTACCCAGGACTCTTTTTCAAATGAAAACTAAGAAGGTTGGGGATAGAATATCATGGTAGGGATAAAATATATTTTCCCATTGGATGTCCCTGAGATCTGGATGTACAGTTCCTTTTTGTAAATGATTCATTTGAAATAATCTGTTAAATTAAATTAAATGACAGATCACAACCATTTAACCTCGCGGTCTACCGCAGATTGCAAAGTTCCCACCATTGGATACAATGGAGCGCCTATGCGCTACATTGTATCTACAGTGCGCAGCCTGACTGACAGTTCAGGAGCGCACAGCCAATCAGGAGAGTGCCATGACATGGCGCTCCCTAATTGGCTGAAGGGACCCTCTTTGACAGCAGTCACGGGGGGGAAGGGGGGTCCCACCAGTCGGGGAAAGAGGATCCATGTGTAAACATGGATCCCCTTTCAGTGTGTGGTCCGGGTAATCCATTTTTTCATTTTGCCAAGTCCCTGGATTACAATCTTAAAGAAGAGGACCGATGTACACAGGATTTTTTGTGAGTATAATTTTTATTTACAGGTATCCCGGGATTCTACTGGAGAAGAAGACTGACTCTTCGTGTCAACATAGGTAAGTATGTATGAACTTAACTTATGTAAGTGTGCATGAATGTTTAATTAAATTTTACTATCAAGGTGTGTGTTTTGTTTATATTTGGGTATTTTTTTGTAGTAGAACTACAGGTACCAGCGGGCCCGTTTCCCCCCCGCATGCTGGTACTTGTGGTTCTCCAAGTACCAGCTTGCGGGAGAGGCTTGCTGGGACTTGTATTACTGAAAAAAAACCAATATATTTTTTTTACACAAAAGGCTATCAGCCCCCCATCCGCCGCCCTTGGATGAGGGGGGGGCAGCCTCGGGATTCACCCCTTGCCCTTGGGTGGCTGGATGGGGGGACCCCTTTATTTAAGGGGTCCCCACTCCTCCAGGGTACCCCGGCCAGAGGTGACTAGTTGGTGATTTAATGCCAGGGCCACACGGACCAATATGAAATTGTGTCCCCCGGCTGTGGCATTATCTCTCTGACTAGTGGAGCCCGGTGCTGGTTTAAAAAATACGGGGGACCACTATGTCTTTTATCCCCTGTATTTTTTGCACCAGGACCAGGCGCAGAGCCCGGTGCTGGTTGTTAAAATACGGGGGAACCCCTGTCAATTTTTTCCCTGTATTTTTACAACCAGGACCGGCTCAAAGAGCCCGAGGCTGGTTATGCTTAGGAGGGGGGACCCCACGCAATTTTTTTTCTGATTTTCAACTCTTTAAACACTTTTTTTAAGGTACACAATGAAGCCCTGCACGGATCTCACAGATCCAGCTGGGATTCATTGTGTTAAGTTCGGCAGTGTTTTACTAATCACTCCCATAAAACACAGGCCGGAAATACGAATGACATCGACATCGGAATACACGAAAATGCAGAATACGACAGCATAGTAAATGAGGCGTAAAAAATTCAAAAAGTTGTAAATTCACACATTCGATGTCATTCGTGTTTAATCTCCCTCCAAATCGACACTAATACGAATCTTAGTAAATATACCCCTATGTCTCTGTTACCTGGCCAACAAGTTGCAGGGAGGACAGACAGAGATACAGCACACAGCCAAGAGCAAGGTAAGAAAATTAAATAATTTAACCTCTTACCCCTTTTCATGTTTACCCCCTTTTTACACCCTGAAAGGGTGAAATAAAAAAAACTTTAAAAACTTTGTAAATATATTAAAAATGCACATAGACAGTACAGTATGCCAGAAAATAATATTCTAACTCAACGGACAGAGAAGATATGAATGGTTCTATAATTCACCCCTAAATCCAGATTTGCCCCTTTTGGGGTTGATTTGGACAAAATACTGATTTAAGTTTTTAGGTATTTGTGTGGGAAACCTTTGTAAGCCAAAACCAATTTGATATCTCATCAGCCCTAAGAGATATTTAGTAATCCATCAAAACACATTTTACCCTTTAGGGGTCAAGCTTAAAAATAAAGTTCTGGCTTAGTGGGTGCATACGTCATGGATGGAATTTAATGTTTCTATGTCCAGTGGTTTGGGCTGAGCACTGATGAATCAGTCAGTACATTTTTTTATATACATAAAGTTATATATAAAGTTGGTGGAAAAATGAAAGCTAGCAAATGTTCTTCAGAAAATCAAAGTCTTCACCGTTTTTAAGTTACAGAAAAATGTTGGTAAAGTGATTTTCAGCATTTTTATATAAATTTGGAAAAAGTTGGAATGAAACACTTTTCGCTCCCATCTGCAAGTTCAAAAACACCTTTCCCATTAGTACAACACTCCCACATACTTGTCCCACATTATTTAACCAATTATTGAGATTTTCAGAGAAAATCACCTGAAAACTGCTTTATTAACCAAAATATACTATTTAAACCCCACCAAGTGCATGATTATTCATTGGGAGTGATGTTCAGAGGATCTGCATTGTTCGCTGACAATTTCATGTAAAAAAATAAAGATTTTCCCTACTTTTCCACCTGCTCAGGGGACTGCTCAAAAAAACCCAACTAATGTGCTGTGAAACTGCTGTGCGAGTTTGGAATTGAATTGCAAATGCAAGAAAACGTCTTGCAGGACCCAATTTGCATCTAATTAAGATGACACCTAAGTTGTGTGTGGGAAGTAGTGCCTGGAGAACTACAATTTATGCTTGGGTTGCATTTTTGTACCTTATGGGAAATTTTGTAAAGATTCTGTGCTAGTAATAAATGCAAAAAATGCTGCAACTACTTGCCAACTTTTAATTCCCCCCTACTGGAGTTCTTGGAGGGAATATTCATCTGATCATTGTTGGGAAAATGTGAAGAGGGTATAGGGCCAGGATGACATGAGTGTTACATCATTACAGCCCCCAACTTATTTTCCTTGAAAGTGGGCAGTATCAGGTAGGGCAAGCCAGAGCCAGCCCTAAACAATTTGATGTCCTAGGCAAGATTTTGTCTGGTGCCCCGTAGTACTGCCGCTAGTTCCACCTCTGACCCAGTACCTATCTCCAGCGCTGCAAGTACGGCGTACCAGTAAGAAATTCCCAGTCGGCACCCCATACTGCCGGGCCGTCCACCATACCTGCATCCCACTGCTGTGTGAGAGGAGGAGAGCGCATTGAAGCACATCTCCTGCCCCTCAATTCCCTGTGATGTCCGTGGTCTCTGGCAGCTGCTGGGTGAAAATCAATAAGGCACCGGTGTGCTAGCCAATCAGAGCTTGCGGACCGACAGCCGCAGCTACTGATTGGCTGCTGGTCCACAAGCTCTGATTGGCTAACGAACCAGCGCCTCATTTGAGATACCCGCCGCCGGAGGGGAGATCGGACTTCATGAGCATTGAGGGGCACTGCGCTCTCCTCTCCTCACATAGCAGCAACAGTCAGCGGTGAGCAGGGGGGGGGGCACTGTGGGGGCATTTGTGTATCTAGCACTGTGGGGCAATGTATATCTGGCACTGTGGGGGGCATTTGTGTATCTGGCACTGTGGGGGCATTTGTGTATCTGGCACTATCGGGCAATGTATATCTGTCACTGTCGGCACATTTTTGTATCTGGCACTGTGGGGGCATTTGTGCATCTGGCACTGTGGGGCAATGTATATCTGGCACTGTGGGGCAATGTATATCTGGCACTGTGGGGGCAATGGATATCTGGCACTGTGGGGGCATTTGTGTATCTGGCACTGTGGGGACATTTGTGTATCTGGTACTGTGGGGGCATTTGTGTATCTGGTACTGTGGGGCAATGTTTATCTGACACTGTGGGGCAATGTATATGAGGCGCTGTGTGGGCATTTGTGAATCTGGCACTGTGGGGGCATTTGTGTATCTGGCACTGTGGGGGCAATGTATGTCTGGTACTGTGGGGGCAATGTATGTCTGGCACTGTGGGGGCATTTGTGTATCTGCCACTGTGGGGGCATTTGTGTATCTGCCACTGTGGGGCAATTTGTGTATCTGGCACTGTGGGGTAATGTATATCTGGCACTGTGGGGGCATTTGTGTATCTGGCATTGTGGGGCAATGTATATCTGACACTGGGGCAATGTGTATCTGACACTGGGGAATTTGTGCAACTGGCAGTGTGGGGAAATGTGTATCTGAGACTGTGGGGCAATGTATATCTGGCACTGTCGGGTCATTTGTGTATCTGGCACTGTGGGGGCATTTGTGTATCTGGCACTGTGGGGGCATTTGTGTATCTGGCACTGTGGGGAAATGTATATCTGGCACTGTGGGGGCAATGTATGTCTGGCACTGTGGGGGCATTTGTGTATCTAGCACTGTGGGGGCATCTGTGTATCTGGTACTGTGGGGCCATTTGTGTATCTGGCACTCTGTGGCCATTTGTGTATCTGGCACTGTGGGGCAATGTTTATCTGACACTGTGGGGCATTTGTGTACCTGGCACTGTGGGGGCATTTGTGTATATGGCACTGTGGGGCAATGTATAGCTGACACTGGGGCAATGTGTATCTGACACTGGGGAATTCATGCATCTGGCAGTGTGGGGAAATGTGTATCTGGCAGTTTGGGGCAATGTGCATCTGGCAGTGTGGGGGCTTTTGTGTATCTGGCATTGTGTGGCAATATGTATCTGGCACTATTGGGGTCATATATGTATCTGGACCCCATATGTGTATCACACCCCCATTTTCATTGGCCATGCCCCATGTGGCATTTGGCCACACACACTTTTTTGACGCGCGCACACAGTACCTATAACACATTTTTTCTACTGGCACCACTGCCCCTCTCCAAGCACAGCACCCATCATCCAGCAGCACAGATCACAGCAGCAGCCAGTAACACCCATCACCTCTCACCAATAGCAATCCTCATCCACAGAGTTGTAACATAGACATTTTGGTGCTCTGTGCCAGCAAGAGCACTGGTGCCCCTGCCCACATAATTTACATAGGGAAAGCACACACCCCAAAAATTGTGGTGTGGTCTTGCTTAGTAGGAGTGTGGCCACACAATAGTACCCCCAATTAAAATTACGCCACACAGTGGTGCAACCTTATTCACATTAAACCTTATTCACATTATATCTCGCAATAGTGTCCCTTATTCATGTTACATCACACAGTAATGCCCCTTACTCACGTTACACCACACAGTAGTACCCCATTACCTTATACACGTTACACCTTACAGTGTTGCCCCCTATTCATACTTCGTCACAATGTAGTTTTCTTTATTCACATCACACCACACCGTATTGCTCCTTATTCACATTACACCACTCTACACCACACAGTAGTGCCCCTTATACACATAATGCCATACAATAGCAAGAGTATATATGTTTGTATGTATGTATGTTTCCATATTTGTATGTATGTACAATATGTGTGTGTGTGTGTGTGTGGCAGAACAGTATGGGCGGTGTAATGGTTAGGATTACCGCCTCATTGCACTGAGGTCATGGGTTTGACTCCCACCATGGCCCTAACTGAAGTGCTCTTAACAGTGGGGTATAGCGTTTGTGCTAACCAGGAGCTGGCACTTTAAGAATTTAGAAGTGTGGCTAGCTCCTCCCCTTCTATACCCTTCCTACAAGCCAGTCTTAGTAAACCATGCCCTTTCTCCTTGTGTATCTGAAACTGTGTAGGTATTTGTGTAACTGGCACTGCGGGGGCATTTGTGTGTCTGGCACTGTGGGGCAATGAATGTCTGGCACTGTGAGGGCCTTCGTATATCTGGCACCGTGGGGGCATTTGTGTATCTGGCATTGTGGGGGCATTTGTGTATCTGGCACTGTGAGGCAATGTATATCTGGCACTGTAGGGGCAATGTATATCTAGCACTGTGGGAGCATTTGTGTATCTGGCACTGTGGGGGCATTTGAGTTTATATGTTTGTATGTATGTATGTTGTTATATTTGTATGTATGTACAGTATGTGTGTATGTATGTATGTATGTGTGTGTGTGTGTGTGTGTGTGTGGCAGAACAGTACGGGCAGTCTAATGGTCATGGGTTCGACTCCCACCATGGCCCTAACTGGAGTCTCCCCTTACTTGTGTGGGTTTTATCCGGGTACTCTGGTTTCCTCCCATAATCCATAAATTACCTGGTAGGTTAATTGGCCTCCAACAAAATTAACCATAGCATGAATGTGTGTACATGCACTGTACATGTGGTACGGAATTTAGATTGTAAGCTCCACTGGGACACTGATGTGAATGGCCAAATATTCTCTGTAAAACTCTACGGAAAATGTGTGTGCTATATAAATAACTGGTAATAAATAATAAATACATTTGTACAAAATGTGTGCATCCCCCAGTAAATTCTGTGTTTGTCCCTGGCAACCCCCACAAATGTCATCTTACCAATACAGATGTATCCACTTACATCATGCCCTCCAACTTTTTACACATAAAAATTGGTACAACTTAGGAAATGGGGCGTGGCCATGGGTAAAGGGGGTATGGCCATGGCCCCTTTCCTATACTTTCAGTGGAAATTTGGAGAGTCAAAAATCGGTACAGACCTCTTTGTTATTTTGCTCAATTTGGCACAACATGCAAAACACGTCTAAGCTGTTTTTCACGAGTAACGAGTGTATGGATTTTAACATTTCTGTTTGCCATAATAGAATATGTATAAAGTAATATATTAACAATCAAATTAAGAAAAATCACAAGGCATGGCTAAATGTCTGTGTCTATGGCATGCAAAACCGTGCCATACATAGCGGATATAGCAAGGATGTGTGTGGACACATCTGTGTGCAGGCACGTTGCAACCCGCTTAGCAAAAGGATGGAAAGACGCTCTCCCTGCTCTGCATCCCCGCTGCTGCACCACCCTGTCCTCCCTGCTGCTGCTGGCTGCTGTGCCTGTCATACTATATTACAGGTAGCAGCACCAGCAGCTTGGAGTCTACTCTCCCCCTCCCCTGTGACAGAGGGGTTGTTCTGGAGCTGAAAAGGGGGCATGGCTACAGGGGAATGGGGGGTGGAGCTACACAGGACTGATAGGACGCAGCTACATGGGACCAGACTGCTGCTGATGATGATGAGGATCAGTCTGTTAGGTAAGTGAAGGGAAAGAGAGTGAATGAGAGAGACATTGTGTGTGTGTGTGTGTGTGTGTGTGTGTGTGTGTGTGTGTGTATGTATGTCTGTGTGTATATGTATAGGTATGTATGTATGTATGTGTGTGGGAGTGCTATTTATGTGGGCATTACATATAAGCGGCACTACTACTATGGCATTACATAAAATTGGCAATACTACTATGAGCATTACGTAAAACCGGAACTACTTCTATGGAAATTACATAAAAACTGTAATACTACTATGGGCATTACATAAAAGAGGCACTGCTACTATGGGCATTACGTCAAAATGGCACTACTACTATGGGCATTAGGTAAAAGTGGCATTACTACTATGGGCATTATGTAAAAGCAATGCTACTACTATCGGCATTACGTAAAAATGGTGCTACTACTATTTACATTATGCGTAAGCTGCACTACTACTATGGGCATTACGTAAAAGCGGTGCTACTACTATAGGCATTACATAAAAGCTGCACTGCTACTATGGGCATTACGCAAAAACGGTGCTACTACTATGGGCATTATGAATATGTAGCGCTACTACTGTGGGCATTATGTGTTTAAATGGCGCTACTACTATGGGCACTACATATAAGGGGTGCTACTACTATGGGCATTACATATAAAGGGCACTATGACTATGGGCATTATGCATAAGGGGTGCTAATACTATGGGTGTTACGTATAAGTGGCACTACTTCTATGGGCATTATGTATAAGTGGTGCTAGTACTATGGGCACTATGTATAAGGGGCGCTGCTACTATGGGCATTACGTATACAGAGCAATACTACTTTTGGCATTATGTGTATAAGAGGCTCTACTACTTGCTGTGTAATGTGAATATGATTGTGCTACTGTGTGGTATAAATTGAAATGGGGGTACTATTGTATGGCCATGCCCAGTCTTTGTGAGACCACACCACTTTTTCTGGCACATGCTGTGCCTTTGTAGTATGGGAGGGCGCAAATTTATAGTTTGCAGGAGGGCGCTGAACACCCTAGCACTGGGCCTGTCTGTGTGACGTTTCTTTGTGATCCTCTCTAGATGGGTTCTTCTCTTGTGTCCTGGTCTCCATTGCAGGTGTCTGAAATTCCGCTGTGTGTTGGACCACGCACACTGGCATGGCCTTAGCAGAAGCAGCAAACCAGCCACGAGTGACTGATTAGTGGGATGAGGAGCAAGGTCAGTGGGATAGCGCTTTCACTATCCAATATACATGTCAACAACTATTCCCTTTAGTAACCAAGCCCGAAACATGGCAAGCAAAGCAAGCCTGTGTAGGTACATTTTGAGTCCGATGTTCTGACCTTTCTCCACCCCCTCTTGTTGTGGGTTACATGGTAGTGACTTCAGAGGTCCATTAGCCTTGTAGAATTTAGCCATTTCTATCAGACTGCAATTCCCCCTCCGACATTGGCACCGGCCCTGGCACTTACAGAGCATGAGAGCAGTGTATGCGGTGACAGACTGCGGAAGTGTGACCCCCTCCTATCAGCAGCACTGCTGCTAATCATCAAGCGCCCAGAGGAGCAGTGTATCTTGGCCACCCAGCACCCTCTGCTCAGTCTGCTGCTGCTGCAATTGCTGCTCCATTGCTGCTTCCATTAAATGGGGAAGATGCAAGGGCAGTCTTCAGCATAAACTATAACTACTGTGGAGCTTTGCGCAACCAGGGGGTGGAGTTTCGGGTGGCCAAAGGTGGAGTTTCGCATGACCATGGCGGAGTCTCCTCGAATAGTGATACAGCTTCGGGTTTCATGGGCGGGGTAAGTGTGCAATGCTTCAGGTGGCCATGAACTCCAATAACAGTAGCCAGAGTCATGTAAGTGGTCCTTCACTGGCCATAGGCTTGTCAAGGTCAAGAAGGAACTCTAGCATCTGTCTCCCTCCTTGATTTTGGCTGCAGCAGGCAGCAACGCAGCCCCCAGCACCTGCTGCAGATGTTGTTAGTGTGTGTGGTGCTGGTGGGCGGTGGGTGCCAGCCTGGGTGACTGTGGCCACAACCTCAGGCCATATCGCCCTGGGTGGCCGTCCTGCTAAACTGCACCTAAAACCGCTCCTGTCTACAGTCATCCACAGTGCAGGGCTCTGGGGATGACACTGTCTCTGCCCCACGGCCCTTGCTTCTGGCTAGCAAGTTGCCTGGAGCAGCAGTCTGCAGCCAAGCAGGCTGCAGGCCTCCGGAGCGTCATTTGAATGCTCCAGACAGGAGCATTGCAGCCTGTGCAGCCCATCGATTAGTGATGGCGATTCTGTTACGGCATTAAAAATAAAACATAATTTGTGTTGACGCACTTATAGAACATAAAAAATATAATTATTTAAATGTGAAGCAATCTGGGACTGTATCATGTAACCCCAAATGCCAGTGATTCCAAATGAGTTTTATCACAATAGATAGTACAGGATAATTGAAATTAATTTAATAATGTTACTACTCAGGCCAAAACCTCCGTAGTAATGTGTGTTATCACTAGTGCACGCAGGGGGTGTTTCTGAGTACCTAGAAACCCCCCCTGCTAAACCAATCCGATATGCTACTGCAGTGCACCGATTTGTTCCCCTTCGAAAAAAACAGTTGGCCAGGCAGATGTGTTTGGATGTCTCAGTGAGGAGCTGGCTGCGAGTCACCTAGCGAACCATCAGAGTGGCGCAGAGAGGTCATCTCTACCCCCCCCCCCCACCTGCCCATCAACAGCAGCCACCAAGCTTCTGTAGGAGAAGAGGAGGTGCAAGTGAACAGGCCACGTCTCCCCGGTGGCAGCTTCTGGCCACGCTACAGTTTACTATCAGGAGATTGAGTGCAGGAGTGCTGTACTAGCCGGTGGCATGGAAGGGGATTTTTTTATGACTCAGGTTAATGTCCAGGGCAGCAGGTGCCTTCCTGAGTGTGGGAGCAGATAATCTGCAGTAAGTGTGTTCTGTAGCTGGAGTGTGGGAGGTAGGGGACAGTGTGAGTGTGTGTTATCTGTCTGCAGTCTGAGTGAATGCCAGTGGGTGTTTGAGGATGGGCAGTCGATGCCGGGCTGGGCCCAGGTACTTTTCAAGGGGCGTGGCCTAATCACAGGAGGTGTGGTCATGTACCCTTAGAAAAAATACTGAAAAAAATTGTATTTTAAGCACCTCCATGGCCACACTGCAGCCCAGTACACAGCAGAGTGTGCTGGGCCGAGGAGAAGAGCTGCAGCTGCTGCCAGGTAAGGGGGGAGGGCCCCTACTGGACCCTCACTGGGACCATCCATTAGACCTGGGTCCGAGAAATTTGTACCCTCTCCCCCCTCTCTCCACACCCCTGGTGTGATGGGGCAATCTGTGTGTGTAATATACATTCTGACCGTGTAAAAGTGCTTGTGTGTGTCTGTGTATAAGGGGGTGGACAGTCTGTGAGTGTGTGTGTGTATGTGTGTGTGTGTGTTTGTTTCATAATGGCAGTACACCTTTGCTGTTTTACAGGGGTTGGGTATGGGTTACTGGCAGCCGGGATTCCAGCGGTCAGCATCCCGACGCCGGGATCCTTGCCGCAGAATACCAGGGGGGGTGCGGCATGACAGGTGCAACAAAGTAATTTTATTTTATATGTGTGTGTGTAGAGATGTGCGGCGGGCACTTTTCGTGTTTTGTGTTTTGGTTCTGGTTCTAATTCCACTTTCGTGTTTTGGTTTTGGCTTGGTTTTGCCAAAACCACCCTTTGATGTTTTGGATCTGGATGATTTAAAAAAAACAACATAAAAACAGCTAAAATCACAGAATTTGGGGGTCATTTTGCTCCTATGGTATTATTAACCTCAATAACATTCATTTCCACTCATTTCCAGTCTATTCTGAACACCTCACACTATTGTTTTTAGCCTAAAAAGTTGCAAAGAAGAAAAAGAGGTGCAATGAGGATGGCCAAGTTAAGCGACACAAGTGTGTGGCACAAACACCTGGCCCATCTAGGAGTGGCACAAAAAAAAAACTAGTCCCCAAACAGCACATGATGCTAAGAAGAAAAAAAAGTGCAAGATGGAATTGTCCTTGGACCCTCCCTCCCACCCTTATGTTGTATAAACAGGACATGCACACTTTAACAAACCAATCATTTCAACGACAGGGTCTGCCACACGAATGTGGCTGAAATGACTGGTTTGTTTGGGTCCCCACTAAAAAAGAAGCAATCAATCTCTCCTTGCACAAACTGGCTCTTCAGAGGCAAGATGTCCCCTCATCCTCATCCTCCGATTCCTCACCCCTTTCACTGTGTACATCCCCCTCCTCACAGATTATTAATTAGTCCCCACTGGAATCCACCATCACAGGTCCCTGTGTACTTTCTGGAGGCAATTGCTGGTAAAGGTCTTCCCGGAGGAATTTATAATTCATTTTGATGAACATTATCTTCTTCACATTTAGCGGTAGTAACCTGCTACGCCGATCGCTGACAAGGTTACCGGCTGCGCTAAACACTCTTTCGGAGCACACACTGGAGGGGGGGCAACTTAGGTAAAATAAAGCCAGTTTGTGCAAGGGCCTCCAAATTGCCTCTTTTTCCTGCCAGTATACATATGGACAGTCTGACATGCCTACTTGGATGCTGTCACTCATATAATCCTCCACAATTCTTTCAATGGTGACAGAATCATATGCAGTAACAGTAGACATAGCAGTAATCCTTGGCAGGTCCTTCAGTCCAGACCAGATGTCAGCTTTCGCTTCTGACTGCCCTGCATCACCGCCAGCGGGTGGGCTCGGAATTCTTAACCTTTTCCTTGCAGCCTCAGTGGCAGGAGAAATTGAAGGACGAGCTGTTGACGGGTCACGTTCCGCTTGAATTGACAATTTACTCACTAGCAGGTCTTTGCACCTCTGCAGACTTGTGTCTTTCGGAAAGAGAGATAAAACGTAGGCTTTAAACCTAGGATTGAGCATGGTTGCCAAAATGTAGTGCTCTGATTTCAACAGATTGACCACCCTTGAATCCTGGCAAAGTGAATGAAGGGCTCCATCCACAAGTCCCACATACTTTGCGGAATCGCTCCGACTTAGCTCCTCCTTCAATTTATACACCTGCTTCTGCAAAAGCCTGATGAGGGGAATGACCTGACTCAGAGCCGGCCCTAACCAATATTATGCACTAGGCAAGATTTTGGCTGGGACCCCCTAGCACCACTGCTAGTTCCGCCTCTGACCCAGCACCATCACCCCTCACCCATAGCAGTCCTTTATTTTGTTTTCCTACCCCTGGTAATTTAAATAAGAACAGTGTGCACATTCGGCGCACAGCCCAAAGAGGTATGTGTTTTTGCTGGCAAGGGGCATGGCCATACAATAGAACCCCCTATTCAAATTATACCTCACAGTAGTGCAACTTTATTCACAATTTATCATACGATAGTGTCCCTTATTCACATTACATCACACAGTAGTACCGCTTTACCTTAAATACGTTACTCCTCACAGTAGTTCCCCTCATTCATATAACATCATACTTAATTGATCCTTATTCACATTACACCACACTATATTGCTCTTTATTCTTATTACACCACACCATATTGCTCCTTATTCACATTACACCACATCATATTGCTCTCTATTCACATTAGACCACGCAGTAGTGCCCTTTCTATACGTTATGCCACACAGTAGAGCACCTTATACCCATAATGCCTAACATTGGTAAAGCATTGGTAAAGCATTTAAACATCTATAATGCCTAACATTGGTAAAGCATAATACCACACAGTAATGCCCCTTACACATTTGACACACATTATTAATGTCCTTATAAACATAATGCACCTTACACATTATACCAACCCTTATTAATGCCCTTATACACATAATTCCCCTTACACATATGCCGCATATTGTTAATGCCCTTATACACATAATGACACACATGGTGCCCCTTACACATATGTTACACATTATTAATGCCCTTATGCACATAATGACATATATAGTTCCAGGCGTGAGTCAACTGGCAGCTCTGCTAACGTCGGGTGCCTATTTTTTATGAAAATGCATCTTATTTGCGTTGCTATGTGGCTAGGATGCACAAGCAGCGTCTGCTGATTAAAACGATATGCGGCATGCCTGTATACTGTGTGTGACTGTGGCTGTATCTGCATGCAAAATGCTACACACAGAATATAGGCATGCAGCATATCATTTTAATCAGCAGAAGCTGATTGTGCCCTTAGGCATACCAGATGCCCTAGGCAATTGCCTAGTTTGCCTATGCCTAGGACCGGCTCTGATCTGACTCAAGTTGGCAGTGTCTGAACTGACTTCATTTGTGGCAAGTTCGAAGGGTTGAAGAACCTTGCACAAGACGGAAATCATTCTCCACTGCACTTGAGTCAGGTGCATTACCCCTCCTTTGCCTATATCGTAGGTGGATGCAAAGGCTTGAATGGCCTTTTGCTGCTCCTCCATCCTCTGAAGCATATAGAGTGTTGAATTCTACCTCATTACCACCTCTTGCTTCAGGTGATGGCAGGGCAGGTTCAGGAGTGTTTGCTAGTGCTCCAGTCTTTGGCACGCAGTGGCTGAATGTCGAAAGTGGCCCACAATTTTTCGGGCCACTGACAGCATCTCCTGCACACCTCTGTCAATTTAAAAAAAAAATCTGCACCACCAAATTAATTGTATGTGCAAAACATGGGACATGCTGGAGTTTACCCAGATGTAATGCACGCACAATATTGGTGGCGTTGTCCTATATCACAAATCCCCTGGAGAGTCCAATTGGGGTAAGCCATTCTGCAATGATGTTCCTCAGTTTCCGTAAGAGTTTGTCAGCTGTGTGCCTCTTACGGAAAGCAGTGATACATAGCGTAGCCTGCCTAGGAACGAGTTGGCTTTTGCGAGATGCTGCTACTAGTGCCGCTGCTGTTGTTGCTGCGGGAGACCATACATCTACCCAGTGGGCTGTTACAGTCATATAGTCCTTAGTCTTCCCTATTCCACTTATCCACATGTCCGTGGTTAAGTGGACACTGGATACAACCGCATTTTGTAGGACACTGGTGACTCTTTCTGACGTCTGTGTACATTCTCGGGATCGCCTGCCTAGAGAAGTGGAACCTAGATGGGATTTGATACTGGGAACACAGTACCTCAAACAAATCTCTAAGTCCCACTGAACTAATGGCGGATACCGGACGCACGTCTAACACCAACATAGCTGTCAAGGCCTCAGTTATCCGCTTTGCAAAAGGATGACTGCTGTCATATTTCGTCTTCCTCACAAAGGACTGTTGGACAGTCAATTGCTCACTGGAAGTAGTATAAGTGGTCTTCCGACTTCCCCTCTGGGATGACGATCGACTCCCAGCAGCAACAACAGCAGCGTCAGCAACAGCAGGCGTACCACTCAAGGATCCTATGGAGGAATCCCGGTTAGGAGAGGACTCCACAGTCTTGACAGTGACATGACCTGCAGGACTACTGACGTTCCTGACTGAGAAGGAAGTTGACGTTGAGGGAGTTGGTGGTGTGGCTTGCAGGAGCTTGGGTACAGGAGGAAGAAGGGATTTAGGTGTCAGTGGACTGCTTACGCTCTTACCCAAAGTTTCACAACTTGACACTGACTTCTGATGAATGCGCAGCAGGTGACGTATAAGGGAGGATGTTCCTAGGTGGTTAACATTCTTACCCCTACTTATTACAGATTGACAGAGGCAACAGATGGCTTGACACCTGTTGTCTGGGTTTGTGGAGAAATAATCCCACACCAAAGAGGTGGCTTTTTTGGTAGTTTGCCCAGGCATCACAATGGGCTTCTTCATCCCAAGGACAACAGGTGTCTCCCCCGGTGCCTGACTTAAACAAACCACATCACCATCAGAATCCTCATCGTCAACTTCCTCCTCAACGCCAGCAACAACCATATCCTCATCCTGGTCTACTTCAACAGTGACATCTTCAATTTCAATATCAGGAACTGGACTGTGGGTGCTCCTTCCAGCATTTGCAGGGGGTGTGCAAGTGGTGGAAGGAGCCATCTCTTCCTGTCCAGTGTTGGGAAGGTCAGGCATCACAACCGCCGACACACTTGGACTCTCCTTGGGGATTTGTGATACCATCTCAGAACGCACAGTTCTTTTCTGTGCTCTTTCCAGCTTAACTCTTTTAATTTTTTCCAGTGGGAGGATGAGGGCTTCCATCGTCATGTGAAGCTGATCCACTAGCCATGAACATAGGCCAGGGCCTCAGCCGTTCCTTGCCACTCCGTGTCGTAAATGGCATATTGGCAATTTTACGTTTCTCCTTAGACCATTTCAGTTTCTTTTTTTTTGGTCTTTTTACTGAACTTTGGCTTTTTGGATTTTACATGCCCTCTACTATCACATTGGGCATCGGCCTTGGCAGACGACATTGATGGCATTTCATCATCTATGTCATGGCTAGTGGCAGCAGCTTCAACACTAGGAGGAAGTGGTTCTTCTTGATCTTTCCCTATTTTATCCTCAAAATTTTTGTTCCTCATTATTTTTTGGGAGTTATATAAGACAACATGCGGCACAGGAATGACTGATGGACAGGACACTACCACTGGTCTGATGTAGCACAAAACAGCAACACTGTAAGGGACTTGTTGTTGTTATTATTATTATACGGCAGCAGTGTACATATAGCAGCAGCTTATACCACTGTGACTGCCTGGTCACTGGAATGACTGATGGACAGGACACTACCACTGGTCTGATGCAGCACAACACAACAACACTGTAAGGGACTTGTGGTTGTTGTTATCATTATTATGCGGCAGCAGTGGACATATAGCAGCAGCATATATCGTCACTGGAATGACTGATGGACAGGACACTACCACTGGTCTGATGCAGCACAACACAACAACACTGTAAGGGACTTGTGGTGGTTGTTATTATTATTATAATAATACTGTGGCAGTGGACATATAGCAGCAGCGAATATAGTCACTGGAATGACTGATGGACAGGACACTACCACTGGTCTGATGCAGCAAAACACAACACTTTATACAGCTACACTGGATATATGGCAATAGAGGACACCAACACTGTGACTGGCTGGACTGATGCAGCACAATACACTGACTACACTGGACTGGACAGCACAACACAGCACCGCTTTATACAGATACACTGTATATATAGCAGCAGAGAACACCAACACTGTGACTGGCTGGACTGATGCAGCACAATACACTGACTACACTGTACTGGACAGCACAACACAGCCCCACTTTATACAGCTACACTGGATATATGGCAGCAGAGGACACCAATACTCTGACTGGATGGACTGATGCAGCACAATACACTGACTACACTGGACTGGACTGGACTGAGCAGCACAACACAGCACAAGACTCGCCACCCCACTTTCCCGCCCCCACACAGACACTTAACACTGAGGACACATCCTCTCAATACACTCTCCGAGACTAGAGTGAAAATGGCCGTGACGAGCGGCTCCTTATATGGAATACAAATCCCACGAGAATCCGACAGCGGGATGATGATGTTTTTCCGCGTTCGGGTTTCCGAGTCAGACGGGAAAACCCGAGCCTGGCTTAGAACCGAACTCGGAAGGCAAAGTGCGGTAGGGTTCGGTTCTCTGAGAACCGAACTCGCTCATCATTAGTATATATATATATATATATATATATATATATATATATTAGAGATGAGCGCCTGAAATTTTTCGGGTTTTGTGGTTTGGTTTTGGGTTCGGTTCCGCGGCCGTGTTTTGGGTTCGACCGCGTTTTGGCAAAACCTCACCGAATTTTTTTTGTCGGATTCGGGTGTGTTTTGGATTCGGGTGTTTTTTTTCAAAAAACCCTAAAAAACAGCTTAAATCATAGAATTTGGGGGTCATTTTGATCCCAAAGTATTATTAACCTCAAAAACCATAATTTACACTCATTTTCAGTCTATTCTGAATACCTCACACCTCACAATATTATTTTTAGTCCTAAAATTTGCACCGAGGTCGCTGTGTGAGTAAGATAAGCGACCCTAGTGGCCGACACAAACACCGGGCCCATCTAGGAGTGGCATTGCAGTGTCACGCAGGATGTCCCTTCCAAAAAACCCTCCCCAAACAGCACATGACGCAAAGAAAAAAAGAGGCGCAATGAGGTAGCTGACTGTGTGAGTAAGTTAAGCGACCTTAGTGGCCGACACAAACACCGGGCCCATCTAGGAGTGGCACTGCAGTGTCACGCAGGATGTCCCTTCCAAAAAACCCTCCCCAAACAGCACATGACGCAAAGAAAAAAAGAGGCGCAATGAGGTAGCTGACTGTGTGAGTAAGATAAGCGACCCTAGTGGCCGACACAAACACCGGGCCCATCTAGGAGTGGCACTGCAGTGTCACGCAGGATGTCCCTTCCAAAAAACCCTCCCCAAACAGCACATGACGCAAAGAAAAAAAGAGGCGCAATGAGGTAGCTGACTGTGTGAGTAAGATAAGCGACCCTAGTGGCCGACACAAACACCGGGCCCATCTAGGAGTGGCACTGCAGTGTCACGCAGGATGTCCCTTCCAAAAAACCCTCCCCAAACAGCACATGACGCAAAGAAAAAAAGAGGCGCAATGAGGTAGCTGACTGTGTGAGTAAGATAAGCGACCCTAGTGGCCGACACAAACACCGGGCCCATCTAGGAGTGGCACTGCAGTGTCACGCAGGATGGCCCTTCCAAAAAACCCTCCCCAAACAGCACATGACGCAAAGAAAAAAAGAGGCGCAATGAGGTAGCTGACTGTGTGAGTAAGATAAGCGACCCTAGTGGCCGACACAAACACCGGGCCCATCTAGGAGTGGCACTGCAGTGTCACGCAGGGTGGCCCTTCCAAAAAACCCTCCCCAAACAGCACATGACGCAAAGAAAAAGAAAAGAAAAAAGAGGTGCAAGATGGAATTGTCCTCCCACCCACCCTTATGTTGTATAAACAGGACATGCACACTTTAACCAACCCATCATTTCAGTGACAGGGTCTGCCACACGACTGTGACTGATATGACGGGTTGGTTTGGACCCCCCCCCCCAAAAAGAAGCAATTAATCTCTCCTTGCACAAACTGGCTCTACAGAGGCAAGATGTCCACCTCATCATCATCCTCCGATATATCACCGTGTACATCCCCCTCCTCACAGATTATCAATTCGTCCCCACTGGAATCCACCATCTCAGCACCCTGTGTACTTTGTGGAGGCAATTGCTGCTGGTGAATGTCTCCACGGAGGAATTGATTATAATTCATTTTAATGAACATCATCTTCTCCACATTTTCTGGATGTAACCTCGTACGCCGATTGCTGACAAGGTGAGCGGCGGCACTAAACACTCTTTCGGAGTACACACTTGTGGGAGGGCAACTTAGGTAGAATAAAGCCAGTTTGTGCAAGGGCCTCCAAATTTCCTCTTTTTCCTGCCAGTATAAGTACGGACTGTGTGACGTGCCTACTTGGATGCGGTCACTCATATAATCCTCCACCATTCTTTCAATGGTGAGAGAATCATATGCAGTGACAGTAGACGACATGTCCGTAATCGTTGTCAGGTCCTTCAGTCCGGACCAGATGTCAGCATCAGCAGTCGCTCCAGACTGCCCTGCATCACCGCCAGCGGGTGGGCTCGGAATTCTGAGCCTTTTCCTCGCACCCCCAGTTGCGGGAGAATGTGAAGGAGGAGATGTTGTTGACAGGTAGCGTTCCGCTTGACTTGACAATTTTCTCACCAGCAGGTCTTTCAACCCCAGCAGACTTGTGTCTGCCGGAAAGAGAGATCCAAGGTAGGCTTTAAATCTAGGATCGAGCACGGTGGCCAAAATGTAGTGCTCTGATTTCAACAGATTGACCACCCGTGAATCCTTGTTAAGCGAATTAAGGGCTCCATCCACAAGTCCCACATGCCTAGCGGAATCGCTCCGTGTTAGCTCCTCCTTCAATGTCTCCAGCTTCTTCTGCAAAAGCCTGATGATGGGAATGACCTGACTCAGGCTGGCAGTGTCTGAACTGACTTCACGTGTGGCAAGTTCAAAGGGCATCAGAACCTTGCACAACGTTGAAATCATTCTCCACTGCGCTTGAGACAGGTGCATTCCACCTCCTATATCGTGCTCAATTGTATAGGCTTGAATGGCCTTTTGCTGCTCCTCCAACCTCTGAAGCATATAGAGGGTTGAATTCCACCTCGTTACCACTTCTTGCTTCAGATGATGGCAGGGCAGGTTCAGTAGTTTTTGGTGGTGCTCCAGTTTTCTGTACGTGGTGCCTGTACGCCGAAAGTGTCCCGCAATTCTTCTGGCCACCGACAGCATCTCTTGCACGCCCCTGTCGTTTTTTAAAAAATTCTGCACCACCAAATTCAAGGTATGTGCAAAACATGGGACGTGCTGGAATTTGCCCAGATTTAATGCACACACAATATTGCTGGCGTTGTCCGATGCCACAAATCCACAGGAGAGTCCAATTGGGGTAAGCCATTCCGCGATGATCTTCCTCAGTTGCCGTAAGAGGTTTTCAGCTGTGTGCGTATTCTGGAAACCGGTGATACAAAGCGTAGCCTGCCTAGGAAAGAGTTGGCGTTTGCGAGATGCTGCTACTGGTGCCGCCGCTGCTGTTGTTGCGGCGGGAGTCCATACATCTACCCAGTGGGCTGTCACAGTCATATAGTCCTGACCCTGCCCTGCTCCACTTGTCCACATGTCCGTGGTTAAGTGGACATTGGGTACAGCTGCATTTTTTAGGACACTGGTGACTCTTTTTCTGAGGTCTGTGTACATTTTCGGTATCGCCTGCCTAGAGAAATGGAACCTAGATGGTATTTGGTACCGGGGACACAGTACCTCCAACAAGTCTCTAGTTGGCTCTGCAGTAATGATGGATACCGGAACCACGTTTCTCACCACCCAGGATGTCAAGGCCTCAGTTATCCGCTTTGCAGTAGGATGACTGCTGTGATATTTCATCTTCCTCGCAAAGGACTGTTGGACAGTCAATTGCTTGGTGGAAGTAGTACAAGTGGTCTTACGACTTCCCCTCTGGGATGACCATCGACTCCCAGCAGCAACAACAGCAGCGCCAGCAGCAGTAGGCGTTACACGCAAGGATGCATCGGAGGAATCCCAGGCAGGAGAGGAATCATCAGAATTGCCAGTGACATGGCCTGCAGGACTATTGGCATTCCTGGGGAAGGAGGAAATTGACACTGAGGGAGTTGGTGGGGTGGTTTGCGTGAGCTTGGTTACAAGAGGAAGGGATTTACTGGTCAGTGGACTGCTTCCGCTGTCGGCCCAAGTTTTTGAACTTGTCACTGACTTATTATGAATGCGCTGCTGGTGACGTATAAGGGAGGATGTTCCGAGGTGGTTAACGTCCTTACCCCTACTTATTACAGCTTGACAAAGGGAACACACGGCTTGACACCTGTTGTCCGCATTTCTGGTGAAATACTTCCACACCGAAGAGCTGATTTTTTTGGTATTTTCACCAGGCATGTCAACGGCCATATTCCTCCCACGGACAACAGGTGTCTCCCCGGGTGCCTGACTTAAACAAACCACCTCACCATCAGAATCCTCCTGGTCAATTTCCTCCCCAGCGCCAGCAACACCCATATCCTCCTCATCCTGGTGTACTTCAACACTGACATCTTCAATCTGACTATCAGTAACTGGACTGCGGGTGCTCCTTCCATCACTTGCAGGGGGCGTGCAAATGGTGGAAGGCGCATGCTCTTCACGTCCAGTGTTGGGAAGGTCAGGCATCGCAACCGACACAATTGGAGTCGGACTCTCCTTGTGGATTTGGGATTTCGAAGAACGCACAGTTCTTTGCGGTGCTACTGCTTTTGCCAGCTTGAGTCTTTTCATTTTTCTAGCGAGAGGCTGAGTGCTTCCATCCTCATGTGAAGCTGAACCACTAGCCATGAACATAGGCCAGGGCCTCAGCCGTTCCTTGCCACTCCGTGTGGTAAATGGCATATTGGCAAGTTTACGCTTCTCCTCCGACAATTTTATTTTAGGTTTTGGAGTCCTTTTTTTACTGATATTTGGTGTTTTGGATTTGACATGCTCTGTACTATGACATTGGGCATCGGCCTTGGCAGACGACGTTGCTGGCATTTCATCGTCTCGGCCATGACTAGTGGCAGCAGCTTCAGCACGAGGTGGAAGTGGATCTTGATCTTTCCCTAATTTTGGAACCTCAACATTTTTGTTCTCCATATTTTAATAGGCACAACTAAAAGGCACCTCAGGTAAACAATGGAGATGGATGGATACTAGTATACAATTATGGATGGACTGCCGAGTGCCGACACAGAGGTAGCTACAGCCGTGGACTACTGTACTGTGTCTGCTGCTAATATAGACTGGTTAATAAAGAGATGTAGTATGTATGTATAAAGAAGAAAGAAAAAAAAACCACGGGTAGGTGGTATACAATTATGGATGGACTGCCGAGTGCCGACACAGAGGTAGCTACAGCCGTGGACTACTGTACTGTGTCTGCTGCTAATATAGACTGGTTGATAAAGAGATGTAGTATGTATGTATAAAGAAGACAGAAAAAAAAACCACGGGTAGGTGGTATACAATTATGGACGGACTGCCGAGTGCCGACACAGAGGTAGCTACAGCCGTGGACTACCGTACTGTACTGTGTCTGCTGCTAATATAGACTGGTTGATAAAGAGATGTAGTATGTATGTATAAAGAAGAAAGAAAAAAAAACCACGGGTAGGTGGTATACAATTATGGATGGACTTCCGAGTGCCGACACAGAGGTAGCTACAGCCGTGGACTACTGTACTGTGTCTGCTGCTAATATAGACTGGTTGATAAAGAGATGTAGTATGTATGTATAAAGAAGAAAGAAAAAAAAACCACGGATAGGTGGTATACAATTATGGACGGACTGCCGAGTGCCGACACAGAGGTAGCTACAGCCGTGGACTACCGTACTGTACTGTGTCTGCTGCTAATATAGACTGGTTGATAATGAGATGTAGTATGTATGTATAAAGAAGAAAGAAAAAAAAACCACGGGTAGGTGGTATACAATTATGGATGGACTGCCGAGTGCCGACACAGAGGTAGCCACAGCCGTGAACTACCGTACTGTGTCTGCTGCGACTGAATGATAAATAATGATATAAAAAATATATATATATCACTACTGCAGCCGGACAGGTATATATTATATAATGACGGACCTGCTGGACACTGTCTGTCAGCAGAATGAGTTTTTTATAGAATAAAAAAAAAAACACCACACAAGTCACACGACGAATGTTTAACTTTTTCAGGCAATCACAATATAGTATACTACTAACTATACTGGTGGTCAGTGTGGTCAGGTCACTGGTCAGTCACACTGGCAGTGGCACTCCTGCAGTAAAAGTGTGCACTGTTTAATTTTAATAATATGTACTCCTGGCTCCTGCTATAATCTATAACTGGCACTGCTCCCCAGTCTCCCCCACAATTATAAGCTGTGTGAGCACAGTCAGATATATACATAGATGATGCAGCACACTGGGCTGAGCAGTGCACACAGATATGGTATGTGACTGAGTCACTGTGTATCGTTTTTTTCAGGCAGAGAACGGATTATATTAAATAAAACTGCACTGTCTGGTGGTCACTGTGGTCAGTCACTACTAAACTCTGCACTCTCTACAGTACTCCTAAGCTCCAGTAAATCAAGTGTCTCTGTCTCAAATCAATCTCACTCTCTCTCTTCTAATCTAAATGGAGAGGACGCCAGCCACGTCCTCTCCCTATCAATCTCAATGCACGTGTGAAAATGGCGGCGACGCGCGGCTCCTTATATAGAATCCGAGTCTCGCGATAGAATCCGAGCCTCGCGAGAATCCGACAGCGTCATGATGACGTTCGGGCGCGCTCGGGTTAACCGAGCAAGGCGGGAAGATCCGAGTCGCTCGGACCCGTGAAAAAAAACATGAAGTTTGGGCGGGTTCGGATTCCGAGGAACCGAACCCGCTCATCTCTAATATATATATATATATATATATATATATATATATGGCGTGGATAGACGGCGGCACTCAGACAGACTCCTCAATATGCAAAAATCAGGTCATTTATTGAGACCGTGAAACCGACATGTTTCAGGGCAAAACCCCGTCCTCAGGGTCAAACAGCAAGTCACTTATATATATAAAAATAGCGGTGAGGCTCGACACTCCCTCGTGGGAGAAGATTACTTGCTGCTGTGCCTTCTGAGGATATTTTCTTAATCCAAAATAGAACTTTGAAAACAGCGGCACTCAGCAGTCTAATCAACAGCACGAACAGCCTTTATTTCGGCCATTAGGTGGTCTCTTTCTACTGGGCATAGTGAGCAACCGGTGGCACGCCATTTCCTCAAGATGGGACATGGTGTTGCCACCATCTGTTATAAAATCAATGACCATGTGCCGTTCACATTAAGAAGAGGGAACAGACATAGGAAGTTGTTGCAGCTGGAGGCTAATTGGATTTTTCGGCCAGACACCATGGCCCCTAAGGGGTTGAATGAGTCCATGGGTCTTAATTGTTTCTTGTGAAATGTATCTGGGGACTAGAGGCTGGTCATAAAGGTTATAAGGTTGGTGGTTTTTACTGCATGGATTGTTCCCTTTATCCATAGGTGTTTACTTGTAGAGGATTCAGGGCATTGCGTCTTCATTTTGCATAAGAGTGAGGACAGCCCAGTAGTAGGGCTATAATTACATTATGGTCATTTTTGTCATAGGTATGATGTATTGAATGCTGGTAGTTTGATGCTAATAGGGCCCACCAGTACATTGGAGATATATGCACAGACTACTAAAGTATAATAGGCAGTAACAGAAATTAAATGTCTTTTTTATTTAAGTATCATATGGGTTTTATATGCACTTAGGATGGATATAGAAGTTGGTATTTGGTTATATGTATTTCTACTTTTTATAATGTGCTTAGCTTGTATGTTACATGAAATGTATTTTGGTACACAGAGAGTTAAATGTAGAGGATATGACACCGCTCAGTGTGCATCCTGTATGTGCCCGGGTGGCAACAGTGTGGATGTTTATCTTTACTGCTGACGATCATAGTGCGGATGAGCACACAGGTAACCATAGTTATGGACGACGCACTGTGCGCTGAGTGTTGTCATGTCTCCATGGCAACTCCTGGACGCTGTCTAGAGCAGACCACATCACCTCTGCTTCCGGCAAATGCCGGGGCACAGGTGCGGCGGCCGACGGCGGGACATGCGGGCGGGAGAAGCCAGCAAGGGGATTGGTGACGGTAATGTATAAATTGTTTCACATTTGGTCTGTTTGTTATCCTGACGAAGGGGGTGACCCCTAAACGTAGAAAATAAAGGCGTGACTGCTTTTTTTGCACCTTTATGGAGTCTCTGAGTGCCACTTCTTTTGTCTTGCTGCATGTGTGGGAGCGCTGTCTCCTGTAAGAAGGCTCCGGAGCATCTACAACATTATTAATCCTGGGACTGCCGGATGGTGGTATTGTGTGTGTGTGTGTGTGTAACTATATATATATAGTTTTTTTTTTTTACACACACACCTATATATATATATATATATATATATATATATATATATATATATATATATATATACTTGCAAATGTCGGATCGGCACTCTCCTGAAGACGAGTATGTTGCTCAGGTGCCCTCTGGAAAAATTGATGCAGGTAACAGGCTGTATGGCAAACAGCGGCACTCAGAGACTGACACAGCGAGAATAAAGTGCTGGTGCTTTTAATTCATGGCTGGTGAATCCAACGTTTCGGGGCACGCAAGCCCCTTTTTCAAGGTGAGCCAAAAACAATACAAAGAGACTTTGTATTGTTTTTGGCTCACCTTGAAAAAGGGGCTTGCGTGCCCCGAAACGTTGGATTCACCAGCCATGAATTAAAAGCACCAGCACTTTATTCTCGCTGTGTCAGTCTCTGAGTGCCGCTGTTTGCCATACAGCCTGTTACCTATATATATATATATATATATATATATATATATTGCATAATAGGCAGCACCTCCACCAACATAGTATACAGCTCTCCATAGGTAACCCCAGCCTGGGTCCAACAATATGCAGAAAGTCCAGCGGCACTCAGGTAATAAACAATTCTCAGCAATCTCAGGTCATATCAACGTTTTGCTAGTTTATTCTAACGTCATCAGAACATGACCTGAGAGCTTAATAATAACTAATAATTTTAAATAGTTGCTCACACTACTGTATGCTCTTCCACTCTCAACCATTTATGATTGGACTGCCTTCTTGTAGTTTTATAAAATCAAATGGTAAAGTGCCATGTCTTAGATGTCAAAGACATCCTTACTCTATGGGGGTCATTGAGACCCGATTGCTGCTGCACAGCAGTGATCGGGTCTGAACTAAGCATACGCCGACGCCGCAGTACGTGCAACGCAGGCATGCCCAGACCATGGGGGTGGGGGAGTTGGGACGCGGCCACTGCGTGATGTCACACGCACCCACTGCGACCCGGGCAGCGATGAGTAGCTCCCTGCCAACGCGCAGGAGCTGCGTTGGCTGGGAGCCATTCCTGAAGTACAAAAGCATCGCCGTTGTGCAATGCTTTTGTACTTGTGCGACAGGGCAGGGACTGACATGTGGGGCGGGCATCCCCCACGCATGTCAGTGTGACTGATCGTAGATGTGCAAAATTTTGCACATCTACGATCAACTCTGAATCACCCCCAATATTAGAACATACTAGCATGTTTTTTCACACTGTCCAACACTCTCTTTCAAAAAAATATCACGTCTAACTTATGTTCAGTGTGTTTGTGGCTAAATGATTACAGTGCTTCTAAGAATTTTAGTATACCATTTATCAACAATTTTATTTATTCAAATACCAACATAAATGTAAATCATACAGTACAGTACTTTAAAGAAAAATGAACTGTACATTTTAATACATTTAGTGCCTAAACTACAGTATATACAGAAAGTTTTGATGAAGCAGACAAGAGGCTATTTACCTGAAGAGCTTACTATTTTTTCACTGAATAGTATCATGTCTGCACATTCCTACATACAGTAGGCCTTGCCATTTGTACTGGCGTGGCGATTTAATTAGAGCCAGTGTCCTGGGACTGAGAAAGAACACAGTGTGACATTACATTTGTCAACATAATTAATGTCAGCTAGTGTGTAAGGCTGGCAATATCTTGTCCTTTTTATCTTTGGGAGAATTTCTGTCTCACAATGTCAGGTTTAAGAGCTATAAGAAGGAATGGTGGGCTTATACCTATCCCCAAGACATTTGGTAAATGTTCTAGTCATGGTGTTGATAAAACTATCAAATATATAGGTCAAGAGAGAGCATAGGCATTACAATGAAACAGCTACCTAGTAGAAAAGCACAGAAAACATTAGAACGATAATTCAAAGTACAGTATGCTGTGCTGGTAAAATTCAGCTGGGACATTTTTGCCAGTTTGTTGAAGTGGTAAAAATCGTGTAAGTGCTTACGTATGAAAAATACACATTGTAGGGCTAATTTTGAGTCACATGAAATGTGACTGTAATTGCGGTTAGTAGTGGAAGCCAGATTTACTACCTTTTGTTAATACTAGATTCCGCATGGCTAATGTGGGGGTCTGTGCTTGCATGCAAAATCCCTTGCCACCCCCATTTGCCAGCAAGTTCAACTGCCATCGTTAGCATCAGCACTTGCACTAGTCCCATGCTAGGTGCAGGAGATCCATCAGAAACAGGCCTCCCTTCCCCATTCGCATGAATCAAAATTGCAGAAAGTCTTATATACACACCCTCAACACTCTCATATGACTCTAATGACACTCATCAGTTAAATGCAATTACACTGTTGCCATCCAGCTTCCACTTTGAAACGCACAGTTTCACAGAAGACAGATCTAACCAGATTCTGTCGGACTTGGACATACACAAAAATTCACATCTGCGCATGCAGGGCAAGCGCAACACACTCATCAGGGAGGCGCCAGACTGGAGAGGTGCTCTCCCCACTCTGCTACTCTACTGCTATACACTATTGCTGCCAGCTGCCGCTGCGCCTGTCAGACTGTGAGACAGGCAGTGGCGCCGGCAGCATGAAGTGTGGCTCTTCAGTCTCCAGTCAACTCAATGATTTGATTTATGATGTCCCCACTCAATCCCTCCCTACTGCACCTGTATGACAGACAGGCAGCAGCAAGCACTTCAGTCTTCAGTACCACACCCCCACTTCTGTCTCCACTCTCCTCCTGTTGATATAATGTATAAGGGGCACTACTACTGTGGGCATTATGTATAAAAGGGGTACTACTGTGTGCATTATGTTAATAAGGGGCATTACTAGTGTGGGCAAGTGTAAGGGGCACTACTACTGCGGGCATTATGTGTAAGGAGAACTACTACTATGGGCTTAATTCAAGATTATATGCAATTGCAATTTTGATTATCTAGGCTACGAAACTTTAATGTTAGCAAATGAAGCTGCTGCTCAGGAATGAAAAGAGATGCTCTCTGGAGCCATCACAAACTGAATTGAAAATGCGTAAACATTAGTGAACTATGGGGGTCATTCCGAGTTGATCGTTCGCTAGCAGTTTTTAGCAGTCGTGCAAACGCTAAGCCACTGCCCTCTGGGAGTGTATTTTAGCTTAGCAGAAGTGCGAACAAAAGGATCGCAGAGCGGCTACAAAAAAAAATTGGCCAGTTTTAGAATAGCTCCAGACCTACTCAGTGCTTGCGATCACTTCAGACCATTCAGTTCCAGATTTGATGTCACAAACACGTCCTGCGTTCTCCCAGCCACGCCTGCGTTTTTCCTGGCACGCTTGTGTTTTTTAGAGCACTCCCTGAAAACGGTCAGTTGACACCCAGAAACGCCCATTTCATGTCAATCACTCTACGGCTGCCATTGCGACTGAAAAGCTTCGCTAGACCTTGTGTAAAACTTCATCGGCTGTTGTGAAAGTACGCGCGTGCGCACTGCGCCGCATACGCATGCACAGAAGTGCCGGTATTTGCATGTACGATCATGCAGCCATCAGTAGATATACACCCTGAAAACAGCCATGATACGCCCGCATTTTCCCAACCACTCTCCTTAAACTCCAAATGGCCACTTATTGTCTATCACTTTGCACAAAGTTTCAGTGTAAGCGGGACTGCAGTGGTACACTCACGCATGCTTATTGTGAATGTGGCACATGTGTAGTTTGCATATTATTGCTTTGTTGTATGATAATCAGCCATTGTCTACAAATTTGAATTACAGTATGCCCAATGGGGCACTACTACTGTGGGCATTATGTATATAAGGGGCACTAATACTGTGGGCATTATGTGTAAGGGGAAGAAAAAGATGTAGACATCACATGTGTCACTAGGTGCTAATTTATAAAATAAAGATAATAACTATCACAAACAGTAATAAATTCAATGCTACGTTCCTTTTGTATTCAAGGGAAAAGATAACATAATCCTTGGTGAAGGATTGATAGTAGATGATTCTTCTCCATTATTCAATAGTTCAGGGAACCCATCAGGACTCATGTAGAGGGGACAGAAAGCAAAAACAAAAAATGTGAAGTCCTGTTTTGTAACGTATATACGCAAAATGTAATCCTAGACAGGTGATGGATGGGTGTACCCCACTCACAGGAAATTAGGTAAACATAAACACATCAAGGTATCTTTGTTATGCATGCCTGAGGACCTTTAAACATTCATCTTAATTTCAACATTCCCAAATGGAGATAATAGGAGAAGGCAATAATGCGTACCAAGCACTCACATCGAGGCAAGAATAAAAACTCTTATAAAGGTATCTTTACTCTTAGCAATCGTGGGTGAATAATAATGCATACCCCAACTCACACAAAGTATATAGTGTTGACCCCTATCAAGGTATCTTTGAGTTATTCACCGCTGGTAAGGAAAAACTCCACCCTTATTTATATGCAAATAAGTCACAGATGTATTTATAGATGAAAAAAGGATATGTCTCCATCAGTTCAAAAAGGTGTATTTAATAATTTAAAAACAATGATGCGATACAGGAGCAGAATGAGAACATAGAATATCCACAATTCCAAGGAACAACATTTTTTTTTTAAAAGATTGGACTTTCCAGCTACTCACAGTACAGAAGTCGACGTGTATTGGTCGTAAGACCTTTATCAAGACATCTAATGACTGAAACGCGTCGACTTCTGTACTGGGACACATGCCAGTTCCCGCTCAGTTGGGCCACTGTCCTCTCAGTGGCCTCCCGTCACACCTCACCCAGACCGGCTGCCACAATCTAAGCTCAGCTATGGTCAAGCAGCATTAGCTGACAGCTTCTTCAGGGACACAGAAGATCACTGATTCCAAAGACAAATAGCTGACCGAGGAGTTGCTCCTCCCATGGTCCTTGTTATGAGTGACACCTCACTCCATGACTCCCCTCCAGCAGCTGAGACCCGGCAGCAGTTAGCAGCCGGGAAAGTGTAGCGGCTGTGTTTGTTATACAGACTAGTACAGGAATTAAAGAACATACAGTCAATGGTTGGGGCAATGGCACATAAAAGGGGGACTGGAGTATAAAAAGGGGGCAGTAGCACATAAAACGGAGAACTGGATATAAAAAGGGGGGCAATGGCAAATAAAATGGTAAAGTGGGACATAAATAAGGGGTTAATGGCACATAAAAAGAGGGACTGACACAAAAAAGGAGACTGGCACATGAAAAGAGGTACTTACACAAAAAAAGGGGACAGTGCTACATAAAAAAGGCAACTGGCACAAAAAGGGGGGCAGTAACATAAACAATGGGGACTGGCATATAAAAAGGGGCAGTGTCACATAAAAAGAGGGACTTGGATATCAAAAAGGGGTCAGTGATACAAGAGGGACTTGCACAAGAAAGGGTACAGTGGAACATAAAAAGAGGAACTTGCACAAAAAAGAGGGTCACTAAAAAGGGGGACTAGCACATAAAAAAGGTAATTGTCACATACAAAGGGGGACTGTGGTACATAAAAAAGGGGGCAGTGGCACAAAAGAAGGCAGTCTGGAACATAAAAAAGGGGGCAGTGGCACGTAAAAAGAGTAACTGGGACATAAAAAAGGAGGCAGTGGCACGTAAAAAGAGTAACTGGGACATAAAAAAGGAGGCAGTGGCATATGAAGGACTAGCACAAAAAAGGGAAACTGGCACATAAATAAGGGGCACCTGCGCATAAATAGGGGACTGGCACATAAAACACAGGATTGGGGATTAATTATAAAGATAATCCTGACAAGAGGTGCACTTTATGGTAATTACAGATTGGCAATATGTGTTGGGAAGAACAGAGCATATTAGAGAAATTAACATGCAAACGGAAGAGGATGTAAGCAGTAGCACAATTTAAAATTAAAACAGTAGGGTATGTGTAGCACACAATAAGTAACATATAGATGATGGGCATTTCATACAATAGCAAGGGTAACACAACACGGAACATAAGAGGGGGGGGGCACGTATGGACATATAAGGAGGAATTCAGTTGCTGGTGATGTGTCGCCAGAAGTACAGACATGGCAAGTCTATTGGGTGAAATGGAAAGCTTGCGATGATGGTGATGTACTGTAATATTCTGAAATGACACATTGCTTTGATGCTGATCAAAAGACATAAGGGTCTATTTAACGTTACTTATTTGCAGGATATTCCCTGAAAAATGCTGCAACAGATGCAAAGAATGCCTCGCCTGCATCCAAATGAGGATCAGGCCTTATGAGGAGGGATCCTGCTCCCCTTGACAGACCTCACGCCGTCAACCGCCTCCGCCTCCATCAGGGCTGCTTCGAGAAATTTCATGGGCTTGTTTTCTATCCCAATCCACCTGGGCAAAAATTTGACATGGTCTTTCCAACTCAATCAACCTCTGCTTATGTTTATGACAATTAGGACAAAGGGAAAAAGGTGGAGTTAGCCATAGCAACCAAATTAATTGTGTCTTTTTTAGTAAAACATACACTGGAACTATTAATGCTGACCCTGCTTACTCCTAAAATAGTATTGGCCTCCTGGACTCCCAAGAGAGCCTGGAAATTTTCTGGAAGACAGGCTAGACAGTAGTGGTAGTTAAAATACACCCTGATACCACTATTTACTTCATCAAACTCTTACCAGGAAGAAGTGAGCTACAACAAAATGGGCACCTTTCTCCAATCATATTCTATTATAATTTGTCCTACCAATAGAGTAATACTTCTATATTACAGTATCTATGTGCTCGTCTCCTATACACAGCATTCATTTAATTAGTCTGTATAATATTCAGTACACATTCAGAATGTCTATGCTCTGTATTGTTTAGTTGTAAGAAGTGTTTAACTATCATGTAGTGTGATATCAAAACCTTTAGTAGATTTTCTTGGTAAAGTGGCTTCATTTCTCAAAAAGGGCAGCTCGGAGATCTGTATTAACTTTTGAATTGGCTCTGTGCATAGGTGAATTCAGGGGGGAGATACCAAGGCATGAGCTCCCAGTCTGACTAGATTGCTTAGAAATTAAGCATGGATCACTCCATGTGTATGCCCATAGCGATAGCAATGTGCGGCCCCGCGTGTCGCTATCGCTGACTCTATATTTGGCATGCATGCATGCCAAATCTAGTTAGATCACTCACCTCACCGCTGGGTGAAGTGAGTGTCCCCCCCCTCCCCCCCCCCCTCGCTCAGCACACATCTATGGGAGAAATCTCCCTACGTGTACCCCCTTTAGGAGTGTGCTTTCCTACACCCTATCTAGTCTCCCCTCTGATTGAGGCCTTGTTTGGAGATGGGCTAGATGCTTTAGTTCTGCGGCTAACGCAGGTAGAGTTGATGCCTAATGCTCCTGCACCGGCGTAAAAGACACATCACTCTCAGATGCAGTCTTTTCGACCCAATAAAAAAAAAAAAAAGGGTAAAGGCCCCCCTTTCTTTGTGGGTAAAGGTAGGGGAAAAGGAAATAAAGACCGCAGTGTCTCACAGGAGCAGAAATCAACCTCTGCTTATGCCAAATCTTCAGCATGACGCTGGGGCTCCCTTGCGGGAAGTCCGCTCAGGTGGGGGCACGTCTGAACACCTTCAGTCAGTTCTGGGTTCAATCTGGCCTAGATACGTGGGCTGTACAAAGAGAGTCCCACGGGTATAAACTGGAGTTTCATGACATTTCCCCAGGCCGTATTTTCGAATCAACCTTACCAGCTTCTGTCCCGGATAGGGAAGTGGTAGCAGCAGCTATACAGTGATTGTGTCAGGATCAAGTCATTGTCCTGGTTCCCTTGTCTCAACAAGGAGAAAGGTTTTTATTCAAGCCTATTTGTAGATCCGAAGCCGGACGGCTCGGTCAGACCATTTCTAAACCTGAAAATCTGAATCTCTACCTGCAAAGGCTCAAGTTTAAGATGGAATCTCTGAGGGCAGTGATTTCCAGTCTGGAGGAGGGGGAATTCATGGTGTCAGTGGACATAAAGGATGCCTACTTACATGTTCCCATTTATCCTCCGCATCAAGCTTATCTGAGATTCGCAGTACAGGATTGTGATTACCAGTTTCAGACGTTGCCATTCGGACTCTCCATGGCGCCGAGGGTATTCACCAAAGTAATGGCGGAGACGATGGTCCTCCTTCGACTGCAAGGAGTCAATATAATTCCTTATCTGGACGATCTCCTGATAAAAGCGAGTTCCAGGGAAAAGTTGATACAGAACATTGCACTCTCCCTGACAATACTCCAGTGTCACGGTTGGATCATAATTTTTCCAAAGTCACAATTGGAACTGACGGCAAGATTGTCCTTTCTCGGGATGTTACTGGACACAGAATTGCAGAGGTTATTTCTTCCAGTAGAAAAGGCACTGGAAATCCAGAGAATGGTCAAACAAATTCTGAAACCAACAAGAGTGTCGATTCATCAATGCATTCGGTTGTTGGGAAAGATGGCAACGGCCTACGAGGCCATACAGTTTGGCCGATTCCATGCCAGAGTATTCCGGGGGAACCTATTGAACAAGTGGTCCGGATCCCATCTACACATGCAGGATAATCCTGTCATCCAAAGCCAGAATTTAGCTCATGTGGTGGCTACACAGTTCTCACCTCCTAGAGGGATGCAGGTTCGGGATTCAAGACTGGATCCTGGTGACCATGGATGCAAGTCTCAGAGTCTGAGAAGCAGTCGCACAGGGGGAGAGCTTCCAAGAAAGATGGTCAAGTCAAGAAACTTGTCTTTACATAAACGTTCTGGAGTTGAGAGCCATTTACAACGGCCGTCTACAAGCGGTACATCTTCTTCAAGATCAACCCATACAGATCCAGTCGGATAATGTAACAGCAGTTGCATACATAAACCATCAGGGCGGAACGAAAAGCAGAGCGGCAAGGGCAGAGGTGACAAAGTTCCTCCGCTGGGCAGAAAGACATGCAAGAGCTCTGTCAGCAATTTTCATTCCAGGAGTGGACAAGTGGGAAGCAGACTTCCTCAGCAGACACGATCTCCATCCAGGAGAATGGGGCCTCCACCAAGAAGTCTTCGCAGAGGTGACAGGTCTTTGGGGAGTTCCTCAAGTAGACATGATGGCATCTCGTCTCAACAAGAAGCTTCAGAGATATTGTTCCAGGTCAAGAGACCCTCAAGCAATAGCAGTGGTTACACTGGTGACCCAGTGGGTATTTCAGTTGGTATATGTCTTCCCCCCACTTCCATTGATACCAAAAGTTCTCAAAATAATAAGAACAAGGGTTCAAGCAATCCTCATTGCCCCAAACTGGCCAAGGAGGGCTTGGTATCCAGATCTTCAGGAGTTTCTTATAGAAGATCCTCGGCCTCTTCCTGTAGCAGGGGCCGTGTGTGTATCAAGACTTACCGCGGCTACGTTTGATGGCATGGCTGTTGAGCGCCGGATCCTAGCCCGAAAGGGTATTCCCAAAGAATTCATCCCCACTCTTATTCAGGCCAGGAAAGGAGTAACGTCTAAACATTACTACCGCATTTGGAGAAAATATGTGTCTTGGTGTGAATCCAAGAAGGCTTCTACGGAGGAGTTTCAGTTAGGACATTTTCTCCATTTTCTGCAGGCTGGTGTGGATGCGGGCCTAAGATTGGGTTCAGTCAAGGTTCAGATTTCGGCCTTGTCAGTTTTCTTTCAAAAACAATTGGCCTCCCTTCCAGAAGTTCAGACGTTCGTGAAAGGGGTTATACACATCCAGCCTCCATTTGTGCCTTCAGTGGCACCATGGGACCTCAATGTGGTGTTGCAGTTCCTTCAGTCGGATTGGTTTGAACCTCTGCAGGAGATAGAATTGAAGTTTCTCACTTGGAAAGTGGTGATGCTTTTGGCCTTGGCATCCGCTAGGCGGGTGTCTGAATTGGGGGCCTTGTCTCACAAGAGCTCTTACCTGATCTTCCATGAAGTTGAGAACTCGCCAACAATTTCTTCCAAAGGTGGTTTCATCTTTCCATATGAACCAACCTATTGTGGTGCCAGTGGCTACTGACACTTTCACTGAGTCAAAGTCTCTTGATGTGGTCAGAGCTTTGAAAATTTATGTCGCAAGAACAGCTTGGATAAAGAAAACAGAGGCTCTGTTTGTCCTGTATGCTCCCAACAAGATTCAAGTCCATGGCAGGATTGTCGATACCGAAGTCGGTAAATGCCCATTCTACTAGAAAGGTGGGCTCATCCTGGGCGGCTGCCCGAGGGGGGGGAGGGGGGGGGGGGTCTTGGCATTACAACTTTCCCGAGCAGCTACTTGGTCAGGGGCAAACACGTTTGCAAAGTTTTACAAGTTTGACACCTTGGCCTATGAGGACCTCAAGTTTGGTCAATCGGTACTGCAGGGTCATCCGCACTCTCCCGCCCATACTGGAGCTTTGGTATAACCCCATGGTACTGAAGTGGACCCCAGCATCCTCTAGGACGTATGAGAAAATAGGATTTTAATACCTACCGGTAAATCCTTTTCTCCTAGTCCATAGAGGATGCTGGGCACCCCAACCACTTCGTACTTTACCTGCAGCAGTTACTTTGTTATAGTTACACAAGTGTTGTGTTACAATTATTTTCAGCATGTTGCTGCAATTGTTCATGCCCGTTGGCATGTGTTAAGTTGAATGCCATGTTGTGCTGCATGGTCACCTTTAGTTTAAAAGTAAATCCTTTCCTCGAAATGTCCGTCTTTTCATTCCGAGTTGTTCGCTCACTAGCTGCTTTTAGCAGCATTGCACATGCTAAGCCGCCGCCCTCTGGGAGTGTATCTTAGCATAGCAGAATTGCGAACTAAAGATTCGCAAAATTGCGAATATAAGTTTCTAAGCAGTTTCTGAGTAGCTCAACACTTACTCTGCCACTGCGATCAGTTCAGTCAGTTTCGTTCCTGGTTTGACGTCACAAACACACCCAGCGTTCGCCCAGCCACTCCCCCGTTTCTCCAGCCACTCCCGCGTTTTTCCCAGAAACTGCAGCGTTTTTTCACACACACCCATAAAACGGCCAGTTTCCGCCCAGAAACACCCACTTCCTGTCAATCACACTCCGATCACCAGAACGAAGAAAAATCCTCGTAATGCCGTGAGTAAAATACCTAACTTTTGAGTAAAATAACTAAGCGCATGCGTTCTGCGAACATTGCGCATGCGCAGTAAGCGACTAATCGCAATATAGCGAAGATCGGCAACGAGCGAACAACTCGGAATGAGGGCCCATGTTTTGAACAAGTAGCCATAGATGGAAGAAGAAGTAAATTCTCATCTAATTCTCTATAAATACTTAATAGCCGTTGTTACAATAGCAACAAAGGTAAGACTATAACCATGAAATCAAATGACAAGGACAAAATATAGCAGCTAAATGACAATTTACAATTTACATGCTGCAGTCTATGCATCAGGGAATACATTTATATTAAAGCTCCCAAGTAGTGTTCAACATTGGTTGCACAGCAGTCACTATTTAGGTATCATTGCTGTAAAAAAACTGCCTGTGATACACTAATATATATGCTGTCTGTAGAGTTGGCACTGTATGTCGACATACAGTCATTTGGTCTACTCCATATGATCTACAGACACAAGGTTGATATTGACAAAAGGTCAACATATGAAAGGTCAACACTGGAAAAGGTTGAAAGGTGCAAAAGGACGACTTATGTTTTTGGGTGGTCTTTCATGTTTTTAGACTTGTTTCTTTCTTGACTATCCATGTCACAAATCAGAACCTTTAGTAACCTTGTGGAAATCAAAACAAGAAAACGTGCCCGCAAATCGATCCCGCAAGGAAACGTGTTTCTACAAATGGTGGTCCCAGATGAACAAACTATCCACACTAACCCCAAATATGCACAAAAAAAAAAGTGTTGACCATTTTTGTGTTGACCTTTGTCATGGTGACCTTTTGACCCTGTCAATCTTTTGTACTTGTCGACCTTTTCCTGTGTCAAGCTTTCATATGTTGACCTTTTGTCCATGGCAACCTTGTGTCCATGTCCTAATGAGTGTAGATCTTCTATACCACACCCTGTAGAGTTGACTTTTGTACTGTTCACACAGCAGCTTAGTTCAACTAGAGGTGGATCCAAGGCTGCCCTTTCTATTGGCCTTAATGGGAAGTAGCCAAATGGCTCCATAACTCATAAGGATCCCCTATTTTCAGAGGTACCAGAGTTTTGAAATTCGGTCCTGGGGAACCGAAGATATCCAACTTCAAAGAAGCAGTCCCCGCTCGAGCCTTTTAATTGCTCTTCACAGCTGGATATCTCTGGTTCTGTATGACTTTGAATTTTTCTGAGGGTATACTCCAAAGACTGAGACTGTCCTTTCAGAGGATACTGGTAGCTTGTCTCTACCATGCCCAATTGAAAGCAAAGAAATCCACCCCCAGATATCTGAGGTCAAGCAAGCTGACCTCCCACTGGAAAATGATGAATATTAAGCCCACTCCACTCTCCACCCTTGCCTAACCCAAACAATAAAGTGAAACAGGTCAAGATAAAACAAGCAGGACGCAGCCAGGAACACAAGAAAGCATGAAAATAATTAACCCTGTTGTATTCTGATATAGTAGGTACAGTCCAGGATTTCCCACTAGGCACGTGCCTATGGGCAGCACCTGCTGGTGGAGGCACAGCATCTGCCCCCCACATGATACAGGGCACATCAGTGCAGTGGTGGAGTGCAAGGGATCTGCATCCCCTGCAAGGTGTGGCAGTGGCTGGCACTGGGTGGTGTGTTTGTCCCCAGCGCCGCCAAAGTACAGCCATTACGGCAGCCAATTGGAAGCGCCACCCATGGCCTTTCAAAACTGGCACCCTCCGTGAGCCAATTATGGCTTGCGGAGCGGTGTCCAATGGGAAGCGGCCACGGCGAGCCAATTGGACCTCGCCACGCCACACCTGGCCCCGCCCTCGGTATCTGACATCAGACGCCACCGGGACCAGGAGAAGAGAGGCCACACCGAAGAGTGGTGAAGTGTCGGGCGGTGCCAGAGAGAAGAGGACACCGCGGGAACAGTTCCTGAGGCCGCAGAAGAGGCTAGAAGACACAGGGATCCTAAAAAAGTAGATGTCCTGCGGTGGCTGGACACTGAGAAGAGTCAGCGGCACTGCTGGCCAGGATGGCCTAGTGGCAGAAGACTGCAGCGGAGGATCCGGAGTGGTCACCAGGGGTGGAAAGCAAAAGAGTTGACAAAGATTCCCCCTGGTGCCTCTCGGTGAGGGCACCAGTCACACGCACCTCCTCCCTAGACCATCAGGGTTCGGGCACTAGGCCCGTGGGCACAGGCCGCAGGCCTGTGGGCACAGTAGGTGGGCGGTAGGCCCGTAGGGTAATATCAGGCATTAGGCCTGTGGCTACGTTGGAGGGCATTAGGCCCTAGTTGAAGTGCACCCCGATAGGAAGTATAAGGTGACTCTGGGCACTAGGCCCAGGTCACCAAGAATAAGCCCACGGTAGGCAGACTTGTAAGCTTGAGCCACATTGCATAATAGTGATCTGGGCACTAGGCCCAGGTCACTCTAACCGGACCCAAGTTAGGCGGGCGCTAGGCGCATGGGTAAAGTCAGTATAATGTACCTGACTCGGCTCAATGTGTATAAGGAGGAGGAAGGGGGGGGGGTTGGATGTTCAGGGGCTGTTATACAGTAATTGTGCTTGGGGGGGCGGTCAATATCATTGTGCCTAGTGGTGGCCTGACCCCTAAATCCGGCCCTGAGTAGGTACATAAAAAGCATGGGTGCCACATATTAATATGTTGTAATATATGACATAATACAGATTTAAATAAAATTCCAGGGACCCATTTTTATTCTAAAGAATGTGGTTTATTATTTGGCTTACATTTTAATTATTAGCTTTACACCTTCAGGGTTAATGAAAGACCTTTATGAATTTTAAATAGAGGAAAATATGAATTACTTAAATCCATGTGCTCTGTGTTTATGTTTAGAATGGAGAATGCTTGGGGTAATAAAGCATGTGGAAAATGTATGTGTTTTAAAATAAAATAAATATTGATTTGAATGCTTAATATTAGGCAAATTCTGTCTTTTAGCAAATGGTATTAAAAACATTTCTAATTAAACAATTTTACTTTATTTTACCATCACACGCTAGCAGTGGTTTTATGGAGAGCATACTCATGCTCTATGTATTTATAGATGAGGCTAAAATGAGGATAAAGGCATCGTAAGGAAAACATTTTGTTTCTGTAAGAACAATGGGTTATTGAAGCAGTCCAGACTTGTCATCTAAACCTCAGGGGGTAATGCATCAGAGGGCATATGGGCATATTGGTCACTTTACAATCCAACCCAAGGCAGAATGCTGTTCTCATTCAGGGTTACAATCACAAAGGGTTGCCTAAGGACATGTGAGGCTATGAGGGGCACTAAAGGGTCACATGGAGAATGACTCGGGGCATGTGGGTGTTATGGGCATATAGGTGGTATGTGGGGTGTTTTGATAGCATGTTGGAAATCAGACTGATTCACTCAGCTCACAATGACTGAAAAATGGAATGATGGGCAGGGTAACAACTATTTGCCAGGCTAGAATGTCAGAAAGGGTGTGTGGTTAGCAGGAGCCTGAACTACGTTCAACTACGGTTGCTATAATATGGCATTATGTTAAAGTGGGTGTACTACAACCTTTGGGAGTAGAAGTGTCTCTTTAGAAAAAAATGTTGCTATAGGGGCCACAGAGTTCTAGTTCCGCCCCTGTATAGAAGCAGTACTCATCTGTATAGGAGCACAGGTGAGGTGGGATGAAATATAGAGCAGAGGTGAGGTGGAATGATACAAAAAAAAAAGCAGGGCCGAGGCAAGGTGGAAAAACAAAGGGGCCTATTTGCTAAGCCTTGGATGGTGATAAAGTCGCTGGAGATTAAAGTATCAGCCAATCGGCTCCTAACTGCTATGCCATAGGCTTCGTTTTAAAAAAAATGACAGGATCTGATTGGCTGGTACTTTATCTCCATGCACTTTATCTCCATTTAAGGCTTAGTAAATAGACCCCTAAAGTAACAGAGGTGAGGAAGAGAGTAGAGATAATGGGGTCTATTTTATTGTGCAGTATCTTGTCTTTGAAATAAATCATGCTGGATAAGCAATATGGTTCTTATCTGCTGTCACATTTTGTGTTTCTATGTATCCTAATATTTATATAAATTGTTATGCCGAGACAGATTGCGTTAATGTTCTGTCTTAGCCAGTGGTGTCGGAACGGGATGGGGGGGGGGGGATGCAGTGTGCAAGGGGGCAGCATGCCCCTGCAAACATGTAAGAGGCGCAGCCGCTGGGGTGGGGGAGTGCTTACCTCCAGTTCCCCGCTGAGAGACTCCTATCTTAAATCTGCCGGCAGCACCGCAGCGTGCTGCACCCTGTCCTGTCCTAGCCAGTTCTTCACTGATACAATACTGGGAGGAGGCGGGATGTCCCAGCAGGCCCAGCATTGTTACGCCTCCTCCCAGTAATGCATCCCTGAAGAGTGAACTGAAGAGCCTGCCAGGACACAGGATGGGGCAGCACGCTGCGGTGCCGGCAGCAACCTTTTTAAAGTAGGAATCTCGCGGGGATCGATCCAGAGGTAAACGCTCCCCGCACGGGGGGAAGTGCCTAAATTTATTTTTTACTATGCCCCCCCAACCACAAACTATTCCGACGCCCCTGGCCTTAGCGAAAGATTGCCTGATATTCGAAAGACATGACTTATATAGGTCTTGTTCAGTATACGGGCGGGATGTACTAAGCTCTCCTGCCGCGGTATCTCCCATCTCTGCGCTTCCGCCTCCTCATCACTGCGGCCACTCAGGACTCTGCCTATGGCAATTGAGATTGGAAATTACAGACTTCTGTTAGGTGCGGGACAGGTGTGCCATTTAAGAGGAAGGGGTGGTAATGGATCCGTAAGCTGGTGCATACGAGGCTAGCGAAGGGACACTGTGCCACTTATGGGAGATGTACCGTGATGGATAAGAGCACGTGATGCAGAAACTACAGGGAGCAAAGGGCAGCGCCGGTCAATGGGAGGAGAGCAGTTACTGTGTAGAAGACAACGGAAGCACAGAGAGGGGAGATTCCGCAGGGGGATAGCTTAGTACATCCCGCCCTATGTATGTTTTATTTTCTCATTATACTGTGTTTTATGGCAGTGGTTGTCAGCCTCAACTGTCAAATAACCCCACCATATCATGTTGAGGATTACTGTCTGTGGAAGCAAATGGGATAATTACTGACATAGAAAAATATATTAACTCAGCTGTGCATGACTGAAGACATTAAAAAAACATGGCCTGTTGGTGGTACATAAGGAATGGAATTGAGACAGGGTATTGAGAACCTCTGGTTCATGGCAAAATCTAGCATTTGAAAATCCCCCTCTGTATTGGCTAGGATGAGTTATTTTGTATGTATTTTGTTTTGTAGGGTGTAATCTAAAATGTGCTCTGTGTTTTACTGCGGTCATTATAATGTTCTCTGCACTGTATGAGGGACACTGTATTGTATATTAAGTAATTGCCATGCAATGTAAATACTAGAGTTCGGTATGTTCTTAAAGATGAACCATTACAGGAGTGTCATTTTTCATGTAATAAACTAGTTCTGCTTATGCTATAATGGAAATGGTGTATCTCAGCTCTGGTGGCTCTATACTAGAGATGAGCGGGTTCGGTTTCTCTGAATCCGAACCCGCCAGAACTTCATGTTTTTTTTCACGGGTCCGAGCGACTCGGATCTTCCCGCCTTGCTCGGTTAACCCGAGCGCGCCCGAACGTCATCATGACGCTGTCGGATTCTCGCGAGGCTCGGATTCTATCGCGAGACTCGGATTCTATATAAGGAGCCGCGCGTCGCCGCCATTTTCACACGTGCATTGAGATTGATAGGGAGAGGACGTGGCTGGCGTCCTCTCCATTTAGATTATAAGAGACTGAGAGAGATTTACTGGAGCTGACTTGGAGGAGTACTGTTACTGTAGAAGTGTAGAGACTGAGTGGAGAGAGTTTACTAGTGAGTGCAGTTTACTTTATAATCCGTTCTCTGCCTGAAAAAAGCGATACACAGCACACAGTGACTCAGTCACATACCATATCTGTGTGCACTGCTCAGGCTCAGGCCAGTGTGCTGCATCATCTATTATCTATATATAATATTATATATATCTGTCTGACTGCTCAGCTCACACAGCTTATAATTGTGGGGGAGACTGGGGAGCACTACTGCAGTGCCAGTTATAGGTTATAGCAGGAGCCAGGAGTACATAATATATTATATAGTGAGTGACCACCAGACACACAGTGCAGTTTATTTAATATATCCGTTCTCTGCCTGAAAAAAGCGATACACACAGTGACTCAGTCAGTCACATACCATATCTGTGTGCACTGCTCAGGCCAGTGTGCTGCATCATCTATTATCTATATATAATATCTATATCGATTCTCTTACCAGTCACATCTCTGAATATATAGACATTTTTTTACAAAAATACGTCATATCATTACCTGCTTTTTTGAAAGACACTAGCAGTGTAATTAATATCGTGTCTAATATTGAATGGAAAGAATCATATGTTTGGATTACTATCGATGTACAAAGTTTGTACACTTGCATCAAACATGATAAAGGCATAGAATCATGTAGAAGGTTTATGGATAGAGACCCCGATATTTCAACTCTCCATAAAAATGCAATATGTGACCTGATGAACTTTACACTCAGCCATAACTACTTCATCTTCCAGAAAACGTTTTTTCTACAAATTTGCGGAACCGCAATGGGGACTACATTTGCGCCCAGTTTTGCTAACCTGCTGATGGGATCATGGGAGGAAGACCACATCTACAACAACAATGAATTCCTCAAAAATCTTATAGTCTATAAAAGATATATAGACGACATACTAATCATTTGGGAAGGAGGCATTGACCTGTTTAAGGAATTTCTTGGTAAATTGGAATGTAATAATTACAACTTGAAATTTACACATGAAGCTAACGGTGAAAAAATTAACTATCTTGACCTAACATTGTCAAATAATGGACCACAGATCGTTACCAGTAACCACATTAAAAATGTCGACACCAACAGCTACCTCCATTTTAAAAGCTGCCACGCGAAAAATTGGAAAACCAATATACCCTATTCACAATTTTATCGCATAAAAAGAAATTGTAGCAACAAACAAGACTGTGATAAACAGCTAGCTACATATGCTGACAGATTTAAAGAGAGAAAATATCCCGAAGCTGTGATTGAAAAAGCACTGTTAAAAACAGCTACCACATCACGACAAGAACTTTTCACTAAAAAGAGTCAAGTGAAAGATTGTAACTTCACTCCATTCATCACCACGTTTAGCAATCAAGAACAAAAAATTAAACAATCAGTCAGAAAACACTGGGACATTCTTCTGCTTGATCCAATTCTCAAAGAAATTCTTCCCTCAAAACCAGACATAGTATTTCGTAAAACTAACAACCTGAAGGACATTTTGGCTCCCAGCCACTTGCCAATTAAATCATCAAACCCCAGAAATACCATTGGAAGATGTAATGGATGTTACAAATGCGGCAACTGCAACATATGCAAATTTCTCCATCCAAACAGAAAAAAGTTCTTTAACCACAACAACACAAAGGAGTATACAATAAAAGACTTTCTGAATTGCAACTCCACTATGATTATATATCTACTAGAATGCACCTGTGGTTTGAAGTATGTGGGCAAAACAAAGCGGATCCTTAAGCTACGAATACAGGAACACATCAGAAATATTAAAAATAAAGTCGATAACCATACAGTATCCAGACACTTCACAGAAAAACATAGATCAAACCCTGAAGAAATCAACTTTAAAGCTATTGAATGCGTTAAACTTAATGACAGAGGTGGAGATATATTGAATAAACTCTCCAAAAGGGAGATGTTTTGGATTTATGAACTTCAAACATTGTCGCCACAAGGACTTAACGAAGCTTTCGAAATTGCTCCATTCCTTTAATGCTGCTTATTACTTTTTCAATATACCTGTTCATTCCTTTAGTTTCACAATCATCCTGAGGGAACATAGTCACTTTATCACTCTTTTATTAAGAATAAAAATTGAATATATATATATATATATATATATATATATATATATATATATATATATTTTTTAATAATTTAATTATTTTTATATATTTATATTTTTCTCTTTGATGATTAACTGCTATTATCATCTGGACTAATACTATTGTCCTCTTCTTCCCCCTCCTTCCCCCCTTCCTTCCCCCCCCCCCCCCCCCTTCTCTTCATTTTTTCAGTCGTAATTTCACAAATCATGAACCACCACAAGGATAACTGAAAAATCAAACCAAAGCTGGTTTTAAATATCCTCCTTTTAATAGATGATGATAAATCTTTTTACAGCTAAAATGCTTCACCGCACTTGTAAATTACATCACAATTACCACAATCATCTTAATTCTTACTCTGCACTTTTTTTTTTCCCTTAAGCAATCTCCTGTTTTCCCACTTCCAAAATGGTGGGGCGTCACTACTATATAAAATTAGCGATGCATTCCACTCGTTTCTAACTCATAGATTCACTAATGTTTTTAAACTGTCAGTATTCACCTTCTTCTTCTTTTTCTATTAATAAACATTATTAGCATAATTCGCGCTGGTGATTTTTAAACACTGGTGGGGACTTTTCCGGACACTTCCGCACCCAAGATGGTGGTGCGTTCCACCCATCTTCTCTAGCGGCGGAAGTGACGCATCAAAGATGGCGATGCGTTCCACGGCACATCTAGACGGCGGTGCGTTCCAAATTGCGTTCCACCGCCGCCGGATCTCTTGGACAGAATCTGCCACGTATTCTTTTCACTCTGCACACGAATTGGCACTTATTGCACACATATCTACCTTCTGCTTCATAAATATAGCATACAAATATGTAGCAATACTTCTTTTTGTCTCATACTCTGTGACCACTGTACGCATCACAACAGGAAGTGATGTCAGAGACTAACCATGTGCTACTTCCACTTGAATGGTATAAAATGGGAGCATTATGGATACACTGGTCATATCCCCTTGAAGAAGTCCAGGCTCTTGAACGGACGAAACGCGTTGGGACTATGCTGCTGATGCTGAAATTCCTCTTATGGACAGATAAGCGTTTGAACTTTTAAAACACCTGTACGCATGCATTTTGGCTTTTTTATGTATCGGGACAGTCTGCTGCTGAGTCCCTTTTAGATGGACAGATAAGCCTCATTATATCTTTTATCTTGTACGTTTTTAGTGTAGCCATCTGTATGTCTTGTATATTAAACTGTTGTCTTTTTACGTTTAAAATGTCTGGGCTATCAAATCTATAGAATTGGGAATAAGCATATTCCCTAAACTGATTGCTCTATATTGATATATGACATTTACTCGGTTGAAACAGTACACACTATGTTTTGTTATATTCTTTTTTACATGTGAATCCCAAAATGATCAACCACGGTTGGAAATTTGTGTAAAACCAGATAAGTAACATTGGTTTTAATTATACCCACCTCACTCTGTTCTTTCCCTTGAAAAGTTGTTACATCACTCCTAAGCGCTTATATTTCCCATTTCCTATTTTTCACTAAGTGTATACCATACACACATTCTGTATTATGAGCAGCTACTCTTAAAAGAGATAAGGATTGTTATTCACAACTTTCTAATATTGCACACTGGTACTGAAGCGCCTAGGTCTTCGCTATTCTATTATATATATCTGTCTGACTGCTCAGCTCACACAGCTTATAATTGTGGGGGAGACTGGGGAGCACTACTGCAGTGCCAGTTATAGGTTATAGCAGGAGCCAGGAGTACATAATATATTATATAGTGAGTGACCACCAGACACACAGTGCAGTTTATTTAATATATCCGTTCTCTGCCTGAAAAAAGCGATACACACAGTGACTCAGTCAGTCACATACCATATCTGTGTGCACTGCTCAGGCTCAGGCCAGTGTGCTGCATCATCTATTATCTATATATAATATTATATATATCTGTCTGACTGCTCAGCTCACACAGCTTATAATTGTGGGGGAGACTGGGGAGCACTACTGCAGTGCCAGTTATAGGTTATAGCAGGAGCCAGGAGTACATAATATATTATATAGTGAGTGACCACCAGACACACAGTGCAGTTTATTTAATATATCCGTTCTCTGCCTGAAAAAAGCGATACACACAGTGACTCAGTCAGTCACATACCATATCTGTGTGCACTGCTCAGGCTCAGGCCAGTGTGCTGCATCATCTATTATCTATATATAATATTATATATATCTGTCTGACTGCTCAGCTCACACAGCTTATAATTGTGGGGGAGACTGGGGAGCACTACTGCAGTGCCAGTTATAGGTTATAGCAGGAGCCAGGAGTACATAATATATTATATAGTGAGTGACCACCAGACACACAGTGCAGTTTATTTAATATATCCGTTCTCTGCCTGAAAAAAGCGATACACACAGTGACTCAGTCAGTCACATACCATATCTGTGTGCACTGCTCAGGCTCAGGCCAGTGTGCTGCATCATCTATATATATATTATATATCTGTCTGACTGCTCAGCTCACACAGCTTATAATTGTGGGGGAGACTGGGGAGCACTACTGCAGTGCCAGTTATAGGTTATAGCAGGAGCCAGGAGTACATATTATATTAAAATTAAACAGTGCACACTTTTGCTGCAGGAGTGCCACTGCCAGTGTGACTGACCAGTGACCTGACCACACTGACCACCAGTATAGTTAGTAGTATACTTATATTGTGATTGCCTGAAAAAGTTAAACACTCGTCGTGTGACTTCACTTGTGTGTTTTTTTTTTTTTTATTCTATAAAAATAAAACTCATTCTGCTGACAGACAGTGTCCAGCAGGTCCGTCATTATATAATATATAATATATACCTGTCCGGCTGCAGTAGTGATATATATATATTTTTTATATCATTTATCATCCAGTCGCAGCAGACACAGTACGGTAGTTCACGGCTGTGGCTACCTCTGTGTCTCTGCACTCGGCAGGCAGTCCGTCCATAATTGTAATACCACCTAACCGTGGATTTTTTTCATTCTTCTTTATACATACATAGTTACATAGACATCTTCTCTTTATCAACCAGTCTATATTAGCTGCAGACACAGTACAGTACGGTAGTTCACGGCTGTGGCTACCTCTGTGTCTGCACTCGGCAGGCAGTCCGTCCATAATTGTATACCACCTAACCGTGGTTTTTTTTCATTCTTCTTTATACATACATAGTTACATAGACATCTTCTCTTTATCAACCAGTCTATATTAGCTGCAGACACAGTACAGTACGGTAGTTCACGGCTGTGGCTACCTCTGTGTCTGCACTCGGCAGGCAGTCCGTCCATAATTGTATACCACCTAACCGTGGATTTTTTTCAGTCTTCTTTATACATACATAGTTACATAGACATCTTCTCTTTATCAACCAGTCTATATTAGCTGCAGACACAGTACAGTACGGTAGTTCACGGCTGTGGCTACCTCTGTGTTTGCAGTCGGCAGGCAGTCCATAATTGTATACTAGTATCCATCTCCATTGTTTACCTGAGGTGCCTTTTAGTTGTGCCTATTAAAATATGGAGAACAAAAATGTTGAGGTTCCAAAATTAGGGAAAGATCAAGATCCACTTCCACCTCGTGCTGAAGCTGCTGCCACTAGTCATGGCCGAGACGATGAAATGCCAGCAACGTCGTCTGCCAAGGCCGATGCCCAATGTCATAGTACAGAGCATGTCAAATCCAAAACACCAAATATCAGAAAAAAAAGGACTCCAAAACCTAAAATAAAATTGTCGGAGGAGAAGCGTAAACTTGCCAATATGCCATTTACCACACGGAGTGGCAAGGAACAGCTGAGGCCCTGGCCTATGTTCATGGCTAGTGGTTCAGCTTCACATGAGGATGGAAGCACTCAGCCTCTCGCTAGAAAAATGAAAAGACTCAAGCTGGCAAAAGCAGCACAGCAAAGAACTGTGCATTCTTCGAAATCCCAAATCCACAAGGAGAGTCCAATTGTGTCGGTTGCGATGCCTGACCTTCCCAACACTGGACGTGAAGAGCATGCGCCTTCCACCATTTGCACGCCCCCTGCAAGTGCTGGAAGGAGCACCCGCAGTCCAGTTCCTGATAGTCAGATTGAAGATGTCAGTGTTGAAGTACACCAGGATGAGGAGGATATGGGTGTTGCTGGCGCTGGGGAGGAAATTGACCAGGAGGATTCTGATGGTGAGGTGGTTTGTTTAAGTCAGGCACCCGGGGAGACACCTGTTGTCCGTGGGAGGAATATGGCCGTTGACATGCCAGGTGAAAATACCAAAAAAATCAGCTCTTCGGTGTGGAGGTATTTCACCAGAAATGCGGACAACAGGTGTCAAGCCGTGTGTTCCCTTTGTCAAGCTGTAATAAGTAGGGGTAAGGACGTTAACCACCTCGGAACATCCTCCCTTATACGTCACCTGCAGCGCATTCATAATAAGTCAGTGACAAGTTCAAAAACTTTGGGTGACAGCGGAAGCAGTCCACTGACCAGTAAATCCCTTCCTCTTGTAACCAAGCTCACGCAAACCACCCCACCAACTCCCTCAGTGTCAATTTCCTCCTTCCCCAGGAATGCCAATAGTCCTGCAGGCCATGTCACTGGCAATTCTGACGAGTCCTCTCCTGCCTGGGATTCCTCCGATGCATCCTTGCGTGTAACGCCTACTGCTGCTGGCGCTGCTGTTGTTGCCGCTGGGAGTCGATGGTCATCCCAGAGGGGAAGTCGTAAGCCCACTTGTACTACTTCCAGTAAGCAATTGACTGTTCAACAGTCCTTTGCGAGGAAGATGAAATATCACAGCAGTCATCCTACTGCAAAGCGGATAACTGAGGCCTTGGCATCCTGGGTGGTGAGAAACGTGGTTCCGGTATCCATCATTACTGCAGAGCCAACTAGAGACTTGTTGGAGGTACTGTGTCCCCGGTACCAAATACCATCTAGGTTCCATTTCTCTAGGCAGGCGATACCGAAAATGTACACAGACCTCAGAAAAAGAGTCACCAGTGTCCTAAAAAATGCAGCTGTACCCAATGTCCACTTAACCACGGACATGTGGACAAGTGGAGCAGGGCAGGGTCAGGACTATATGACTGTGACAGCCCACTGGGTAGATGTATGGACTCCCGCCGCAAGAACAGCAGCGGCGGCACCAGTAGCAGCATCTCGCAAACGCCAACTCTTTCCTAGGCAGGCTACGCTTTGTATCACCGGTTTCCAGAATACGCACACAGCTGAAAACCTCTTACGGCAACTGAGGAAGATCATCGCGGAATGGCTTACCCCAATTGGACTCTCCTGTGGATTTGTGGCATCGGACAACGCCAGCAATATTGTGTGTGCATTAAATATGGGCAAATTCCAGCACGTCCCATGTTTTGCACATACCTTGAATTTGGTGGTGCAGAATTTTTTAAAAACCGACAGGGGCGTGCAAGAGATGCTGTCGGTGGCCAGAAGAATTGCGGGACACTTTCGGCGTACAGGCTCAAGTGCAGTGGAGAATGATTTCAACGTTGTGCAAGGTTCTGATGCCCTTTGAACTTGCCACACGTGAAGTCAGTTCAGACACTGCCAGCCTGAGTCAGGTCATTCCCCTCATCAGGCTTTTGCAGAAGAAGCTGGAGGCATTGAAGAAGGAGCTAAAAGGGAGCGATTCCGCTAGGCATGTGGGACTTGTGGATGCAGCCCTTAATTCGCTTAACAAGGATTCACGGGTGGTCAATCTGTTGAAATCAGAGCACTACATTTTGGCCACCGTGCTCGATCCTAGATTTAAAGCCTACCTTGGATCTCTCTTTCCGGCAGACACAAGTCTGCTGGGGTTGAAAGACCTGCTGGTGACAAAATTGTCAAGTCAAGCGGAACGCGACCTGTCAACATCTCCTCCTTCACATTCTCCCGCAACTGGGGGTGCGAGGAAAAGGCTCAGAATTCCGAGCCCACCCGCTGGCGGTGATGCAGGGCAGTCTGGAGCGACTGCTGATGCTGACATCTGGTCCGGACTGAAGGACCTGACAACGATTACGGACATGTCGTCTACTGTCACTGCATATGATTCTCTCAACATTGATAGAATGGTGGAGGATTATATGAGTGACCGCATCCAAGTAGGCACGTCACACAGTCCGTACTTATACTGGCAGGAAAAAGAGGCAATTTGGAGGCCCTTGCACAAACTGGCTTTATTCTACCTAAGTTGCCCTCCCACAAGTGTGTACTCCGAAAGAGTGTTTAGTGCCGCCGCTCACCTTGTCAGCAATCGGCGTACGAGGTTACATCCAGAAAATGTGGAGAAGATGATGTTCATTAAAATGAATTATAATCAATTCCTCCGCGGAGACATTGACCAGCAGCAATTGCCTCCACAAAGTACACAGGGAGCTGAGATGGTGGATTCCAGTGGGGACGAATTGATAATCTGTGAGGAGGGGGATGTACACGGTGATATATCGGAGGGTGAAGATGAGGTGGACATCTTGCCTCTGTAGAGCCAGTTTGTGCAAGGAGAGATTAATTGCTTCTTTTTTGGGGGGGGTCCAAACCAACCCGTCATATCAGTCACAGTCGTGTGGCAGACCCTGTCACTGAAATGATGGGTTGGTTAAAGTGTGCATGTCCTGTTTTGTTTATACAACATAAGGGTGGGTGGGAGGGCCCAAGGACAATTCCATCTTGCACCTCTTTTTTCTTTTCTTTTTCTTTGCATCATGTGCTGATTGGGGAGGGTTTTTTGGAAGGGACATCCTGCGTGACACTGCAGTGCCACTCCTAGATGGGCCCGGTGTTTGTGTCGGCCACTAGGGTCGCTAATCTTACTCACACAGTCAGCTACCTCATTGCGCCTCTTTTTTTCTTTGCGTCATGTGCTGTTTGGGGAGGGTTTTTTGGAAGGGACATCCTGCGTGACACTGCAGTGCCACTCCTAGATGGGCCCGGTGTTTGTGTCGGCCACTAGGGTCGCTAATCTTACTCACACAGCTACCTCATTGCACCTCTTTTTTTCTTTGCGTCATGTGCTGTTTGGGGAGGGTTTTTTGGAAGGGCCATCCTGCGTGACACTGCAGTGCCACTCCTAGATGGGCCCGGTGTTTGTGTCGGCCACTAGGGTCGCTAATCTTACTCACACAGCTACCTCATTGCGCCTCTTTTTTTCTTTGCGTCATGTGCTGTTTGGGGAGGGTTTTTTGGAAGGGACATCCTGCGTGACACTGCAGTGCCACTCCTAGATGGGCCCGGTGTTTGTGTCGGCCACTAGGGTCGCTTATCGTACTCACACAGCGACCTCGGTGCAAATTTTAGGACTAAAAATAATATTGTGAGGTGTGAGGTATTCAGAATAGACTGAAAATTAGTGTAAATTATGGTTTTTGAGGTTAATAATACTTTGGGATCAAAATGACCACCAAATTCTATGATTTAAGCTGTTTTTTAGTGTTTTTTGAAAAAAACACCCGAATCCAAAACACACCCGAATCCGACAAAAAAAATTCTGTGAGGTTTTACCAAAACGCGTTCGAACCCAAAACACGGCCGCGGAACCGAACCCAAAACCAAAACACAAAACCCGAAAAATTTCAGGCGCTCATCTCTACTCTATACCTCCCAACTTCTTGAAACCTTTAGAAGGGACATACTGTATACGCATGACGGATGCGCAAGCTTGAAATTAGGGGACATGGCCTCTCAGGTAGGGTGCATGGCCATGTGGGAAGTGCTGCGATTGCGAGCCACACCCTCAATTTGTCACTATGGGGGAATGAACAGCACTTTGTGAGCTGCTGGATATGCCCCATGTCCCTCTATGTAGGTGAATAGAGACTGTGCACATACCAGCACTTCTGTGAATAGAGACTGTGCACATACCAGCACTTCTGCTTACTAACGTAATTTACTGAGAGTCTCAAAATATAACTGAGATTATTCATTTGATATAACATTTGGCACAACAACTTTTAGTGGACACTTTATATTCATAGTGGACATGTGGGCAAAATAACCATTCCCACATCCTACAACCATGCTTTCCCAATCAGAGCGCCCCCCCTGTCATTTTTTTTCTGGATCCACCACTGCCTGTGTGATACAAATAAAAATATGAGCAAAATTGGAATAAACCTTCAGAATACAAACAATACAAAGGCCCTGGTGCTGAATTAGCATGAGGGGTGTGCAATAAGTTTCTGGATGCACAACATTTTTTATAATTACATACAAAGTGATCATTACATTTTTTTCTAAGTACTCGTCAGAGGAATCTATGCAAACTTTCATGCGCTCAAACCACTTGGTGATGCAGCTGGACCAGTCCGAAGCAGGTATATCTTCAACATGCTGGATGAAGGTCTCAACTGCAGCTTCTGGTTACTCAAAATGAATCCCATGCATCTGGTGCTTGATTTGTGGAAACAGAAGAAGTTGCAAGGGATAGGTTTGGACTGTATTGTGGATGACCAAGCTCCTGGATGCATTCATGAACCAGAAAATTCACCACTTTCCTGGACTTGTGTGCAAGTGCATTGTTGTGATGGAGAAAACACCACGAGTACGAATTCTTGGATGGTGCCTGGAAATGGCTTAAAGCACTTATGGCAGGCATTGGTTGGTATACCCAGTGATGGTGCACTGCAGCACAAGTGGTACTGTAGCTGCATATCTAGTCTTGTTTACAAAAACAGCCACCATCTGCTTGGCCATGCTGCACTCATGTCAGAACTTCTTTGGTGGTGCACCTCCAACCAGGAGTCCACTGGGCCGACTGTTATTTGGCCTCAAGGTCGAAACTGTAGATCCAGGATTCATTGCCACTAATGATCTCCCAGACAGCTTTTGATTAACTGCCATCAAACTTTGCCTCCTTTTGCTCACGGGTCAGCTGATACGCAACTTAGCATGCAGAAACCTTGTTCATCCCAAGCTTATAGTGGCATATCAAGCAGACGGATGCTGATGAGATGCCTATCTCCTTGTCTAACTTGCCCATGCTCACCCTGGCATCTACCTCAACCCATGGCCCATGTGGCAACAACACTGTCCTTGGTGGTGGCAGACATAGGTCAGCCGCAGCGCTCCTCATCTTCTAGGGACCATCTCCCACGCTGACATTCTGCAAACCCCTCAAACACAGTGGGCCGGGATGGTGCTTCCTCCCCAGAAGCAGCTAGCAGTCAGTTCAAACCTTTCTGCAGTCGCAGACCACTCTTGTGGTTGTAGAAGATAATGGCTCTCCAGTGGCCTCTGTTGAATTCCATAATGAGTTTGTGAAGGAAAAGAACATGCTGACTTTTTTGGTGTGTAGTGTTGCTTATATACAGTTCTGTGTCTTCACAAGAACTTCAATCTGGAAATTTAATACACACCCCTCGTACTACATCAGATATTGTAGAGCACGGGACATGAGCATGGAGAGACACAGGAGGAAGATAATCTTCAGATACACAGGAGTTCCACAATCTGGAGATACACAGGAGACTAGGGGAGTTTGAGGCCTGAAAGAAAATTGAGGGATGGGGCAAAAAGACGCAGTGGGTATTTGTAGCAGCAATAATAGCTAGCCACCTGGCAAGTGACAAATCCAAAATACTGGTACAATATATCTACAGCAACAGTATATGTAGATACAGCCTGTTATGCTCTGGAAAGCAAATTATGAGTGAACTGGTCCATAAGCACTGTCTGCAAGTTTCTCCTATGTCAACAAAGCCATTTATTCACTATCCATGTAATGTTCTTCTGCAGAACACTCCAAAGCCTTTAGAGAAAATACAGCCTGATGTTTTACAACTTTGTCAAACACTAAGATAATAAAACTTTATTTTTATTAAAGGAACCCTTAACATATCCCTGCAAGTAACATCTGTTTTCTTAAAATAAACTACTTTCATTTATTTTATTTGCTTTAGAATTATGTCAGATATTGGTAATTTACTTCAAATTTCAAAATTGCTAGATTAAAGACTCATAGGGAATTGGGCTTTTAGTGCTAATTTTTGACCGACAGTGCCGTAACTAGACATTTTAGCGCTGTCTACAAGAAACAGCATCGGAGCCCCACCCCTGCATACAAAACAGGGGCAGTGTGCGCCGTAGGCGCGCGCACAAATTCATAGGGGCGTGGCTTCGTAGGGAAGGGGTGTGGCCACAAAATAATACCAATTCATAAAACGGTGCACAGTAGTCTCCATTATTCAAATCACACCGCACAGTAGCACCACTACACCAGGTAGAGACCCTTTTACACCTTACGGCGGACAGATTCCCCTTTTTACACATTACGGCAGACAGCGTCCCCTTTTTACACACAACGGTACACAGCGTCCCCTTGTTACACATAACGGCAGACAGCGTGCCCTTGTTACACATAACGGCAGACAGCGTGCCCTTGTTACACATAACGGCAGACAACGTGCCCTTGTTACACATAACGGCAGACAGCGTGCATTTGTTATACATTATGGCAGACAGCATACACTTTTTACACATAACGGCAGACAGCGTGCCCTTTTTACACATTACGGCACACAGCATACCCCTTTTTACACATTACAGCAGACAGCGTGCCCTTTTTACAAATCACGGCAGGCAGATTCTCCCTTTTTTTTACACATTACGTCAGGCAGATTCCCCCTTTTTTACACATTACGGCAGACAGTCCCCCTTTTTGCACATAAAGAAAGAAAGAAAGAATGAATTATACTTACCCTCTCCGCTGGCTCAGGCTCCTCGGTGCAGCTTCTGGCAGAGATCCCGGGCAGGAGAGAAGGAGGAGGAGGGAGGTGGAGGAGGGAGCCGCAGCAGCGATGTGTTATTGGTGGAGGCGCTGCTGCTGCTGTCCCTCTGCTTCACTATAGGCTGTTCTCCGACGCTGTGAATGCTGGGATGCGCTTCACAGCGGCGGAGGGCAGCCTATGGTAAAGCAGAGGGGCAGCAGCAGCAGCGCCTCAACCAGTAACACAGCACTGCTGCGGCTCCCTCCTCCTCCTCCCTCCTCCTTCCCCAGTACTGGTGCGCTCCTTTCCTCTCTCTCCGGGTGGCTGTGTACTGCGGGCAGCGGTTGCCCGCAGCACACAGCGGCATGTAATGAGTCAGTTTGACTCATTATATGCTTTTGGCCCCTGGACAGAGGTGGGCCCCAGACAGTGCAACGCACTGGTTGCACTGACGGTAGTTCCGCCTCTGTAGCTATATTATAACTAGAGATGTGCGGCGGAAACTTTTCAGCTTTTGTGTTTTGGTTTTGGATCTGGATCACCGCTCATGTTTTGGATCTGGATTGGTTTTGCCAAAACCATCCTTTTGAGATTTGGTTTTGTTTTTGGATCTGGATGATTTTTGAATAAAACATAAAAACTGATAAAATCACAGAATTTGGGGGTAATTTTGATCCTACGGTATTCAATAACATTCATTTCCACTAATTTCCAGTCTATTCTGAACACCTCACAATATTGGGGGTAATTCCAAGTTGATCGCAGCAGGATTTTTTATAGCAATTGGGCAAAACCATGTGCACTGCAGGGGAGGCAGATATAACGTGCAGAAAGAGTTAGATTTGGGTGGGTTATTTTATTTCTGTGCAGGGTAAATATTGGCTGCTTTATTTTTACACTGCAAATTAGATTGCAGATTGAACACACCCCACCCAAATCTAATTCTCTCTGCACATGTTATATCTGCCTCCCCTGAAGTGCACATGGTTTTGCTCAATTGCTAACAAAAATCCTGCTGCGATCAACTTGGAATTACCCCCATTGTTTTTAGGCGAAAAGGTCGCTGGATGACTAAGCTAAGTGACACAAGTGGGCGGCACAAACACCTGGCCCATCTAAGAGTGGCACTGCAGTGGCAAACAGGATGGCAGTTTTAAAAAATAGGCCTCAAAGAACACATAATGCAAAGAAAAAAAAGAGGTGCAAGATGAAATTGTCCTTGCGTCCTCCCACCCACCCTTATGTTGTATAAACAGGACATGCACACTTTAACAAACCAATCATTTCAGCGACAGGGTCTGCCACACATATGTGTCTTAAATTATTGGTTTGTTTGGGCCCCCACAAAAAAAGAAGCAATTAATCCCCCCCCCCCACACACACCAAAAAAGAAGCAATTAATCTCTCCTTGCACAAACTGGCTCTACAGAGGTAAGATGTCATCCTCATCCTCCGATTACTCAACATTTCAGTGTTTACATCCTCATACTCACAGAGTATTAATTTGTCCTCCCTGTGTACTTTCTGGAGCCAATTGCTGGTAAAGGTCTCCGTGGAGGAATTTATCATTAATTTTGATGAACATCATCTTATCCACATTTTGTGGTAGTAACCTCCTATGCCGATCGCTGACAAGGTTGCCGGCTGCACTAAACACTCTTTCAGAGTACACACTGGAGGGGGGGCAATTTAGGTAAAATAAAGCCAGTTTGTGCAAGGGCCTCCAAATTGCCTCTTTATCCTGCCAGTATACATACAGACTGTCTGACATGCATACTTGGATGCTGTCACCGTTATAATTCTCCACCATTCTTTCAATGGTGACAACATCATATGCAGTGACAGTAAACATGTCAGTAATTGTTGGCAGCTGCTTCAGTCCAGACCAGAGGCCTAACTCAGAGTTGATCGCAGCAGCAAATTCGTTAGTAGCTGGGCAAAACTATGTGCACTGCAAGGGGGGGCAGATATAACGTGCAGAGAGAGTTAGATTTGGGTGGGGTGTGTTCAAACTAGAGATGTGCGGCTGCCACTTTTCATGTTTGTGTATTGGCGTTGGTTCTAATTCCACTTTCGTGTTTTGGTTTTGGTTTTGGATCTGGATGATTTTTGGGGGGGAAAACCATAAAAATGGCTAAAATCACAGAATTTGGGGGTAATTTTGACCCTACGGCATTATTTACCTCAATAACATTCATTTCCACTCATTTCCAGTCTATTCTCACAATATTGTTTTTAGGCCAAAAGGTTGCACCGAGGTGGCTGTATGACTAAGCTAAATGACACAAGTGTGCGGCACAAACACCTGACCCATCTAGGAAAGGCACTGCAGTGTCACACAGAATGGCACTTTTTAAAAACTAGGCTCCAAACAGCACCTCATGCAAAGATGTAGAAGAGGTGCAATGAGGTAGATGTATGACTAAGCCAAGCAACACAAACAATTGGCCCATCTAGGAGTGGCACTGCAGTGACAGACAGGAGGGCATATATAAAAAAGGCCCCCAAGCAGCACATGATGCAAAGAAGAAAAAGAGGTGCACCGAGGCTGCTGTATGACTAAGCCAAGCGACACAAGTGCGCGGCACAAACACCTGGCCCATCTAGGAAAGGCACTGCAGTGTCACACAGAATGGCACTTTTTAAAAACTAGGCTCCAAACAGCACCTCATGCAAAGATGTAGAAGAGGTGCAATGAGGTAGATGTATGACTAAGCCAAGCGACACAAACAATTGGCCCATCTAGGAGTGGCACTGCAGTGACAGACAGGAGGGCAGATATCCAAAAAAAGGCCCCAAACAGCACCTCATGCAAAGATGTAGAAGAGGTGCAATGAGGTTGCTGTATGACTAAACCAAGCGAAACAAGCAATTCCCACTGGAATTATGCGTCCTAATCACTGGAATTATACGTCCAAATCACTGGAATTATGCTGCAAAATCACTGGAATTATACTGCAAAATCACTGGAATGATACGTCCAAATCACTGGGATTATATGTCCAAATCACTGGAATTAAATGGCAATATCACTGGAATTATACTGCAAAATCACTGGAATTATATATCCAAATAACTGGAATTAAATGGCAAAATCACTGGAATTATACGTCCAAATCACTGGAATTAAATGGCAAAATCACTAGAATTATACGTCGAAATCACTGGAATTAAATGGCAAAATCACTGGAATTATATGTCCAAATCACTGGAATTAAATGGCAAAATCACTGGAATTATACTGCTAAATTACTGGAATCATACTGAAAAATCACTGGAATTATATGTCCAAATCACTAGAATTAAATGGCAAGATGGAGGTTGAGGGCTTCCATCGTTATATGACGCTGAACCACTACTCATAAACATAGGCCAGGGCCTTAGCCGTTCCTTGCCACTCCGTGTCGTAAATTGCATATTGGCAAGTTTACGTTTCTCCTTAGACCATATCAGTTTCTTTTTTTTTTCTTCTTTTTTTTACTGAACTTTGGCTTTTTGGATTTTACATGCCCTCTATTATCACATTGGGCATCGGCTATGGCAGACGACGTTGATGGCATTTCATCGTCTATGTCATGGCTAGTGGCAGCAGCTTCAGCACTAGGAGGAAGTGGTTATTCTTGATCTTTACATATTTTATCCTCCAAATTTTTGTTCTCCATTATTTTACTGGAGTTATATAACACAATATGTGGCACAAGAGCACTGAACATATGGCAGCAGATGCTATCTACATCACATTGTGAGAATAATTTTGAACTGTGTATGGGACCCTGAGGTCAATATATGATTATGTAGTTTTTAAGTATATATAAAATCCACACATATGCTGACAGCTGTGATATAATGTGATCTCAAAGAAAGCTGCACTTTACATATTGAGCCCATTGGTCCACTAGAGTGGTTTGAAGCACATATAAACTTTACACAGATGATGAAGAATTTAGGTCTGATGGCTGGCAATCAGACGCAGTGAAGCCAATTCTCCCCATTATTGTGGTAACCAGGTTATGGACCTTGGGGAGTTCACAATTTCTGCAATAGTGCTCGACGATTTTTGTGGGGAATCCATATACCTTCACATGATACTATAATTCTATGCGGCAAGACTTCTTTATTATATAGAAGCACTGAGCATTATTATCAAAAAATATTTTCGCTCATGGCAGTGAAAGGTCTGCCATAATAGTCAGAATTTATTTCTTATTACGAGCCTCAAGGCAAGATATATACTATTCATCACTCTAATTTTAGGAACTACCCTATGGCAGAGTCCATGTGTTAATGTATTTGTCTAGTGATATTGTGTAGTTCATAGTTTTAAATAGCTATATTTAAAGTTAAATTTTAATTTTCTACATACATAAAGCATGCCCCGGGTTAGACTTTTAGTCTTCTTTTGTCCTGCTCACTTGCAGGCCTACCCTTTTCCAGTTTGTTGAACTAATTCCTGGGAGCACCACCAACCCAGTGTCCATGGTATTATACCAATTGAGCCTATATGTTGGTTAACACAACATTATGCAACTCATACTGAGTTAGAATTGACTGTGGCAAACTTCCATAGGTCTAGTGCGGTTTCAAACATTTCTTTCCTATACCACTGTGACTGCCTGGTCATTGGAATGACTGATGGCTGATGCACAGGACACTACCACTGGTCTGATGCACGACAACACAGCAACACTGTAAGGGACTTGTTATTATTATTATATGGCAGCACTGGACATATGGCAGCAGAGTATACCACTGTGACTACCTGGTCACTGGAATGACTGATGGCTGATGCACAGGACACTACCACTGGACTGATGCAGGACAACACAGCAACACTGTAAGGGACTTGTTGTTATTATTATTATATGGCAGCACTGGACATATGGCAGCAGAGTATACCACTGTGACTGCCTGGTCACTGGAATGACTGATGGCTGATGCACAGGACACTACTACTGGACTGATGCAACACAATACACCACCACTGAACTGATCCAGCACAACACAGCAGCAATGGACATATGGCAGCAAGAGGACACAACCACTGTGACTGGACAAATACAGCACAAGACATGGACACTGAGAGAACAGAGACACGTCCTCTCTATATACTCTCCAATGCCGGAGTGAAACTGGTGGGGACGCGCGGCTCCTTATATGGAATCCAAACCATGCGAGAATCCAACAGCGGGATGATGGTGTTTTGTCTCATTCTGGTTTCTGAGTCAGGCGGGAAAACCCGAGCCTGACTCGGATCCGGCTTTGAATGGTGAAGTCCGGTACGGTTCGGTTCTCTGAGAACCGGATTCGCTCATCCCTAGTTCAAACTGAAATCTAAACTGCCATATAAAAGTAAAGCAGACAGTATTTACCCTGCACAGAAACAATATCCACCCAAATCTAACTCTCTCTGCAACTGTTATATCTGCCACACCTTAGGCAAACGCAGGGGGGGTTTTCCGGTTGCCCAAAACCCCCCTACTCTTGGAATGTGGCTTGTCATAATTTGAGCCACATTAGCAATGGTATATAATAGAGATATGTACCGGAAATTTTTCGGGTTTTGTGTTTTGGTTTTTTATTCGATTTGCGGCCGTGTTTAGGATTCGGACGCGTTTTGCCAAAACCTCAATGAAAATTTTTTGTCGGATTCTGGTGTGTTTGGTTTCTGGTTTTTTTTTTACAAAAAAACCTCAAAAACAGCTTAAATCATAGAATTTGGGGGTAATTTTGATCCCATAGTATTATTAACCTCAATAACCATAATTTCCACTCATTTTCAGTCTATTCTGAACACCTCACAATATTATTTTTAGTCCTAAAATTTGCACCGAGGTCGCTGGATGGCTAATCTAAGCGACACAAGTGGCCGACACAAACACCTGGCCCATCTAGGAGTGGCACTACAGTGTCAGGCAGGATGGCACTTCAAAAAAATAGTCCCCAAACAGCACATGATGCAAAGAAAAATGAAAGAAAAAAGAGGTGCAAGATGGAATTGTCCTTGGGCCCTCCCACCCACCCTTATGTTATATAAACAGGACATGCACACTTTAACATGCCCATCATTTCAGCGACAGGGTCTGCCACATGACTGTGACTGAAATGACTGGTTGGTTTGGGCCCCCACCAAAAAAGAAGCAATCAATCTCTCCTTGCACAAACTGGCTCAACAGAGGCAAGATGTCCACCGCATCATCATCCTCCGATTCCTCACCCCTTTCACTGTGTACATCCCCCTCCTCACAGATTATTAATTTGTCCCCACTGGAATCCACCATCTGAGATCTCTGTGTACTTTCTGGAGGCAATTGCTGCTGGTGAATGTCTTCACGGAGGAATTGATTATAATCCATTTGATGAACATCATCTTCTCCACATTTTCTGGAAGAAACCTCGTACGCCGATTGCTGACAAGGTGAGCGGCTGCACTAAACACTCTTTCGGAGTACACACTTGTGGGAGGGCAACTTAGGTAGAATAAAGCCAGTTTGTGCAAGGGCCTCCAAATTGCCTCTTTTTCCTGCCAGTATACGTACGGACTGTCTGACGTGCCTACTTGGATGCAGTCACTCATATAATCCTCCACCATTCTTTCAATGGTGAGAGAATCATATGCAGTGACAGTAGACAACATGTCGGTAATCGTTGGCAGGTCCTTCAGTCCAGACCAGATGTCAGCACTCGCTCCAGACTGCTCTGCATCACCGCCACCGGGTGGGCTCGGAATTCTTACCCTTTTCCTCGCACCCCCAGTTGCGGGAGAATGTGAAGGAGGAGCTGTTGACGGGTCACGTTCCGCTTGACTTGACAATTTTCTCACCAGCAGGTCTTTGAACCTCTGCAGAATTGTGTCTGCTGGAAAGAGAGATACAACGTAGGTTTTAAATCTAGGATCGAGCACGGTGGCCAAAATGTAGTGCTCTGATTTCAACAGATTCACCACCCGTGAATCCTGGTTAAGCGAATGAAGGGCTCCATCCACAAGTCCCACTTGCCTAGCGGAATCGCTCTCTTTTAGCTCCTCCTTCAATGTCTCCAGCTTCTTCTGCAAAAGCCTGATGAGGGGAATGACCTGACTCAGGCTGGCTGTGTCTGAACTGACTTCACGTGTGGCAAGTTCAAAGGGTTGCAGAACCTTGCACAACGTTGAAATCATTCTCCACTGTGCTTGAGTCAGGTGCATTCCCCCTCCTATGCCTATAACGTGGGCAGATGAATAGGCTTGAATGACCTTTTGCTGCTCCTCCATCATCTGAATCATATAGAGGGTTGAATTCCACCTCGTTACCACCTCTTGCTTCAGATGATGGCAGGGCAGGTTCAGGACTGTTTGCTGGTGCTCCAGTCTTCGGCACGCGGTGGCTGAATGCCGAAAGTGGCCCGCAATTCTTCGGGCCACCAACAGCATCTCTTGCATGCCCCTGTCGTTTTTTATATAGTTCTGCACCACCAAATTCAATGTATGTGCAAAACATGGGACGTGCTTTAAATTTGCCCACATGTAATGCACGCACAATATTGCTGGCGTTGTCCGATGTCACAAATCCCCAGGAGAGTCCAATTGGGGTAAGCCATTCTGAGATGATGTTCCTCAGTTTCCGTAAGAGGTTGTCAGCTGTGTGCCTCTTATGGAAAGCGGTGATACAAAGCATAGCCTGCCTAGGAACAAGTTGGCATTTGCGAGATGCTGCTACTGGTGCCGCCGCTACTGTTCTTGCTGCGGGAGGCAATACATCTACCCAGTGGGCTGTCACAGTCATATAGTCCTTAGTCTGCCACTTGTCCACATGTCCGTGGTTAAGTGGATATTGGGTACAACTGCATTTCTTAGGACACTGGTGACTCTTTTTCTGACATCTGTGTACATTTTCGGTATCGCCTGCCTAGAGAAATGGAACCTAGATGGTATTTGGCACCGGGGACACAGTACCTCAATCAAGTCTCTAGTTGCCTGTGAATTAACTGTGGATTCCGGACACACGTTTCTCACCACCCAGGCTGACAAGACCTGAGTTATCCGCTTTGCAGCAGGATGACTGCTGTGATATTTCATCTTCCTCGCAAATGACTGTCGGACAGTCAATTGCTTACTGGAAGTAGTACAAGCGGTATTCCGACTTCCCCTCTGGGATGACGATCGACTCCCAGCAGCAGTAGGCGTTACACTCAAGGATGCATCAAAGGAATCCCAGGCAGGAGAGGACTCGTCATACTTGCCAGTGACATGGCCTGCAGGACTATTGGCTTTCCTGTGTAAGGTGGAAATTGACACTGAAGGAGTTGGTGGTGTGGTTTGCAGGAGCTTGGTTACAAGAGAAAGGGATTTAGTTGTCAGTGGACTGCTTCCGCTGTCATCCAAAGTTTTTGAACTTGTCACTGACTTCTGATGAATGTGGTCCAGGTGACGTATAAGGGAGGATGTTCCTAGGTGGTTAACGTCCTCACCCCTGCTTATTACAGCTTGACAAAGGCAACACACGGCTTGACACCTGTTGTCCGCATTTGTGTTGAAATAATTCCACACGAAGAGCTGATTTTTTTTTGTATTTTGACCAGGCATGTCAATGGCCATATTCGTCCCACGGACAACAGGTGTCTCCCCGGGTGCCTGACTTAAACAAACCACCTCACCATCAGAATCCTCCTTGTCAATTTCCTCGCCAGCGCCAGCAACACCCATATCCTCATCCTGGTGTACTTCAACACTGACATCTTCAATTTGACTATCAGGAACTGGACTGCGGGTGCTCCTTCCAGCACTTGCAGGGGGCGTGCAAATGGAGGAAGGCGCAAGCTCTTCAGTAGTAAAGCGAACCACTTTCCGTCAAACTCATTTTTGACAGGTGGGAACGCCCCTAATTATGCAAACCACGCCTACTTTCCACCCTAACCCCGCCCAGATACACCCTTAACCACGCCCTAACCAAGCCTCCTGATACGCCCACTTTTCATTCCATTCTGCTGGTATTTTATATGATATAAGCCTACAAAATCAGTTATAAGCGCTTTTTATACATTGTGTATTATCACTGATGATGCAACGATGTATATTATTTCAAAATGATTTATAAAATAAGTATTAACTCTTAATATTAATAATATTATATGAAGAAATCATTGTGTGTTTAAAGTATTTTTTTCTTCATACATTCTCTGTGGTTCTGGGATCCTCTTACACGGTGAAAGTCCGGAGGGGGGATGATGAGTGGCCTGTTGTTTAAGATAAATGCTAATAATGAGGGCTACCAGCACCCAACATGACTTGTGTAATTAGATAAGAAATTGCTAACTTAAAAAAAAAAAATGCATATTACAAATACTCAGCAAAACACAGTACACATTTTTTTTTTGATCAGAGTGCTGATGCTAATAATAATAATACAATGTTTTACACGTCTATTTGTAATATGCTGGTGCTTCATCTTTTCGACTTCGCCCTTGATATTTTAGGAACAATAGTATATATTGTATATGAATCAATGTTTTGGCTCATAGGACCGTTATCATGAGGTATACTGCAAATATGGCTTGTTTATAATCATTCTGATGTATAAGTGTATACTATTCCCAATTGATTTATCACTGATGATGGAGCGTTGTATATTATTACCAATTGATTTATAAAATAAACGTGCTGATTCGATCATGATATAATTTTGCATTTTAAAATGATTTTTAAAATGAGTCATTGCTGGAGGACGTATTTTTTTTTCTTCATACAGTCACTGATCTAAATATCTCACAGAAAATGGGGTGTATGATCTAACCATCATTTCAAAAAATATATACTTTATTCATGCTGGACATGCTCAGACATGTATATACATGTATTATTTAAAAAAAAATATTTGCGTTATTTTTGCAAACATATGTAGAAACAGCATATTTGTGCTTAAGTCGTAGAATTTTTTTTAAATATGTGCATTTTTGTTACATCAATAATGTAAGTTTATTAAATGTTAATGATATATTAAAGAAGCCCTGTTATCCATCACAAGAAGCAAATCAAAAGAAAATTCACTGATTCCGTAATTTTAACAAATTTAAATAAAGGTTGTATTTTATTTTAACTCAGTGTTTAAAATACCTTTTTTTCCCACCAAGTAATTGCTGGTGGGTTGCTCTAATGAAAGACCCTTACAAGACATGTACTGTGCCAGATAAGACTTTACTTACAATTCTGTTACAGGACATCTCTATTCTACAAAGTGATAACAACTGTTTAATATCACATTCATGTCTTTCCTTGAAATGTAAGTGTACATTGTACTTATTGTATCCTCTTTTCATTTTCTGAACATGCTCTGCAAAATGATCTTTCACAGATTGCTGCAAGTACTGTTCACTAATTGTATACTGCAACTCTAGTAGTAGTATGACATCTTGTTCACTGCTGGTTAATACAGTATGTGCATTTTCGTAATAAAAAAAAGTATATTTGCATTTTTGTTACATCAACAATACAAGTTTATTAAATGTTTATGATATATTATATAAGCCTCCTTGTTATTCATCACAAGAAGCAAATCAAATAAGTTATTTACACATATATTATATTACATTTTTACTATGCCAGCACTGCTATTATATATTTGGTGCCACAGTAACTAAACAGGAAGGGAGAACAGTGTTATTGTGAGGCTGGACATGACAGGACAGGAAGCAGGCAGTGGTGATACAGTATGAAGTAGAGATGGTTCAATCTGCTGAAAAGCTCTTTGAGGTATGAATTTCAGAAGGCTGTGTATTTGGAATGGATGCATTTTTTATGTAAAATGTGTGGTGTTATTGAGTGTAGATTGTGTTAGAAAGTGTTCAGTGAATGTACATGAACATTAATGTATCCACAGCAAGAAATCCACAGTTCCTAACATGTTGCTGCTTTGATGTAGCATATAGATAATCATTGATATATTTTTGTTACAGTACATATGATATAAAAAAAAACTAAAAAAAAATTCTAATGTAAAAAATTAGGCTCCATTCAGAAATAGTAAAATGTAAAAATAAACAGTATGTAGGTTTGGTGCTTCCATTTTTGTAGATGTTGAATTGCCAGAAATAGGTGAACTTTTCTCAGTTGTCTGTTCATTGTAACATGTTTAACTTTTTTGTGTGGAGTCTGTTTTATAAATATAGTACAATATTCTTGTATTAGAAAATAGCAGAACAGTGAACAAGGAGCAGCTAAGTTGTAAAAACAAAAGATTTCACTTTTGCATCTTTAAATGCTGCAAAAACAATGAGTATAATTCCACTTAATTCAGGAACAAATCATATTATGCAGTTCTCTTTAAGGATACGTAAAAAAGACCAAAGCACATGCAACAGGACAACACCGTGTGACCAAGTATACGGAAACCTACTCACATGTATTAAATCCATTTAAAACATAATATAATAAGCCACCATACAGCAAGTTACCCCCTTTTTGTGTAAGATTTCTACTTGATGTAAAGATGGCAATGAGCACTTCAAACCTACAATGCCCCAATCAAATTAGGTGCAGCTGTAAAATCCTACAGTCAGCAAAAATGACAAATACTTCTGATCCAAGGGAGCTGGTACCGGTAGTAAACGTGATGTGTAAACAACTCTGCTAATTATCTAAAATATATGTGGAGTTTTCAGAAAACCAGAAGTAACATGGCCGCCAAACCAGTACTGCAAGTATTCCAGTAAGCGTTCCAAGTGCTCCAAACAGAGAGTAATGTGCCCATTCTTACACTGCATTCTAAAGACTTAAACAGGAAGTATATGCGTCCATTCATGCGGTCCACACCATCACTAGTGCAGGAGTTGCAGAGCACACGATATGATAATCATTAGGTATCTTCATTTTAAAGCTTTGAGTTCCATTGGCATCATAAGTTTTTCAAAGGATATTTGTTGCATTCAAAAAAAAGATTTAAAAATATACAGTACATTAAAATAAACATAATACATAAATAGGTTTTTTTTCTCCAAGTCATAGGGCGATCACAAAAGTCTCTTACATGACATGTGTTGTTTTAGATAAGAGCATAGATACACCACCACACCTTTGTGCAAAATTAACCCTTAGATGGTGTAACTTAGAGGAAGATTGATAAAGTCCCCATTTACATTATCCCAATATGGTATATTACTACTCTATACCAATATTCTTTACAAGCCAGCATACAACTAATATGGAATGGATCATGTTGTGCAGTAACTTAGAGGAAGAATTATGTATTGTATACCCAGAGAGGCACTGGTTACAGATACTCAATGCAGAGGAATGGCACATTAGGTGTAAAATGTAATATTTGTTTCTACACAGGGCAGTGGTATCTGCAGCTCCCACACACCGCTGTGATTTAGCCTTCTAGGTTATTACATGTTGATAGACCCATTTGAATTTGCTACCAGTATTAGCATTGGAAGACCTGAAAAAATACCAATTGTCACAGTAACAGGCTTATCTATAAATCTGGCATTGGAAAGGTATAGCGGATGAAATGTAGTTCAAAGGGGTTGTATTCTAATTCTACCTTTTCAGATTTTATACAGCATTAGTGGTTTATCTGAATGGGCATAAAAAAAATTCTCCTTGTTATACAAGGCATTGGGACTGTATAAGAGTTAAAATGACTCCAAGAAAAAATGAGTTGATACTGCGTCCCACTGAGTGCCATCAGAAACAGCATTCAGTGTTCATTCTAGCACCCTGCACCTTTCAAAATCTGTGCAGTTCCTCTTTCCCGCCTGGGGTGTCGCTCTCTGCTGTGGTGCTTCTTAGCACACTCTGATCTGTTACTCAGTGCTGTGATACAGACCTGTGTGTGCCGAGAAGCACCACAGCAGAGAGCGACACCGCAGGCAGGGAAGAGAAACTGCACAGGATTTGAAAGGTGCAGGGTGCTAGAATGAACACTAGCATTGCTGTAACAATTCCTGTCATTTGTAATAGTGGTTAAATAGACTTTAATCTGTGTTACCCATGGATATTTACATATGTATACATATGTATGGTTAATATTATTTATAGCACATTAATTGCCAGTTATTGATTTATAATTATTTGTATCTCTACATCTACTGTAATTTATATATGATAAATCCATGTTATCCATCTGGAAATAGTAAACTTTTCTTACAGTTGTTATCAAAGGATATATAATGTAAACTTCCTATCAAATTTTCCCTTAATATTTGCTTTTAGTAATAATACTGGACTTTGCTGTGGCAGTTTGCTAATATATCACCCCTAGACTATGAAAGCGGTGTTGAAACATTTATAAAATTAGATTACTTACATTTAAGAAGAAATAATTTGTGAATTAATCCTCTCAATCATGGACATATTGTGTTTAATTTTTGAATAATGTTATTTTACAGATTTTTCCAGTAAAAATTAATGTTAGTATTGTAAACGTGTGCTGTCCAATAGGCACACAGACATTTGCCCTCAAGGTTTACAGTCCCTGAGGCCCTCCACAGAGGGTTGTATGACTTTTTTTTAATTATGCTGTGTGTATTTAGTACTTATTTTGTGCTTGTATAAATGAAATCCACATATGGAAATCCCTAAAACCTGGACTGTAGGGTGTCTTGAGGCCCGCGTTTGGGTACCACTTTACTAGTGAGTACAATTCAGACAAAACCAACTACAGAGCAATGAAATTGTGCATGCAGTCATCATTTCCAGGGATCTGCCAGTTTTTAATACAGAGTCACATGTGACAGTCATGCTCATTCTAATGGAAGCTGGAATCCAAGGGCGTAGCTACCATAGGTGCAGGCAGTGCAGATGCTATGGGGACCAGAGCTGAGAGGGGCTCAACTTCCCTGTCACAGTTACATGTGTTATAACCATTTTTCGCCATTGGATGATACATAGGGGCTTTACAAACTTTTGCCTTGGGGCCTACAATATATCTAGTTATGCCCCAGTACCTGCTCATCATAATGTTGCTTAAAATAAACTGGAGGGCATTAGAATGTTACATAACATGAACCAGGGAACTGCAATGTGGCACAATATGAAGTGAAGGCACTATAATGTAGCATAATAGGTAGTATGTGCACTGTAATGTGGCATAATATGAACTGGGGACTCTATATGTCATAATGTGAAGTGGGGATACTGTTATATAATATGAATTGGCAGCCCTACAAAGTGACATAATATGAACCACCAGAGCACTACTAATCATAAAATAAACTATTACACTTCCATAGGGAATACATTAACTAAGGCACTACTATGGATTAGATAATTAACTACTGTAGGGCACTATAATGGGGCATAAAATGAACAACTTCTGTGGTGAGGTGTCTCTCTAAAACCATTGGGACAGTGGCCTCTTCAAAATGTTGTTATGGGGCCCACAAAGTTCTGGCTACGCCCCTGCTGGAAGCCATGTGGTTCACAGGTAATAGTATAAATGTCTGATAGGAGTTTCTGTGTGAACATTTTCTGTTGCCAGGTTTGTATACTTGCAAACTAAGTGTGTCATGCTTACAGCTGCTTTCTCACCTATTGTGCTACAATGGTTTGGTTACAGCGGTGCACTGAGCACTATGTTGAGCTATGTGAAATAAACATTACAGTTTTCTGCCTTGTTGGGGACTTTTGCACTATGCAATAAAATTACATTTGATATGATTGCTTTAATGAAGCAATTAACAACATACGTAGTAAGATGTTTACCTTTAATGTGATTGGTAGTACTATATTCTGTAAATAATGTTTTTATATACCAAACTGGGTCTGCACAGCCCCTTCAAAACCCTTAGAGCGTCTGATGGTGTGTATCTGGTAATTGCAATGTAAACAAAAACCTCTGGTTAAGGTAGAGGCCCATAGTAAAATTATTTTCTAGGTGGTAGTGTGGTAGTGGGTTTTCTTCTCTCTCAACCATAAACAGCTGCAAAAAGTGTCTGTCTGCACCAGGCTCTTCAGTACAATTTTAAAAAACAGGAGGGAAGCCGTCATCAACTTTGTCCATGCTGCGACTGTGATTAAGTAGAACCTGACGTTAACACACACATTAATATAATAACAGTCTATACAAGCACAGTCAAAATAAGTTCTAAATACACACAGTATAATGAAAAAAAAGTCATACAACCCTCTGTGGAGGGCCTCAGGGACTGTAAAACTTAATGTTAGCATTGTAAACGTGTGCTATCCAATAGACACACAGACATTTGCCCTCAAGGTTTACAGTCCCTGAGGCCCTCCACAGAGGGTTGTATGACTTTTTTTTCATTATACTGTGTGTATTTAGAACTTATTTTGACTGTGCTTGTATAGACTGTTATTATATTAATGTGTGTGTTAACGTCAGGTTCTACTTAATCACAGTCGCAGCATGGACAAAGTTGATGACGGCTTCCCTCCTGTTTTTTAAAATTGTACTGAAGAGCCTGGTGCAGACAGACACTTTTTGCAGCTGTTTATGGTTGAGAGAGAAGAAAACCCACTACCACACTACCACCTAGAAAATAATTTTACTATGGGCCTCTACCTTAACCAGAGGTTTTTGTTTACATTGCAATTACCAGATACACACCATCAGACGCTCTAAGGGTTTTGAAGGGGCTGTGCAGACCCAGTTTGGTATATAAAAACATTATTTACAGAATATAGTACTACCAATCACATTAAAGGTAAACATCTTACTACGTATGTTGTTAATTGCTTCATTAAAGCAATCATATCAAATGTAATTTTATTGCATAGTGCAAAAGTCCCCAACAAGGCAGAAAACTGTAATGTTTATTTCACATAGCTCAACATAGTGCTCAGTGCACCGCTGTAACCAAACCATTGTAGCACAATAGGTGAGAAAGCAGCTGTAAGCATGACACACTTAGTTTGCAAGTATACAAACCTGGCAACAGAAAATGTTCACACAGAAACTCCTATCAGACATTTATACTATTACCTGTGAACCACATGGCTTCCAGCAGGGGCGTAGCCAGAACTTTGTGGGCCCCATAACAACATTTTGAAGAGGCCACTGTCCCAATGGTTTTAGAGAGACACCTCACCACAGAAGTTGTTCATTTTATGCCCCATTATAGTGCCCTACAGTAGTTAATTATCTAATCCATAGTAGTGCCTTAGTTAATGTATTCCCTATGGAAGTGTAATAGTTTATTTTATGATTAGTAGTGCTCTGGTGGTTCATATTATGTCACTTTGTAGGGCTGCCAATTCATATTATATAACAGTATCCCCACTTCACATTATGACATATAGAGTCCCCAGTTCATATTATGCCACATTACAGTGCACATACTACCTATTATGCTACATTATAGTGCCTTCACTTCATATTGTGCCACATTGCAGTTCCCTGGTTCATGTTATGTAACATTCTAATGCCCTCCAGTTTATTTTAAGCAACATTATGATGAGCAGGTACTGGGGCATAACTAGATATATTGTAGGCCCCAAGGCAAAAGTTTGTAAAGCCCCTATGTATCATCCAATGGCGAAAAATGGTTATAACACATGTAACTGTGACAGGGAAGTTGAGCCCCTCTCAGCTCTGGTCCCCATAGCATCTGCACTGCCTGCACCTATGGTAGCTACGCCCTTGGATTCCAGCTTCCATTAGAATGAGCATGACTGTCACATGTGACTCTGTATTAAAAACTGGCAGATCCCTGGAAATGATGACTGCATGCACAATTTCATTGCTCTGTAGTTGGTTTTGTCTGAATTGTACTCACTAGTAAAGTGGTACCCAAACGCGGGCCTCAAGACACCCTACAGTCCAGGTTTTAGGGATTTCCATATGTGGATTTCATTTATACAAGCACAAAATAAGTACTAAATACACACAGCATAATTAAAAAAAAGTCATACAACCCTCTGTGGAGGGCCTCAGGGACTGTAAACCTTGAGGGCAAATGTCTGTGTGCCTATTGGACAGCACACGTTTACAATACTAACATTAATTTTTACTGGAAAAATCTGTAAAATAACATTATTCAAAAATTAAACACAATATGTCCATGATTGAGAGGATTAATTCACAAATTATTTCTTCTTAAATGTAAGTAATCTAATTTTATAAATGTTTCAACACCGCTTTCATAGTCTAGGGGTGATATATTAGCAAACTGCCACAGCAAAGTCCAGTATTATTACTAAAAGCAAATATTAAGGGAAAATTTGATAGGAAGTTTACATTATATATCCTTTGATAACAACTGTAAGAAAAGTTTACTATTTCCAGATGGATAACGTGGATTTATCATATATAAATTACAGTAGATGTAGAGATACAAATAATTATAAATCAATAACTGGCAATTAATGTGCTATAAATAATATTAACCATACATATGTATACATATGTAAATATCCATGGGTAACACAGATTAAAGTCTATTTAACCACTATTACAAATGACAGGAATTGTTACAGCAATGCTGTTTCTGATGGCACTCAGTGGGACGCAGTATCAACTCATTTTTTCTTGGAGTCATTTTAACTCTTATACAGTCCCAATGCCTTGTATAACAAGGAGAATTTTTTTTATGCCCATTCAGATAAACCACTAATGCTGTATAAAATCTGAAAAGGTAGAATTAGAATACAACCCCTTTGAACTACATTTCATCCGCTATACCTTTCCAATGCCAGATTTATAGATAAGCCTGTTACTGTGACAATTGGTATTTTTTCAGGTCTTCCAATGCTAATACTGGTAGCAAATTCAAATGGGTCTATCAACATGTAATAACCTAGAAGGCTAAATCACAGCGGTGTGTGGGAGCTGCAGATACCACTGCCCTGTGTAGAAACAAATATTACATTTTACACCTAATGTGCCATTCCTCTGCATTGAGTATCTGTAACCAGTGCCTCTCTGGGTATACAATACATAATTCTTCCTCTAAGTTACTGCACAACATGATCCATTCCATATTAGTTGTATGCTGGCTTGTAAAGAATATTGGTATAGAGTAGTAATATACCATATTGGGATAATGTAAATGGGGACTTTATCAATCTTCCTCTAAGTTACACCATCTAAGGGTTAATTTTGCACAAAGGTGTGGTGGTGTATCTATGCTCTTATCTAAAACAACACATGTCATGTAAGAGACTTTTGTGATCGCCCTATGACTTGGAGAAAAAAAACCTATTTATGTATTATGTTTATTTTAATGTACTGTATATTTTTAAATCTTTTTTTTGAATGCAACAAATATCCTTTGAAAAACTTATGATGCCAATGGAACTCAAAGCTTTAAAATGAAGATACCTAATGATTATCATATCGTGTGCTCTGCAACTCCTGCACTAGTGATGGTGTGGACCGCATGAATGGACGCATATACTTCCTGTTTAAGTCTTTAGAATGCAGTGTAAGAATGGGCACATTACTCTCTGTTTGGAGCACTTGGAACGCTTACTGGAATACTTGCAGTACTGGTTTGGCGGCCATGTTACTTCTGGTTTTCTGAAAACTCCACATATATTTTAGATAATTAGCAGAGTTGTTTACACATCACGTTTACTACCGGTACCAGCTCCCTTGGATCAGAAGTATTTGTCATTTTTGCTGACTGTAGGATTTTACAGCTGCACCTAATTTGATTGGGGCATTGTAGGTTTGAAGTGCTCATTGCCATCTTTACATCAAGTAGAAATCTTACACAAAAAGGGGGTAACTTGCTGTATGGTGGCTTATTATATTATGTTTTAAATGGATTTAATACATGTGAGTAGGTTTCCGTATACTTGGTCACACGGTGTTGTCCTGTTGCATGTGCTTTGGTCTTTTTTACGTATCCTTAAAGAGAACTGCATAATATGATTTGTTCCTGAATTAAGTGGAATTATACTCATTGTTTTTGCAGCATTTAAAGATGCAAAAGTGAAATCTTTTGTTTTTACAACTTAGCTGCTCCTTGTTCACTGTTCTGCTATTTTCTAATATAAGAATATTGTACTATATTTATAAAACAGACTCCACACAAAAAAGTTAAACATGTTACAATGAACAGACAACTGAGAAAAGTTCACCTATTTCTGGCAATTCAACATCTACAAAAATGGAAGCACCAAACCTACATACTGTTTATTTTTACATTTTACTATTTCTGAATGGAGCCTAATTTTTTACATTAGAATTTTTTTTTAGTTTTTTTTTATATCATATGTACTGTAACAAAAATATATCAATGATTATCTATATGCTACATCAAAGCAGCAACATGTTAGGAACTGTGGATTTCTTGCTGTGGATACATTAATGTTCATGTACATTCACTGAACACTTTCTAACACAATCTACACTCAATAACACCACACATTTTACATAAAAAATGCATCCATTCCAAATACACAGCCTTCTGAAATTCATACCTCAAAGAGCTTTTCAGCAGATTGAACCATCTCTACTTCATACTGTATCACCACTGCCTGCTTCCTGTCCTGTCATGTCCAGCCTCACAATAACACTGTTCTCCCTTCCTGTTTAGTTACTGTGGCACCAAATATATAATAGCAGTGCTGGCATAGTAAAAATGTAATATAATATATGTGTAAATAACTTATTTGATTTGCTTCTTGTGATGAATAACAAGGAGGCTTATATAATATATCATAAACATTTAATAAACTTGTATTGTTGATGTAACAAAAATGCAAATATACTTTTTTTTATTACGAAAATGCACATACTGTATTAACCAGCAGTGAACAAGATGTCATACTACTACTAGAGTTGCAGTATACAATTAGTGAACAGTACTTGCAGCAATCTGTGAAAGATCATTTTGCAGAGCATGTTCAGAAAATGAAAAGAGGATACAATAAGTACAATGTACACTTACATTTCAAGGAAAGACATGAATGTGATATTAAACAGTTGTTATCACTTTGTAGAATAGAGATGTCCTGTAACAGAATTGTAAGTAAAGTCTTATCTGGCACAGTACATGTCTTGTAAGGGTCTTTCATTAGAGCAACCCACCAGCAATTACTTGGTGGGAAAAAAAGGTATTTTAAACACTGAGTTAAAATAAAATACAACCTTTATTTAAATTTGTTAAAATTACGGAATCAGTGAATTTTCTTTTGATTTGCTTCTTGTGATGGATAACAGGGCTTCTTTAATATATCATTAACATTTAATAAACTTACATTATTGATGTAACAAAAATGCACATATTTAAAAAAAATTCTACGACTTAAGCACAAATATGCTGTTTCTACATATGTTTGCAAAAATAACGCAAATATTTTTTTTTAAATAATACATGTATATACATGTCTGAGCATGTCCAGCATGAATAAAGTATATATTTTTTGAAATGATGGTTAGATCATACACCCCATTTTCTGTGAGATATTTAGATCAGTGACTGTATGAAGAAAAAAAAATACGTCCTCCAGCAATGACTCATTTTAAAAATCATTTTAAAATGCAAAATTATATCATGATCGAATCAGCACGTTTATTTTATAAATCAATTGGTAATAATATACAACGCTCCATCATCAGTGATAAATCAATTGGGAATAGTATACACTTATACATCAGAATGATTATAAACAAGCCATATTTGCAGTATACCTCATGATAACGGTCCTATGAGCCAAAACATTGATTCATATACAATATATACTATTGTTCCTAAAATATCAAGGGCGAAGTCGAAAAGATGAAGCACCAGCATATTACAAATAGACGTGTAAAACATTGTATTATTATTATTAGCATCAGCACTCTGATCAAAAAAAAAATGTGTACTGTGTTTTGCTGAGTATTTGTAATATGCATTTTTTTTTTTTAAGTTAGCAATTTCTTATCTAATTACACAAGTCATGTTGGGTGCTGGTAGCCCTCATTATTAGCATTTATCTTAAACAACAGGCCACTCATCATCCCCCCTCCGGACTTTCACCGTGTAAGAGGATCCCAGAACCACAGAGAATGTATGAAGAAAAAAATACTTTAAACACACAATGATTTCTTCATATAATATTATTAATATTAAGAGTTAATACTTATTTTATAAATCATTTTGAAATAATATACATCGTTGCATCATCAGTGATAATACACAATGTATAAAAAGCGCTTATAACTGATTTTGTAGGCTTATATCATATAAAATACCAGCAGAATGGAATGAAAAGTGGGCGTATCAGGAGGCTTGGTTAGGGCGTGGTTAAGGGTGTATCTGGGCGGGGTTAGGGTGGAAAGTAGGCGTGGTTTGCATAATTAGGGGCGTTCCCACCTGTCAAAAATGAGTTTGACGGAAAGTGGTTCGCTTTACTACTCTCTTCCCGTCCAGTGTTGGGAAGGTCAGGCATCGCAAAAGACACAATTGGACTCTCCTTGGGGATTTGTGATTTAGAAGAACGCACATTTCTTTGCTGTGCTTTTGCCAGCTTAAGTCTTTTCATTTTTCTAGCGAGAGGATGAGTGCTTCCATCCTCATGTGAAGCTGAACCACTAGCCATAAACATAGGCCAGGGCCTCAGCCGTTCCTTGCCACTCCGTGTCGTAAATGGCATATTGGCAAGTTTACGCTTCTCCTCAGACGCTTTTAATTTTGATTTTTGGGTCATTTTACTGAACTTTTGTTTTTTGGATTTTACATGCTCTCTACTATGACATTGGGCATCGGCCTTGGCAGACGACATTGATGGCATTTCATCGTCTCGGCCATGACTAGTGGCAGCAGCTTCAGCACGAGGTGGAAGTGGATCTTGAACTTTCCCTATTTTAACCTCCACATTTTTGTTCTCCATTTTTTAATGTGTGGAATTATATGCCAGTATCATTAGCAATGGCCTACTACTATATACTATATACCGCGCACAACTGAAATGCACCACAGGTATGGATGGATAGTATACTTGACGACACAGAGGTAGGTAGAGCAGTGGCCTTCCGTACCATACTGCTATATATACTGGTGGTCACTGTCAGCAAACTGCAAAACTAAAATGCACCACAGGTATAGAATATTGATGGATAGTATACTTGACGACACAGAGGTAGGTAGAGCAGTGGCCTTCCGTACCGTACTGCTATATATACTGGTGGTCACTGGTCAGCAAACTGCAAAACTAAAATGCACCACAGGTATAGAATCTAGATGGATAGTATACTTGATGACACAGAAGTAGGTAGAGCAGTGGCCTTCCGTACCGTACTGCTATATATACTGGTGGTCACTGTCAGCAAACTGCAAAACTGAAATGCCCCACAGGTATAGAATCTAGATGGATAGTATACTTGACGACACAGAGGTAGGTAGAGCAGTGGCCTTCCGTATCATACTGCTATATATATTGGTGGTCACTGTCCGCAAACTGCAAAACTAAAATGCACCACAGGTATAGAATCTAGATGGATAGTATACTTGACAACACAGAGGTAGGTAGAGCAGTGGCCTTCCGTATCGTACTGCTATATATACTGGTGGTCACTGTCAGCAAACTGCAAAACTAAAATGCACCACAGGTGTAGAATCTAGATGGATAGTATACTTGACGACACAGAGGTAGGTAGAGCAGTGGCCTTCCATACCGTACTGCTATATATACTGGTGGTCACTGTCAGCAAACTGCAAAACTAAAATGCACCACAGGTATAGAATCTAGATGGATAGTATACTTGACGACACAGAAGTAGGTAGAGCAGTGGCCTTCCGTACCGTACTGCTATATATACTGGTGGTCACTGGTCAGCAAACTGCGAAACTAAAATGCACCACAGGTATAGAATCTAGATGGATAGTATACTTGACGACACAGAGGTAGGTAGAGCAGTGGCCTTCAGTACCGTACTGCTATATATATACTGGTGGTCACTGGTCAGCAAAACTCTGCACTGTACTCCTCCTATATAATATACTGGTGGTCCCCAGTACCCACAATAAAGCAGTGTGAGCACAGATATATGCAGCACACTAAGCACAGATATGGAGCGTTTTTCAGGCAGACAACATATACTGGTGGTCACTGGTCAGCAAAACTCTGCACTGTACTCCTATATAATACAGCTGCTCCCCAGTCCCCACAATTAAGCAATAAGCACAAACGGAGAGGACGCCAGCCGCGTCCTCTCCCTAACATTACATGAGTGAAAATGGCAGCGACGCGCGGCTCCTTATATAGAATCCGAATCTCGCGAGAACCCGACAGCGGGATGATGACGTTCTTGCGCGCTTGGGTTAACCGAGCCATACGGGAGAATCCGAGTATGCCTCGGACCCGTGTAAAATGGGTGAAGTTCGGGGGGGTTTGGTTTCCGAGGAACCGAACCCGCTCATCACTAGTATATGATACGATTACTAGAGCGGCCACCACATCATACACTTTAAGGGACATAGCAGAGCTGCTGCACATGCCCAGTGGTAGCAGCTACTTCTACGAAGTTTGCTGTGTGTGTGGATCTGAGTTGTCATGCAGTACACTGGACCAGAGAGTAGCTACCAGGGAGAATAGACAGGAGCCTTACCATGAGGTGGGAGAATGTGTGCTTAGAAATGCATTACTGGTTTTATTATATTTGTGTTTATATTTATTATGGTATGTTTAACCTTTTCCCAACCACTTATCTTATTATATTATTTAAATACAGCCTGTACCCTTGACCATGGTTTCTCAAACTTGGTCCCCAGGATCCCACACAGTTCATGTTTTCTAGGTCACCAGGCAGGTGCACTGTGCCTCATCAACTGTCACATTTAAAAAAAATCCACAGGTATCCTGGAAAATTAACTGTGTGGGGTCCTGGGGACAGAGTTTAAGAACCTATGCCCTAGACCATCTATAGTGTTAAATATTAATACTGAGTATTCCATACATTGCCCAGTGTATAAAAAGACCAATGTCCAGGGTCATTAATAGGTTCCTATACTGTTTCCCCAGACTCATGCACTTGCTCCAATGTTCCACAGAGTGGGAGATTGTGGACTGTATTTAGAAACCCCCCTCTAGAAATCCTGTGTTTGCCACTGCACACCTGCAGTGCACGTGATTTTGCCCAACTGCTAACAAATTTGCTGCTGCGTGCAACTCTGAATTACCCCCCAGATGTCAATACTTGCTCCTGACTGCCCTGCATCACAGCCAGTGGGTGGGCTGGGAAATGTTATCCTTTTCCTTCCAGCCCCAGTTGCGGGAGAAAATGAAGGAGAAGCTGTTAATGGGTCACTGTCCACTTGAGTTGACAATTTTCTCCCCAGCAGGTCTTTGCACCTCTGCAGACTTGTGTCTTCCGGAAAGAGAGATACAATGTAAGCTTTAAACCTAGGATCGAGCGCAGTGGCCAAAATGTAGTGCTCTGATTTCAACAGATTGATGACCCTTGAATCCTGGCAAAGTGAATGATGGGCTCCATCCACAATTCCCACATACTTAGCGGAATTGCTCCGTCTCAGCTCATCCTTCAATTTCTCCAGTTGCTTCTGCAAAAGCCTGATGAGAGGAATGACCTGACTCAAGTTGGCAGTGTCTGAACTGACTTCACGTGTGGCAAGTTCGAATGGCAAATTCGAAGGGTTGGAGAACCTTGCACAACACAGAAATCATTCTCCACTGCGCTTGAGTCAGGTGCATTACCCCTCCTTTGCCTATATCGTAGGTGGATGTACAGGCTTGAATGGCTTTTTGCTGTTCCTTCATCCTCTGAAGCATATAGAGTGTTGAATTCCACCTCATTACCACCACTTGCTTCAGGTGATGGCAGGGCAGGTTCAGGAGTGTTTGCTGGTGCTCCAGTCTTCGGCACGCATTCGCTGAATGTCGAAAGTGGCCACCAACAGCATCTCCTGGATGCCCCTTTCATTTTTCAAAAATAGCATTAGCCACACTGTTAGGCTATATTGGAGCGTCATAGAATTGTATTCCATTGAGCTTGGTTATCTTTAGATGCTTGTGTCTACCTTTTTCATTGCTGGATAATTGAAATACTGTTTTAATCCTCAAAGAACTTTTCTGGCTCTGCAAAACTCCTAATAACAGGAATTTGCACATTTGTATGGGGATGTCTCGACACCCGCATGGGACTGCACATAGCTGTAGGGAAGGTTAAATCCATCTGGCAATCTATCGTTCCCATCTATATGGACTGTACACATGGAAATGGTAATTAACCCTCTTTATTTGTTCATATAGAGGAATTTTATTTCAGACATTTATTACAATGCCACTTTTTGGACTCTTATTACCCATTTTATGAAGATATATGTATTGTATATGGGTATTTCCAACATGTTTTTTTTTAAATTATGTTATGGTAATAAATAAAATTTATATACAGTATGTATAGTATATTCTAACATGGGTTATTTTGCTTTGGTAGTATCTGCACATTATTGAGCTGTTCTTGTTTCCTAAACTGTTGAACAAAAGAGGCCTGATTCAGAGCCACAGACAATACGAACACAAAGAAAACATTCACATGGTTGTTTTTTTGCAATTGTGCATGCACGAAAATTTCTAAAAACTCCTGTGGCGCATGCATTACACAGAGTGTATGCACAAAGGTGCTGTTGCAATCAGGAGAAAAAATTAATTTTTCCTGAAAAGAGATGGGTGTTCCTAGGAAGTGTTGCAGGTATGTCAATGCAAGTGGCTGTGTTCACGGACGCACATCTGCAGACATAGGAAACCCAAGTCATGCATAGAAGCTGCACCTACCATATGTCTGGTGCAAGTTTCAATGATGGCATATAAGCAGTGTCGGACTGGGTCATGAAGGGCACATCGGGGAATGCTGCTATAGAGGGCCCATGATTAAAGGTGTAGCCAGGTTCCAGTGGTGGCGTGGCCACCCACCAAACAGGTTTGACTAACCATTACATGTTCTGTGCCCCTTGGTAAATATATAATTAACCAAATTATTGTGAAGTATAATGTAACATATGTATAATGCATAAATCCAGTGCACTAGGATAGTCTGGAACTTGATCCCTAGAGGAGGAGGAGGGCCCACAGGCAGAAGGGTCCTCCGGTGGTTTCCCCTGTTCCCCTGTGGGCCAGTTTGACACTGCATATATGGGCACACAGTTCAGCTGAACAGATGTACAGCCATGGCCAAAAGTTTTGAGAATTACACAAATATTAATTTTCACAAAGTCTACTGCCTCCGTTTTTATGATAGCAAATTGCACATACTCCAGAATGTCATGATGAGTGATCAGATAAATGGCAAATGACATTGAACTTAATCCCAAAAACAAAATTTCCACTGCATTTCAGCCCTGCCACAAAAGGACCAGCTGACATCATGTCAGTGATTCTCTCTTTAACACAGGTGAGAGTGTTGACGATGACTAGGCTGGAGATCACTCGTGCTGATTGAGTTAGAATAACAGACTGGAAGCTTTAAAAGAAGGGAGGTGCTTGAAATCATTGTTCTTCCTCAATTAACCAACTGCAAGAAAACATGTGCAGTCATCATTGCTTTGCACAAAAAGGGCTTTGCAGGCAAGGATGTTGCTGCCAGTAAGATTGCACCTAAATCAACCATTTATCAGATCATCAAGAACTTCAAGGAGAGAGGTTCAACAGTTATGAAGAAGGCTTCAGGGTGCCCAAGAACATCCAGCAAGAGCCAGGACCGTCTCCTAAAGTTGATTCAGCTTTGGGATCGAGGCACCAGCAGTGCAGATCTTGCTCCAAAATTGCAGCAGGCAGGTGTGAGTGCATCTGCATGCACAGTGAAGTGAACACTTTTGGAGGATGGCCTGGTATCAAGAAGGGCAGCAAAGAAGCCACTTTTCTGCAGGAAAACATCAGGGGCAGACTGATATTCTGCAAAAGGTACTGCTGAGGACTGGGGTAAAGTCCTTTACTCTGATGAATCCTCTTTCAGATTGATTGGAAAAACGCTTGTCCAGAGAAAGATAGGTGAGCACTACCAGCAGTCCTGTGTCATGCTAACAGTAAAGCATCCTGAGATCATTCATGTGTGGGGTTGCGTCTCAGCCAAGAAAGTCAGCTTACTCACAATTTTGCCTAAGAACACAGCCATGAATAAAGAATGGTACCAAAACATCCTCCAAGACCAACTTCTCCTAACCATCCAAGAACAGTTTGGTGATGAATAATGCCTCTTCCAACATTATGGAGCACCTTGCCATAATGAAAAAGTGATAACTAAGTGGCTCTGGGAACAAAACATAAAAATTTTGGATCCACGGCCAGTAAATTCCCCAAACTTTAATCCCATTGAGAAATTGTGGTCAATCTTCAAGAGGTGGTTGGACAAACAAAAACCCACAAATTCTGACAAATTCCAAGCATTGATTAGGCAAGAATGGGTGACCATCAGTCTGTACAGTATGTGGCCCAGAAGTTGATTTTCAGCATGCTAGGGCAAATTGCAGAGGAGTTGAAAAAGAAGGGTCAACACTGCAAATATTGACTTTTTGCATAAACTTTTGACTCTTTGCATAAACTTAATGTAATTGTCAATAAAAGCCTTTGCCACTTATGAAATGCTTACTGTATAATTCTACTTCAGTATACCATAGTAAAATCTGACACAAAGGTCTAAAAACACTGAGGTAGCAACCCTTGTGAAAACCAATATTTGTGTCATTCTCAAATCTATTGGCGATGGCTGTACACAAGGGAAAAAGTTTGTAGTAGCATTTGCATAAATTCACAGATGGGGGAGCCGCCAATAAACGTTGCTGCGTGGACTTTTGTGCACTTATGTGCTGTACATAATATATGAACTTCTAAACCTGATATGTATAATATTGTAAATTCCAAAATTTTAGAAATAAGATTAGGAACTTGGGGCATGGTCATGGCATGGTACAAATTGGGGCATTGTTGCATCACGATTGAGACATGACTCCACACACACTGTGTGCACACTGGTTTACTGCTGAATTGGACAGATCTCCCAAATTTCCCATATCAGATATTTGGCATGTGAAGGTGGTGGCTGGAGAGACACAGTGGGGGGCATAGGGCTAGAGAGGCAGAGGCTGAAGAGGCACAGAGAAGAACATGAAGCTGATACTTGAGGGGCATGCATTTTATGAAATCACACACTGTATTTAGAAGAATGTACTTTTAACTCATGTCTTCCAGTTAAATGTACAGTACTTGCAAGTTTGTGATGTCTGAAACCTTTATAAGTGATCTTTTGTTTCTGTCTGAAAATATTACAAGCTTGACTATCAGAGACTAGGGGTTGACATTTAGCAGCCATTCCCTGTCATTTTAATTAAGCAGAATAATTTCACTATAACATGGACTAGTGCTCTGCTAGTAGGGTTTTAGCTATTTTAAATGTTAATTGAAAATTCCCATTTGTTTGTAAACTACTGCTGAGAACATGTGCTGTGAAGTGTGCTCTCTTTCTGCTTACCAGTTTCGTGTTAAAGAGAGGTTACAATGTGAAGAAAATATTATATATTGTATTTTTATTTTGTTTTTCTGCAGAAAAAAAATGCAAACAGTTAAAAGTTCTACTTGAAAAACAGACATATCACTAATGATGTTACTAATTTCTAACCACTTAGTGTTAGAAGGCTGAGTATGATCCCTTCACTGTTGGGTTTGATTACTTGTCATCTTAAACCATTCTTCCACTTGACAGTAGATTTGTGTATGTAAAATTAGTCTTTTGCCCATCACCTGATGAAAAATATTAGATGTAAGCACATAGAATAGGCGTGCATATTGGCACTGTGTGGTTAACAAAATGCAGGTCTCTGCCGTCAATAACAAGAGAGAAAAGATGACATATGATATGGTGGAGTGATAATTGTGGTGACATAAAGGGCTGATGTGAATAGGGTTCAATTTCTATATATTCATTTTTAATTAGCACTCCCTCTTTTATATCTTTTATATAAATGTTTATTTTCTTTTGCCTGCATTTGTTTATTTATTATGATGCACCTATTGTTTAAAATGTTTAATACATACATTTAGTTAGTTAATTAATTAATTAATAGTACCAGTGACACAAGCAGACTGAAAGCAGGTATTTGTAATTTTATTTCTTACTAGAAAGTTTTGAACAATTCAGAGTTAAAAAAAAAAAACTCTTTTCTGTGAAGGAGCTTACAGGAAAGATGTCACTCACTTATTAGATAACTAGGTGATTCATCGCGCCCTACGGGCGCTCTTCACACCGTCGTGAGGGGCTAAGCCCCCTTAACCCTTGCACACCCTTGTGGCGTGCAATATTTTTATTATATGGTGTATTACGTCCAATCATAATTGTGTGAGTGGTTAAATATTGCATGGACAAAGGACGTGCAATGGTTAAGGGGTAGAAGCCCCTTGCAACGGCGTGAACAGCGCACGCAGGGCCTGGTGAATCACCTAGTAGGTGCTTTGGTTGGTGGAGTAGAGGGTGCGGGGAAGAGGTGGATGGGATCCTGGGGTATCACGGGGGAGGTGGTTGTGGTAGTGCTGCAGGTGGTGGAGGGGCTGGTGCGCTGGTGCCGCAGATGGGGGGAGGGTGCGTGGGTGCCGCGGGTGGTGGTCCAGAGCCACTGCAGGTGGGGGAGGAGCAGTTGAGGGGTTGCCTCGGGTGGGGGAGGGGCGGATGCGATGGTGCGGCGGGAGGTACGGGTGCCGGGTCGCTGCGGGTGGGGGAGGGGGACCGGAGCTACTGCGGGTGCTGGAGGGGATGTGTGGGGGTGCCACGGATGGGGCCTGGAGGTACTGTGAGTCGGGGAGGGGCGGGTAATGTTTATCCTGCTTCTCCTCCTGTCAGCTCCTCCCTTTGGCAGTGGCTCTCCCAGAGACTCGCAGCCAGTCACTATTGTTAGCGCCAGTGTCCCAACGCACCACATTACAGGGAAGAAGATGCACGCAAAAAACTACAGCTCCCAGCAGCCCTAAGGGCTGGAATGCTTCGGAGCTAAGGGCTGCTGGGAGCTGTAGTTTATTTAGTGCGTCTACTTCCCTGTAATGCGGCACGTTGGGACACTGGTGCTAACAATAGTGACTGGATGGCAGAACTGAGTGACTGGCTGAATCAGTGTAAAAGGTGAGAGTGCTGTGCAGTGTCAGTGACACTGCACACAGGGCCGGCGCTAGCCGCTCAGCAAAGGGATGCAGTGCAGGGAGGCACCAGGAAGGAGAGGCGTTCTCCGTGCTCTGCATCCCTGTGCTGAGCTGCTGCTGCTATCCCTGCTGCTGCTGCCGGCTGCTGTCACACATGCAGTGGCGCCGGCAGCACAAAACCTACTCACCCCCTCAGCGCCGGCAGCGCAAAGCATCCTCTCCCCCTCCCTTCCCCTGTGTGACATTCAGTGGCCAGGCGGGAGCCAAAGGGGGCAGAGCTAGATGGGACTATGCTGCAACAGGAGGGTTAACTGCTACAGTTTCAGCCAGCCAGACTTCATTAGATAAGTGTCTGGAAAGAGAGTGAGTGTGTGTGTGTGTGTGTGTATATATATACAGTGTCTGTATTTACTGTATATATGTGTGACTGTGTATGTGTGTAATATATGTACAGTATGTATGTGTGTATGTGTGTGTGTTCGCCTAGGGGTCCCAGAAGCTACCTGTTCCTGGATAGTAGACTTCCTGACAGATAGGACACAGGTAGTGAAAGCGGGGGAATTCACCTCTCAAGCGCGGTCCATTAGTACAGGGGCCCCTAAGGGCTGTGTCCTCTCACCCATGCTCTTCTCCCTGTACACAAATGACTGTACCTGAGAGGCGCAATCAGTAAGGATCATCAGATTCGCCGATGACACCACCGTCATCGGCCTCATCAAGGACGGGGATGAATCGGCCTATAGACGGGAAGTAGACCGGCTGGCCCAGTGGTGCATCCACAACAACCTTGATCTCAAACCCCTCAAAACTGTCGAGATGATAGTGGACTTCAGGAAGAAGTCATCTAGTGCACCTCCGCTAACGATTGCTGACAGTGTGGTATCGCTAGTGGACTCCATAAAGTTTCTAAGGACCACAATCTCCCGGGACCTTAATGGGGGTCCAGTGCTGACGCCACTGTTGGGAAAGCGCTGCTGAGGTTGTTTTTCCTCAGGCAACTAATGAAGTTCAACATCCCACAGAAGCTTCTGCTCCTCTTCTACTCGGCGATTGTGGAGTCAGTACTGTGCTCCTCGATACTCGTATGGTACAGCTCCGCCAGCGCGAGGGACAGATGCAGGCTCCAAAAGGTGGTCAGAACCGCAGAGAAGATCATCGGGGCCGACCTTCCCTCAGTCCAGGACCTGTACCTGTCCAGAGCTAAAAAGCGGGCAATGAAGATAGTAAAAGACCAGCTACACCCTGGCCACAGCATGTTTAACTTGCTTCCTTCAGGCAGGCGTTACAGGGCTGTCCCCGCCAGGTCCACCAGAAGCCTCAAAAGTTTCTTTCCCCAAGCGGTCCGCCTGCTGAACTCCGGAACATTGACTGACTAGACATACATGTAACTAACTTGTGTCCCTACGGTATACCTATCTGTGTGACTTTAATTGCCCCCCGCCCCCCACCTGCTTATCTGTTACCTACTTGGCTGTTGTATAGCAAACCGAAGACAAATTCCTAGTATACGCAGGTATACATGGCCAATAAAGCTGATTCTGATAGATATATATATATATATATATATCTATGTGTCTGTTGTGTGTGTATGTGTGACTGCGGCATAATGTGTGTAAGTGTCACTGGTACAGGGGGCGTTACGTGTGCAAGTGTCACTGGTACAGGGGGCGTTACGTGTGTAAGCGTCACTGGTACAGGGGGCGTTAGGTGTGTAAGTGTCACTGGTACAGGGAGTGTTACGTGTGTAAGCGTCACTGGTACAGGGGGTGATACGTGTGTAAGCGTCACTGGTACAGGGGGCGTTACATGTGTAAGCGTCACTGGTACAGGGGGTGTTACGTGTGTAAACGGCACTGGTACAGGGGGCGTTATGTGTGTAAGCGGCACTGCTACAGGGGGCGTTACGTGTCTAAGCGGCACTGGTACAGGGGGCGTTACATGTCTAAGCGGCACTGGTACAGAGGGCGTTATGTGTGTAAGCATCACTGCTACAGGGGGCGTTACATGTGTACGCGTCACTGGTACAGGGGCATTACGTGTGTAAGCATCACTGCTACAGGGGTCATTACGTGTGTAAGCGTCACTGGTACAGGGGGGCGTTACGTGTGTAAGCATCACTGGTATAGGGGGGGCGTTACGTGTGTAAGCAGCACTGGTACAGGGAGCGTTACGTGTGTTAGCGTCACTTCTACAGGGGGCATTACGTGTGTAAGCGTGACTGGTACATGATGGCGTTACGTGTGTAAGTGGCACTGCTACAGGGGGCGTTACATGTGTAAGCGGCACTGTTACATGGAGCGTTACATGTGTAAGCGGCACTGCTACAGGGGGCGTTATGTCTGTAAGCGGCATTGCTACAGGGGACGTTACGTGTGTAAGCGTCACTGGTACAGGGAGCGTTACGTGTGTAAGCGTCACCGGTACAGGAGGCGTTACGTTTATAAGCGTCACTGCTACAGGGGGCATAACTTGTGTAAGCGTCACTGGTACAGGGGGGCATGACATGTGTAAGAGTCACTGGTTCAGGGGGCGTTACATGTGTAAGAGTCTCTGGTACAGGGGGCATTACATGTGTAAGTGTCTCTACTACAGGGGTATTATGTGCGCTGTTCATTTGTAAAGTATGCAAGGGTGCAAATTTATAGTTTGTAGGGGGGCGCCGAACACCGTAGCACTGGCCCTGACTGCACACCCACTGCACTGCACAGCACTGTCACCTTTTACATGGATTCAGTGTCCAGGCATTACCCTCCGCGATATCACCCACTCTATCCATTACATTAGCCATCTCGGGGCTTCCAGGCCGGCAGGCCAGGTGCTGTGTTGTGGAGTCGGGGCCTCTGGGGATCTGGGCGTGGCTGTGGCTGGGAGGCACTTCTCTGACTTCACTCCGGGGCTCAGAGAGTATGCGGCGCAGGGAGGGCTATGAAAGCCTTCCGCTGCGCCGTTTGCATACACATCTATGCTGGTGGCCGTAGCAGCTTTTGTTCCACCTGCACTGCGGCTAGGGAGTGGGGATTGTTGATGGCGGAGGGGGCAGGCGGACTGGCAGCAGGACATAGGACGCTGCAGTAAAAGTGTTTTGTTTCCCCTATCTACAGTGCACAGACTTGCTGCAGATGCAGTGGCATACCCTCCATGTGTATCTTTTTGGCAGGTACAGTACCTTTTTTTATGGTCTGTACCGTTTTTTGACTCTCCAAGCTTCCATTGAAAGTATATGAAAAGAGGTGTGGTCACGCCACTGTACCCGTGGCCACGCCCCTTTTTGAATGTGTATCAATGTTTATGTGTAAAGTGTTGGAGGGTATGATGCTGCAGGTGCAATGGGGCCTTTTTTGGGATGTGGGGCTGGAGCTGCAGCTTCATCAGTCCCATTGCTAATCCTGCTCTGTGAAAACACAGCAGGCAAAGGGCAGAGCCTCCCATTGGATGTAACCTTTGTGGGAGGGCGTTTCTCACCCAATCAGCTGTGGAATGGTGCCACTCCCAGCATTAGAGATCCAGGCACAGAGTCACAGGGCTATTATATAGGAGACATTTATCTTCTCCATTAATACCCGACTCCTAAAACATTTAATTGTAGAGAGCAAGTCATTGTTCTCTAAAGCGCTTAGCATTTTGCTTTTTTTTGCAGCAAACAGAAAAACATTAAGCAAAACCTTAAAACATACCTTATATAATACCATCTGTAAATGATGTTATATGAGGAAAATCTTTATCTCAGCCAAAAACTGCAAGGACATCTGAATCTTATACAAGTCCCTGCAGGCTGCCGCAACTCCTCACATTCTCCTCCATTCATTCAGCAATTACACTGTGCTATAATCCGGAAGATGCACAGCTCAGCAGCTCCTGGTTAGGTTATCTTAACTGGCTTTAATAAGTCTTCTGGTAACTAGTCATGTGTGCAGACCGGGGCCAATATTTACTAAAAAAAATTGAGTTTGTCCGATTTGTGTTTTTTTTTCTAAGTCCCAACACGGGAATTCACTAAGCACAAATCTCGGCAGTGTTTGGACTATTCGTAATAGTTTGAATGACAAAGTTCAGAAATACGAATGAATAGACCATCGGTCAAACACGGCTGTTATTTCATACAACACGGGTATTCACTATTCATTCGTATTTGGGTGTTAGTCTCTGAGTGCTCAATTGCGGTCATATTATTTTGCGAATCGTAAAAAAAATCAGCAACAAAATAGACCTGCTTTTTTCAGCCGTGTTTACATGTGTTGACACTTACAAATCATTCACACCGACTTATCATGCCTATAAAAGGGACACACACTTGTCTCATCCAAAATAATTTATTGCCTTATGTTTGCTGGAGTAAATTTGGAGTTTTAAAAGTCAATACACATTTTTCAACATATATCCATTATTACACACATTAGTGTTAAAAGTTATAGGGGTATATGCAATTCACGGCGAATCGCGGCAAATTATCGCCGTTTTTTAATTCGACACAATTCGACAGGTGAATTCCGGCAGGTTGCTGCCGGAATTCACCATATTCAATGAAAAACGGATTCGACAGTCCCGCGGGCGAAAAACAACCGATTTGCCGGATTTTGCAGCGATTTAAAAAAACGGGAAAAAACAGGAAAAACCCGTAAAAAAAAATGGCGTGTGGTCCCCCCTTCAAAGCATAACCAGCCTCGGGCTCTTCGAGCTGGTCCTGGTTCTAAAAATGCGGGGAAAAATTGGGCAGGGATCCCAGCTAGTGGAGCCCGATGCTGGTGTAAAAAATACGGGGGACCCCTACTCTTTTTGTCCCCCGTATTTTTTGCACCAGCACCAGGCGCAGAGCCCGGTGCTGGTTTTAAAAATACGGGGGATCCCCTGTCAATTTTCCCCCTGCATTTTTAGAACCAGGACCAGCTTGAAGAGCCCGAGGCTGGTTATGCTTTGGAGGGGGGACCCCACGCCATTTTTTTCAGGGATTTCACCATTCCATCTATAAAAAAAAAATATATATTATTTTTAAAAATATATAAATAATACTTGTGCCTCCCAAAAAGACAAACCAAGTACCTAATCCCTTCTAATATAAATAGATCTGATATTACCACGAAAAAAAACCACAAAAAAAACATGTTTTAAATTTTTTTTATTGGTTTCACCCTCCAAAGTGTGGCGGATTGAAAATGACGAATTTGCTGTCTAAAAGCACTGCTGTCGAATTTCCAAACTTGAATTGAATATGCTTTTGTCGAATTGCAGCACTTGTATCATTGCAGAAAAGTCGAATTTGCAAAAAGTCGAATTTCAAAAAGTCGAATTTTGAAAGTCCGTTTTTTTGACGGAAAGCACTGAATTGCATTGACGAATTATTTTTTTGGCGAAAAATACCCGAAATTCGACAATTTCGGGAATTCGACCGCAATTGCATATACCCCATAATATCTTTCATTTTGTGGGTTCTGCCTCAGGTTTTTAAATATGATTACTCATTTTTAACACACACAAACATGCCAAAACAATAATGTCATTCATTTTGGGTATTCAATTTTAAAAATTTAATTAAACATATTAGGACACTTTTACACAACTCTATTGTGTTTTTCTTGTAAAATCATCTACAGAAGAAATGTAAACCAGTTTTAATTCACATTGTAAGTTGCATTGGTCATGGATGATTCTGCCTGGCTGCCAATTATTGTGTCTGCAGGATATAAGAATGATTGGAATCTAGAAATAGTAATGATTAAAAAAAAAATCAAGTGGTCTGGTTACTTCCTGCTAAACATATTCTGCCTGGCTGCCAATTATTGTGTCTGCAGGATATGAGAATGATTGGAATCTAGAAAGAGTAATGATTAGAAAAAAATCAAGTGGTCTGGTCACTTCCTGCTAAACATATTCTGCCTGGCTGCCAATTATTGTGTCTGCAGGATATGAGAATGATTTGAATCTAGAAAGAGTAATGATTAGAAAAAAATCAAGTGGTCTGTTTACTTCCTGCTAAACATATTCTGCCTGGCTGCCAATTATTGTGTCTGCAGGATATGAGAATGATTGGAATCTGGAAAGAGTAATTATTAGAAAAAAATCAAGTGGTCTGGTTACTTCCTGGTAACATTTATGTGCAGCTCAAACAACATTTCCCTTCTCCAAAAAAATTCAAAGATGATAAAGAATAAATGTGCGTACAAATTTCCTGTTGTTGTTTGTACCACTTATAATTAAGGATGTTGTACAAATTGTAAAGGAGCTAAGTGTTATATCTATTTTGACAAACATACACTTACTAAGTATTTTGATTTACTTCTCTGAAATTAAAAATGTGCGGTTTATTTGTTAATTTTTTTTGGGTGGCTGCTTGTCCTGCCCTTTGCCTTTACCACTGTCATGTTGGCGTGCTCTGGTGAAGCGTCTTGGTGGTGATGACACTGGCGTGATATTTGGAGTAGTCGTACCAGAACTGCTGCTGCTTTGCTGTTGGTGCATGGATCTGAGTGTTTCATTGAGGTTAGTGAGGGTGGCATTTAGTTCACGTGTAGCAGCATTTTGATTGTCTACAATTCGGAATAAAGTTTCATTTATCTTTTGATTGTTTTGAAACATGTTCATATAGCTTTGCTGTTGTCTGTGCTGTTCTTCCATTAGTCTGTGCTGTTCTTCCATTATGTGCTGTAAGTTGCCTATGACCTGTGTAATGTCTGCACGCATGAGTTCCATGGTATTGCCAATTCTCGTGGTTTGTTCATTTTGTCTACTCATATTTCTGGTTATTCTTCTGAGGTGACATGGTAGGCTTGCAAACATTTGTGTCTGCCTACGCAGGCAATATTCATTAGTGGCCTGCTGTCTTCCAAAACATGAGATCAGGGCCTTGTGTTACTGGTGTTGTTGGGCTGTGTTGTGGTGGTGGTGTGCTTTGCTGTGGTGGTGTACTCACAGGTGCTGGGGGGCTGATTCCTTGGCTTAATGGCTGCATTTCTAACATGATTGTCTCATACATGTCACTGTGTTGCTGTTGTTGTGGAGGGATGCTGTTACCAGGACTAGAAGCTGTAATTTTGAAAAAATATACATTAGCTATCCATATGTTTGAGATATTATAACAAATGACTAAACATGGAACAGATGTCATTGACTGTTGCTTTCAGATCTCCTGCCTAGCAACATCATCACTCATGACTTAAATACATACATATGCCTGTTTGTGGCAAATATGTCTGGTTACTTCATTGTGAAAGCAAACACATTAGTTTTATTGTAGATCAGACATACTCCACCATAAAAACACATTGTAATCCATAATGTGTTACCTTATAGCTTTTCAAAAACAAACATAGTAATGTTTTTATATGTGTTTCTGTTGCAGCATCTTACACACAATGTGCTACTGTATGGCTGAAGTGGACATCTTTACAGGATGTATACAGGATCTTTACAGGATGTGGACAAGGCCATTTTCCTAAGATTCCATTTCATGTTTTACTGACTTCGGTAAGTATATCAGAATTTGATGTGTTTTGACTTAATGCATGTAAGTAAAAGTTTTATTACGATCTGAAATTTATAACATTTATTTCAGTTTGATACTCACAATCAAGATGATGGGAGTGTGGTTCACGTCTTGGAGGTGTGTCCAAAATTTGGAGTGGGGGGACCGAACATACTGTCAATAATCTTTGTGCTGGGGTATCCTGCTGTGGTTGGCCCTAGACATCAGACCTTGCTCTCTTTGCTGCCACATGTTTTTTTTGGTGGTGTGTTACAGAAGTCCGACTTCTGCTGCTCCAGACTTCTTTTGATGGACCTAGTATTGAAAGTAAAATTTTGTTATGGCCATTCCTTTACAAATATACCCTATACTACAATGGACACTTTACCTGCTTCCACAGCGTCATCATCATCAGATGTCATGGGAGTTACTGTAGGACGACCAGTACTGCTTTTTTCCAACACTGTAAAACCAAAATAAAAAATCATGTATTCATGCTATTGTTGAAACATCCACCCATTATGCTTATAAACATTAATTCTATAAAAAATGCTTGTTTAAAAAAAAAACAAAAAAAACATTAGGACCGTAAACCAAAAAACACTACATAAAACAATAAACATTGTCCAATAGCCTTATGCACTATGGAAAGTGCAACACAGGAAAACATGTACAGGACACAGACATAGGACACAATTAAAAATACATACACTAACAACCAAAAACACACACATCTTCATTTTGTAATGAAAGGAAAAAAATTACAGATGCAATATAGAAATTGCTCTGTGATGTGGCACTCCAAACACACATTACCACTATATGAGCCAAACAAAAACAAAACAAAAAAAATATATATATATATCTATATATATATATATATATATATATAAATAATTAGGCTGCAGTGTTGTGTCAGGGTACAAATACAGACTCAAACTGAACAAGCAAATAGTGTTTTTAAAAAAAAAAAGAAATATTACATTCAGTACTAATGACATTACACATGTAAGTGGTTTCCAAACCACTTTCCACTACTCCAGCCTCTAACATGACAACCACTATTTTTGCAACATTGCACATGGATAACCTAAATATAAAACATAGTCCAAATTAAAAACTTAAAAATGTGCAAAAGGAAAACATTATTGCTGGACAATTCAATGACACACCAAGTCCAAACTACACATGGAAAATATACTGAAAAAAAACACATGACATACAATAAAGTAAGATGTTACATTGGCTTTTGTAGAAAACATTACCAAAAACAATGTATTTACTGACACACACTTGAAGATGGGAGTAATATGCAACGTCACATGACACACGTTTGAAAAAAAAACAAAAAACAAAAGTAAGGTCATAGAATGTTAATGCAAATACACATGCTCACCATTCTTCCTGAATCCCGGACATGGGTTGCAGAGACTACTTCAGGAGGTATTACACTCCGCATGGGCTCCTCATACTCCAGATATCTTGCAATATAGGGCTGCCCACCACCGGTTTTTCGAGCCGACTTCGCCTCCTGGGCCATTTTGGACTTGACACGTCACTTTATGTCATAGTACCGTTTGCGGCACGTGTCCTCCGTCCGCTTGACCACCCCCTCACTATTGACAGCAGCAACAACTTTCACCCACAACACCGTCTTCTTCCGTGTTGGCACCTTGGCGGACTCAGGCCCAAATAGCTGCCGCTGATACTTCATCAGCTCCAGCACCAATGCCACATTTTCTGCATAACTAAACTTGACATTCCGTCCAGTCTTAGTAGTGGTGCGTGGCTGCGGAGCTCTCTGACTGTCACTATCACTGTCACTTGAGGCTGCTGCAGCAACCTCACCCACTTCCTCCACCTCACTAACATCACTCACACTCGCCTCCTCCCCCTGACCGACCTCCTCCCTCTCACTCACACCCTCCACCTCACCCACCTCTGAGCCACACATAATTGTGTGTCTAAACGCTTAACACAGAAAAAAAAAATACAAACAACACACTCCTCCACTACCACTGCACAAATCACACACACACACACACACACACACACACACACACACTGACAAGGGACTATAAATAAAAAATACTTGGACAAAAAATTAGACAAAACCACAAAAAACAAGACTACAAGAATGACAAGACTACTTTCAAACACAATACTACACTCAGAAATCGCAAACAACACTCCTCACCAAACCAAAAACTCACCTACCTCCACAGCACAACCTCCCTCCTCACCACTAACTAAACCCACGAGGTGCGGACAGTTTGGAGCATATTTATATGGTTGTGCACAGACTCTCCTACATCTGAAACACAACCAATCACGAACGGGGATGAAAAACGAAACTAAAAGTGAAAATGCGGCAGGGGTTTAAAAAAAAACCTGCCACGTTTAACTTAGAAAATAAACAAGCAAAAACAACAAAAACACGTACGCAAACGACAATGACGGCCGTAAATGTGCCAAAAAAAACCGACTGGCATCGACAACGGAAAACTCGAAAATCATAAAGTCGACTGCTTTGTAACTTTGCGTATATAGTTTCAAAAAGTTGCATGAAAATGCACCCGATACAAAATGAGTTAAAACACTACACAAACCAACTCAAACACAAATATTAGTAAATATAGGCCCGGGAGTTGTCATGCTGGGCTGTGTTCTGACTTGATTGCTGTAGCTGAGTTTAGAACCTTGCTTGGTGTCTAGAGATGTGTGGCAGACACTTTTCAGGTTTTGTGTTTTGGTTTTGGATCTAGATCTCCGTTCGTGTTTTGGATCTGGATTTGTTTTGCCAAAACCAACCTTTGTGGTTTTGGATTTGGTTTTGGATCTGGATATTTTTTTGAAAACATAAAAAGATCTAAAATCACAGAATTTGTGTTTTTTTTTTTGTTCCTATGGTATTATTTACCTCAATAACATTCATTTCCACTCATTTCAAGTCTATTCTGAAAACCTCACATGTCACAATATTGTTTTTAAGCCAAAAGGTTACACCAAGGTAGCTGGATGACTAAGCTAAGCGACACAATTGGGTGGCACAAATACGTGGCCCATCTAGGAGTGGCACTGCAGTGGCAGGCAGGATAGCACTTTTAAAAACTAGGCCTCAAAGAGCACATAATGCAAAGAAAAAAATGAGGTGCAAGATGGAATTGTCCTTGGAGCACCACCCACCCTTATGTTGTATAAACAGGAACTAAGGGGTCTATTTACTAAGCCTTGAATGGAGATAAAGTGGATGGAGAAAAAGTACCAGTCAAGCAGCTCCAAACTACCATGTCACAGGCTGGGTTTGAAAAATTGCAGGAGCTGGTTGGCTGGTGCTTTATCTCCATGCACTTTATCTCCATCTAAGGCTTAGTAAATAGACCCCTAAGCCTCTCTGTTTATCACCTGTGCTATTTGGGAGATCTGACTAGCATTTCTATACAGCAAATATCTGTGCAGAAACCGTTACCTGTCAGATTTTCTCTAAAGTGAAGTTTTGTGCTTTGCCAAAAACCAGTTACTTGGCAGCATTTCTCCACTGTAAAAATGACAGATGCAGCCGAGCTCAGTTTACCTGTGATACACACGTATGCACGCATCTTGGGAGCGATTTTGAAGGCTCGGGATCAGAGTAGCCGCTTATAACAAACTGCCAGGGTTCCCAGTGTAATTACTTACTTACTCATTACAAGGTTACAGGGCTGCTATCAGAAAGTGTAGGGCCCAGGACTGACTTAAAAGCCAGCCACCCCCCCCCCCCCCCCCCCCCAAAAAAAAAAAAAAGTGGATGTTGCTACAACGGACGTGGGGCATCAATTGGTGCGTAAACCATAGCCACACAAACTGCCCCGTAGCCACACAAACTGCCCCATAGCCTCACACACTGCTCCCATAGTTTGCCTCCATAGACACAAACACTGCCAAATAGCCTCACCCTCTGCCCCATAGTCGCACACTGACAAATGCTTCACACACTGCCCCCATAGCCTCACACACTGCCCCGTACTCTGCCCCATGGCTTACCCCATAGCCACACAAACTGTCCCATAGCAAAACAGAGTGCCCCCATATTCTGAGCCATAGTCACGTACACTGCCCCGTAGTCACACACTGCCCCCTTAGCCTCACACACTGCCCCATACTCTGCCCCATGGCTTACCCCATAGCCACACAAACTGTCCCATACCAAACCAGAGTGCCCCCATATTCTGAGCCACAGTCACACACTGCCCCCATAGCCACACACCCTATAGTTTGGCCCATGGCTTGCCCCCATAATCACACACACTGCCCTATAGCCTTCCCCCTTTGTCACACACACTGCCCCATAGCAACACACATTGCCCCATAATCTACCCCATAGTCACACACTAGCCCCATACACAGTGTAAAAGTCCAAGACACAATGGCCCAGACCATACACACACTTACACACTGTCCCGGGCCCCATATACCTGCATTTATGGATGTACCTCCTGCTGTTGCAGTGGCCCAGCCAGCTCTGAGTCTTTCGTCTCTAGGCCATCTTCTGTGTGGTAAGCCGGGAAGAGCATGGCCACCCCGCAACCAGAGGTAACAGAGGAGGATACTATATACTGTATATAATTATATATATATATATATCAGGGCAGTTTCTTGCCAATTTGCCTCCCAATGTGAGATTTAAAAAATGTGCCCCCCAACATAAAAAAGATGCCACCCTCCCCCTAGATATAAAAACAAAGAATTAGCGTGCGCCAAAGGCGTGCGTGGCTGCGAGCTCCTGGCAAGTGGTCGTGGTCTCGTTAAAATGGGCGTAGTCTCTTTAAAATGGGTGTGGCCTTGTCTGAAAAGACTACCTTACACCCCAGTTTTTGACCCTGCACCGACAGATCACGGCCACCACAGGTTAAAAAAAAAAATTCTACCATATTAAGCCCCACACAGTAATGCCCCCTGCACCATATTATGCCACACACTGCAATGCCCTTGATACATTAAATCCCCATTTTACACATTACAGCAGCAAGCCTCCCCATTTTACACATTACGGCAGGCAAGAGTCCCCATTTTACACATTACGGCAGGCAAGAGTCCCCATTTTACACATTATGGCTGGCAAGAGTCCCCATTTTACACATTATGGCTGGCAAGAGTCCCCATTTTATACATTACGGTAGTCAAATGTTCCCTTTTTACACATTACGGCAGGCAAGAGACCCCATTTTATACATTACGGCAGGCAAGTGTCCCCTTTTTGCACATTACGGCAGGCAAGAGCCCCCATTTTACACATTACAGCAGGCAAGTGTCCCCATTTTATACATTACGGCAGACAAAAGTCCCCATTTTATACATTACAGCAGGCAAGAGTACCTTTTCATATATTGTGGCAGGCAAGAGTCCCCATTTAATACATTACGGCAGGCAAGAATCCCCACTTTACACATTACGGCAGGCAAGAGTCCCCATTTTACAAATTACAGCAGGCAAGAGTCTCCATTTTACACATTGAGGCAGGCATGAGTCCTCATTTTACGCATTACGGTAGGCAAGTGTCTCCATTTTACCCATTACGGCAGGCAAGTGTCCTCATTTTACACATTACGGCAGGCATGTGTCCCCATTTGAGAGAAAGTTATACTTCCGTTTGCAGCGGTCCTCTTCCATCCTGCTTCCCGCTCTTCTTTGGCCCACACCGGTACGCCTCTCCCTCCTCCTACCTTGCTGACTTCCTGGTCGGCTCCCCCTCCTCCCCGTCATCAGTGCTCTGCTCGGGGGTGGAGTTTCATGTAAGGACAAGTTTGCATCGTGACGTCACGATGCAAATGCGTCATTGCACGAAACTCCACCCTTGAGCGAAGTAGTAATGACGGGAGGAAGAGGAGCACACAAACTGAGCACCTAGAGCCGCGGCGGGCGCCCCGTGAGAATGCACGCCATGCCTGCTGCAAGAAATGGGTCTGATATATATATATATATATATATATATAGAAGTACAGATCAGGAGCACTCACCAGTCTTTATAAGCCTTATTTTATTAGTAGCATCAGGAAATCAGCATAGGGGTATCAATGTTTCGGGACACACAGGTCCCTTTGTCAAGATCACAAGCCAGTGTGAGTAACCCACTTTTATACCCATATAGCCCTCCCGTTCATTAGATAAACAGAAACCCCTGTGTTGTAATCAGAAAAGTATATACAGAAGCGCTGAATATATCAGCACAAACAACACTTATAAAAGGAAGACAACATATATAGACATACACATACTTGCCTACCTGACCCTCTCCATGAGGGAGAAAATGCTCTGTTCCTGGACTTTCCTGGTAATGTATGATTGCCATCACCTGTGGTGAGCTAGTTAATTGATAAGAAAGGTGTTTCACCACAGCTGATGACAATCATACATTACCAGGAAAGCCCAGGAACAGAGCATTTTCTCCCTCATGGAGAGGGTCAGGTAGGCAAGTATGGACATACATCACAATTATATTAAAATCAATGTGTACACACTCACAGTAATATACTCAGAAAGCACAGAAACGCGGTTTGTGTTCCACTGCGCCATACTTCCTGTATTTGGAACGCATCTTCCGGTCACATGACCGGAAGTGCATAGTACTACAGAGTAAAGCATCAGGAAAGCGTCCCCATGGCAACCCAGTCTTTCTAATGCCTATCGGGCACTCCAATACCAGAATATTAACCTTCCAATGCCAGAAATACATACATAGATGCCTATACTAGCCAGTGATATAACATTATGTATCATATTGCACTATGCAACTAGCAAAGTAATATACTGTGAGTACACAATGAGTGGAGTACATCATATACCAGATATCCACATGTGTCAATGTACAGATAATCCCCCAGGGAAAAGATGCATAAAAGTGCACAGTGTTTGAGCGCATATATGTGTGCGCGCACACAAGTGCGCACACACATAGACACCCCCCCACCAGCACGCACAGTGCTACTTGTTGTTAATCACACCAGTGCCAGCAGGAATATACTGGTGTCTGAACGGAGAGGGATGCAAAACAAATGAACTCACAGACAGACTGGGGAATATGACATTACATACACAGAAGGTGATAGGGTAACAAAATAAACACAAAGTGAACAGAGAAGCCAAAAGGCTAAGAAACTGGGTGTCTCCCTAGTATTAGGAATGCTCAGATGGAAAGAAGCGAGATGTAGTGATTTAATACGTAGAGAACCCAAAATGCTGTTGCTAAGGGCAACAGCAAAACCCTAAAGGGTTACCAACGGGTGTGGCAGTAAACTCCTTGGTCAGAGATGGAATAATAGACACAAGGAGAGTCTCCACAATCCTAGTCCTCACTTGCAGTGCACTGGTTCAGCTTACTGCCACTAAACTGACACCTGAACACCTTGCACAGTGAGAAAGGATTTTGGCAGGCAAGTCTGAGAATACAGCCGCAAACTTGCTAGGTTCACAGAGTAGCAAAAGAACCCCAGCAGGTTAAACGACTGACTCCAGTCTTACTGCTAGGTCTGGATTGGCAGAGTGTAATACCAAATCCCAAGGCCTATTTGCAGTAAGCAACAAACAAATACAAAGTTTACACAGTACTAGCTAGCATTCAGGAACTGACTAACCAACAAAGATTCAACAGCATCTGCCTAACCTGAGAAGAGGGTTTATATAGCAGGTGCTGTCCACGCCCCACTCAGACCTCACAGACTGTGAGCACAAAAACCAGCACCGGATCCCCTGCCGTGCACAGAGCCTGTAAACACTGCACAGCAAAAGACCCGAACCGGAGTATCGGCTACGCTCAGGTTACTCCGCTAGCACTTGTCTCCCGGTTGCCATGACGACGTGGCAGCACAAAGCAGGAGACCCTAACACTTATATACATATATAAGTAAATATTTAATTCAGACTACAAAGTATATATCCCAATTTATTCAATTCAATCCCAACTGATGGGGCAGGACACAGACCATATTCCAGACCACAGACCAAAAATCAAAAAAATATAAAAAAATATAAAATAAATAAATGATGAAAAATAAATGATGAAAAACAAATCAAAAAAGCCATTGAATTACTCCAGAAAGATGCCATAATGTATGCCCTCATTCAGACCACGGGGCCGTATCGTGTCTAGTTGGTGGATCCACATTGCTTCACGCCGGAGTAGCAACTTAGCTCTGTCCCCACCCCTAATTAGGGGTGAAACACGGTCAATTATCATGCATTTTAGTGATGCCAGAGTATGGTGAGCCTCATAGAAATGTCTTGCAACTGGTTTATCCGAATGTCCATCAGTTAATGCAGTCCTGATAGACAAACTGTGATTCACCATCCTTTCACGAAATGGCCTGATGGTCTTCCCGACGTACATCAGGGAGCATGGACATACCAGTGTATAGATCACGAAGTCTGAGGTACAGCTCACCCTGTGACGGATTTTAATTCTGCGTCCAGTGTGTGGATGATGAAAATATTCACCCAATGTCATACTTCTGCATGTCGTGCAGTTTATACAGCGGAAGCATCCGGTTCTCTGTGATCTATGCCATGATTCATGTCCAGTTGTTGGTGACCTAATAGGTTGCATCAGTATGTCTTTTAAGTTACGTCCCCTTTTAAAGCTGATTAAAGGCTTATCTGGTAAGTGTTTGGAGAGTGTTGGGTCACTCTTAACCATCGGCCAAAGGTCCTTCACTGCATTCCTTATGGTAGGCCCTGCAGCATCAAATGTCGTAGTAACCACAAATGGAGTTTGTGCTTTTTGTCTCCTCCTCACATTGCCATTGGCAAAGATGTCTAGGGCTCTATGTAGGCATCTGTTGATAACTTGTTGGCTGTAACCCCGTATGGAGAACCTTTGTTTCATTTCTTCCAATTGTGCCTGTGAACTCTCAGGTTCAGAATTATTCCGCAGCACCCGAAGAAATTGTGAAATTGTTAAACTCTGTTTGAGAGAACCAGGGTGGTAACTCCCAAAATGTAAAAGCGTATTACGGTCTGTCGTCTTCCTATATAGCCTGTATCCATACCCCATCTCAGTGGCATAGACAGTCACATCTAGAAAATTGACCTCCTCCCTACTGTATGTCATAGTAAACCTCACAGGTGATTCCAAGTGGTTCAAATAATCAACCATCTCCAGAAGGGCAGTCTCACTGCCTGACCAAATAAAGAAAACATTGTTGATAAAACGACGATAGATGCCGATACTATCCCCAAACAGCGGGAGGATGTGCGTGTTTTCGTAGGCCTCCATATACAAATTTGCGTATGCCGGTGCTATGTTGCTACCCATCGCTGTCCCCGCCGTCTGGAGATAGTATCGGCCTCCAAACTGAAAATAATTGCATGTCAATGTAAGTTCCAAAAGTTCAATCAGAAACTCAATAGGTGGTGGAGTGGTATGTAGACGAGCTAACGCCCGCCTAACCACTACCACACCCTCATTATGAGGTATAATCGTATATAACGAGGTAACATCCATCATTACCAAGATCTTATGCTGTGATGTGGGTAAGGTGTTGACCATTCTCAAGAAGTCACCCGTGTCCTGTAAATAACTCAAAGTATCTTTAACACAAACCTGTAGAAAACTATCAAGATATTGTGCAATAGAAGAAACAACGAATTGCGAGCCGATATTATCGGACGGCCCGGAGGTTTAACCTGCGAGCCGATACTATCTCCAGACGGCGGGGACAGTGATGGGTAGCAACATAGCACCGGCATACGCAAATTTGTATAAGGACGCCTACGAAAACACGCACATCCTCCCGCTGTTTGGGGATAGTATCGGCTTCTATCGTCGTTTTATCGACGATGTTTTCTTTATTTGGTCAGGCAGTGAGACTGCCCTTCTGGAGATGGTTGATTATTTGAACCACTTGGAATCACCTGTGAGGTTTACTATGACATATAGTAGGGAGGAGGTCAATTTTCTAGATGTGACTGTCTATGCCACTGAGATGGGGTATGGATACAGGCTATATAGGAAGACGACAGACCGTAATACGCTTTTACATTTTGGGAGTTACCACCCTGGTTCTCTCAAACAGAGTTTACCAATTTCACAATTTCTTTGGGTGCTGCGGAATAATTCTGAACCTGAGAGTTCACAGGCACAATTGGAAGAAATGAAACAAAGGTTCTCCATGCGGGGTTACAGCCAACAAGTTATCAACAAATGCCTACATAGAGCCCTAGACATCTTTGCCAATGGCAATGTGAGGAGGAGACAAAAAGCACAAACTCCATTTGTGGTTACTATGACATTTGATGCTGCAGGGCCTACCATAAGGAATGCAGTGAAGGACCTTTGGCCGATGGTTAAGAGTGACCCGACACTCTTCAAACACCAGATAAGCCTTTAATCAGCTTTAAAAGGGGACGTAACTTAAGAGACATACTGATGCAACCTTTTAGGTCACCAACATCTGGACATGAATCATGGCTTAGATCACAGAGAACCGGATGCTTCCGCTGTATAAACTGCACGACATGCAGAAGTATGACATTGGGTGAATATTTTCATCATCCACATACTGGATGCAGAATTAAAATCCGTCACAGGGTGAGCTGTACCTCAGACTTCGTGATCTATACACTGGTATGTCCATGCTCCCTGATGTACGTCGGGAAGACCATCAGGCCATTTCGTGAAAGGATGGCGAATCACCGTTTGTCTATCGGGACTGAATTGACTGATGGACATTTGGATAAACCAGTTGCGAGACATTTCTATGAGGCTCACCATACTCTGGCATCACTAAAATGCATGATAATTGACCGTGTTTCACCCCTTATTAGGGGTGGGGACAGAGCTAAGTTGCTACTCCGGCGTGAAGCAATGTGGATCCACCAACTAGACACGATACGGCCCCGTGGTCTGAATGAGGGCATACATTATGGCATCTTTCTGGATTAATTCAATGGCTTTTTTGATTTGTTTTTCATCATTTATTTATTTTATATTTTTTCATATTTTTTTGATTTTTGGTCTGTGGTCTGGAATATGGTCTGTGTCCTGCCCCATCAGTTGGGATTGAATTGAATTAATTGGGATATATACTTTGTAGTCTGAATTAAATATTAACTTATATATGTATATAAGTAGCACTGTGCGTGCTGGTGGGGGTGTGTATATGTGTGTGCGCACTTGTGTGCGCGCACACATATATGCGCTCAAACACTGTGCACTTTTATGCATCTTTTCCCTGGGGGATTATCTGTACATTGACACATGTGGATATCTGGTATATAATGTACTCCACTCATTGTGTACTCACAGTATATTACTTTGCTAGTTGAATAGTGCAATATGATACATAATGTTATATCACTGGCTAGTATAGGCATCTATGTATGTATTTCTGGCATTGGAAGGTTAATATTCTGGTATTGGAGTGCCCGATAGGCATTAGAAAGACTGGGTTGCCATGGGGACGCTTTCCTGATGCTTTACTCTGTAGTACTATCACTTCCGGTCATGTGACCGGAAGATGCGTTCCAAATACAGGAAGTATGGCGCAGTGGAACGCAAACCGCGTTTCTGTGCTTTCTGAGTATATTACTGTGAGTGTGTACACATTGATTTTAATATAATTGTGATGCATGTCTATTTATGTTGTCTTCTTATGATAAGTGTTGTTTGTGCTGATATATTCAGCGCTTTTGTATATACTTTTCTGATTACAACACAGGTGTTTCTGTTTATCTAATGAAGGGGAGGGCTATTTGGGTATAAAAGTGGGTTACTCACACTGGCTTGTGATCTTGACACAGGGACCTGTGTGTCCTGAAACGTCGATACCCCTATGCTGATTTCCTGATGCTACTAATAAAATAAGGCTTATGAAGACTGGTGAGTGCTCCTGATCTGTACTTCTATATTTGAATGGACTGGTCCTGGTGACACAAGCCCATATGGATGCTACCCCAGCAATTGATATAAAAGGCTAGAGTGTGGACTGTACAAATATAGATATATATATATATACATATATATACACTGTGTGTGGTGTGTGTGTGTATATATATATATATATATATATATATATATATATATTAGTGCTGGGCAAGTTAACACAATATTATTGCGCTAAAGCCATAACTTAATAACGATGTTAATGCTGCAGGTGGGCTACATATGTTCTGCTGAGCCATGTACAGAACTGTTGCTGCTCCGTCCATCGCCAGAAGCTGTCAGGCCCGGAAGCGGCGAGTCACTGGACCCCCTTGATGCAGAAGCCGCTGGATGCCGCCGGAAGAGGAAAACGCCAGCCGCCACACCTGTTTGCTGTGGAAGCCACCGGATCCACATTGGTTGCCTAACCATGAGAGTGCATGGGCTGGGCCCCTTGACAAATGTATATAGTAAATACCCCCCAAAAAAACTAAATGTTTGCACACCTGTCCCCACACTGTTGTGCGAGCAGATGTGCACACTCCCAAGCACTGATTGTATCGAGCAATGGAGATTAAATGGTGGTGAAGTCTGCTGCCCCTGCTTATAAGAATAATTGTATTCCTTATGAAAATCTAACAAACATAATTTTGCCTGGAGACTAACTCCCTGCAAAATAAAGCAGGGTGCTGTCTGCTCCAATAAAAAAAAAAAACTTAAAATAATGATTAAAATTCCATAATTTATTTGATCAAATTCTAATATATATGCTGCAGCTTAAAAATATTTAATCAATAAAAACCATGATTAGGTGGACACTATATCAATTCATGTATTATAAATTCCTATAATTCACAATACATAATTAGCAAATGCCATAAAGGTCAAAATAAGAACTTTATGGCATATATATTAGAATTTGATCAAATAAATTATGGAATTTTAATCATTATTTTAAGTTGTTTCTTTTGATTGGTGCAGACAGCACCCCGCTTTATTTTGCAGGGAGTTAGTCTCCAGGAAAAATTATGTTTGGTATATAGTAAATATTGTTAATGCATGCATGATAATGTACCAGAGTAATACACCATAGTCCTGTGCAGTATAAGGTAACATGTATAATGTACAATTCAAGTGCACAGTCTGAAACCTGATCCATAGTGGAGGGGAAGGGGCCCCCCAGACAGTGGGGCCCACCGGTGGTTTCCACCTGTACCCCTGTAGGCCAGTCCAACCCTGATGACATCACAACAATGAAGCAAAACTGAAACTATTGTATGCCTACAGAGTATACACTGAGAGAGAAGTGTCTTTTCCTATGGATTGCAGGCTAAAATGGACTTGCATCCCCTACTTTCAAAGGGAGTAACTGTATAGTATGTGCAATAGACCGATATCATGTAAGCTTCCTGGCCACGACCAACCAGTAGAGGATAACAGAAAAAGGTTTTTAATTAAAATGACTATCTTTTTTTCGCAAAGTGGTATTGTAGTCTTTGTTTCAGCTGAGACAAAAATAAATCTTTATCTGCTTCTTATTTAGGGTTTTATGTTAGCTTGATAACATGTAGCACATAATCTCTGTGGTCGATGACACAGGCGCATCTCGAGACCTCACCCTGACATGTTTTTGGGTGTATTTTCAGCTCCTATTTTGCCTGTGGATTCACCAAGTTAGTCCTCGTTAGTATATTGGTGAGTATCCCCGTCTGTCACGTGGGAGACTGGGGTCCGATTCCCCAACAGGGAGAACTTTGCAAGTTTTTATCAGGTTCAGAGTTTCGTTGCTCAAGGTTATGGAGAATCAAAGTCAGAATCCAATGTTAGCGTAAAAAATATACCACTTGATTTTGAGAGCATAAGAAAGATCCAGAAACACCAACTGCATAGCGTTATTTTTAGTTTTGGTATCACCCCTTGCTTTTATCTAGCATGGCATGTACTGTTTTGTGCATTACAATATTTGCATATCATCCTCTTACAACTGGCTCATGCTGTAACACGGGAGACATGTAGTAGACAAGTGGTTCTGCCTGCTTTTTATCATCTCTCTCGGGTCATGGAGAGTTCAGATGATGACCCTGAAATTAAATTAGGAAAGTGTACCAAGTGGCGCAATGCTGCTGAGGTGCTATGGGCTTAAGAATAAATGTCACCACATTTATACATAGACTGAAACACAAAAAGATATAAGCCCCCCTAACACATTCGGCGCAACAAAAAAAAACAAAAAAAAAAAACGTTGCTTTTTATTAGGATGTAGATGCCAATGCTCTTATTCGGATTCTTCAGGTAGATTATGTCCAAAGTTCGTGCTCCAATATGAAAAGTAGAGCAGAGAAACAAACAATGTGCAGTATATCTTGAAAAACACTACGGTGTCCCTACATAGAGTTGCAGACGTCAAATTCTGGCGTACCCCACTCACACAATTAGAGGTGAATATGTGCACATCAATGTATCTTTCCACCCTCAGATTGTCTACTGTTGTGTTCGTCTACCCTCAATAGTGTGAAGTAAAGGTGGGTGGTGTAGATCAAGCACAGAGCAATTGGTAGGATGTAAAGCATACCCCATAACTCACAAGAGAGAGGAAGGTAGAAAGCACATCAAGGTATCTTTTTAGGGTATAATGATAACGGCATTCAGCGTACCCCGACTCACACTCAGTGATGTATGACGACTCCTATCAAGGTATCTTTGTATGGATGGTGGAGCTCTTTTTTCAAACCCCAAGGAAGGGTTATCTGATAGGCGTGCTCCAAAATATATAAAGTAGAGCAAAAACAACCAATGTGTAGTATATCTCAATAAACATAAAAACAAAAAGATATCCCCAAATAGAGTTATGGACGTCAAATTCTAGCGTACCCCACTCGCTCAATTAGGGGTGAATATATGTTCATCAAGGTATCTTTTTCACACTCTCACTTGTTTCTAATTATCCTCAATGTATAAAGTAAAGGTAAACAAAATGAATCAAAAATGGGACAATTTGAAGGAAAAACAGCGTACCTAAAGACTCACAAAAGGGAAAGAGATGAAAAGCACAACAAGGTATCTTTATAGTGTTTATCGCACTCAGCGTACCCCAACTCGATGATGTGTGGTGACTCTCATCAAGGTATCTTTATACAAATGGGGAGGCCCTTTCTCCAATTTTCTCACTCCAAATACTTCCTTGTATCCCCAGCACTTACAGGAATAGCATAAATATCACGCACATAAAACAAACTCCATATAGTGCGTACCCCAACTCACATGTAAAGATGTCAGGCTGCTCCCATCAAGGTATTTTTGTGCAATAAACTATTCCTGCTTCAAGCCACGAAAAAAAATGGTCTCCACAAATGTTCATAAAAACAATGATTTAATGGATTGTACAAAATCCTCACATGAAATGTCCACAGTTAAAATTGTCCAAAAAATGTATAAAACATAAAAAAATCCAACAATTTTTGAAAACAAGCATAAGGTAAAAAACGGATTAAAAATGGCTACTCACACTCCTGAATGGAAGTATCAACGCGTTTTGGTCATAAGACCTTTATCAAGATAGCGGTTAATAAAGGTTAAAGGTCTTATGACTGAAACGTGACCTTTAACGACCATCAGAGTCCTGTCCTTTAGAGTGGTGGTCCAAACTTGTAGCCTCAGACAGCAGGCTTGCCTCCACTGCACAGAAGTACTTGCCCACACCTGCAACATCAGTACCTTATGAAAGGTTGTTTTCTCTTGCTGGTCATATTGTGCAGAAGAAGAGAGTTTCTTTATCATCTGAAAATGTAAATAACCTTGTGTGTCTTAGCAACTGGCTTGGTGCAGAGGAGTAAATAGGGTACACACCTAAAATATAACAAAACAATGATGCAAATGTGTATACCTGGCGCTGTCACCAACAGAGTGAGAGCAGCTGATCTTAGGGAACTTGATCCCAAATTTCCCCAAAAAGATAAAAGAACTAATCAGACAATAATACCCCTTTCACATCGCACAAATAACCCGGTACCGACACGGCATATTGCCGTGTCGAACCGGGTCAGTGTGCGATGTGAAAGCACACTGGCCGATTTAGCGGGTCGCCTGACCCGGTAAATCAACCCGGTAAAAAAGAAGGGTTTTACCCGGGTTGATTACCGGGTCAGGTGCGGTGTGAATGGGAGCCGTGTCGATGCGACACGGTTCCCATTCACAAGATAGGGAGAGGCGGCGCTGGAGATGAGCTCATCTCCCGACGCCGCCTCCACCCCCGCCCCTGCTGCTGCTGCGCGCTCCGTTGTTATGGCAACCAACCCGGTATATTGCCGGGTCGGAAAGCCAGCAGCGGAGTGCAAATGCCGGATCCCACCCGGTAAGTACACGTTTGTCTTACCGGGTAGGATCCGGCATTTGCAGTCTGAATGCAGCATAAGACAGCGCTTCTCACTTTGTAACAAAGTAATTTTTACTTCATATAAATATTTATCACAATAAGGCACCGGCCAGTGCCAAATACTAAAACATACAAAATAATGTTAAAAACGTGTATTTATCACATACAGATACTATATATTACACATTGGTAAATTGCACTATATAGATGTCACAATCCCTAATATGGCTTTATTTAAAAAGACATATTGGGATATATAGTATACAAACAAGCTCTAAATTAATGACACATAGCAAGCTTATATAAGCCGATCTTCATTAGCTAATAAACCCACATGTGAAGTGCAAGATGTTAGTTCAGCAAGCAGCATGAAATGTATAAGCCAGTACACATGCAGGTGAATCACGATGTTAATCAAGCAGATGTTACTGATTAGAGTCCATCCATATTAGTGCTTATAACGTTATTAATATAGCTGATAGATCTGAATTCTGCTAATATGAAAGCATAAATGTGAGAGGCAATACTTAAACACTGCAGTCCAAAGTCCACCTAAGGTACATTTGCTGTGTACCCAAAATTGATACCTCTCCTTAGTTGATGAACCACACCACTCTGGATACGCCCAATCTCATGGTGACTCTTTTGGCCGCTGAAATACCGCATTCTGCTATCCACAGTTACATTGGCCGCTGCTGCTACATTGGAGAGAGGCTTTTTCCTAAAAGGGAACACTGCGCAGGTCTTCATCTGTCCACCGATCTCCACGAATCAGGCTGCAATGCCCTTCATCAACTAAGGAGAGGTATCAATTTTGGGTACACAGCAAATGTACCTTAGGTGGACTTTGGACTGCAGTGTTTAAGTATTGCCTCTCACATTTATGCTTTCATATTAGCAGAATTCAGATCTATCAGCTATATTAATAACGTTCTAAGCACTAATATGGATGGACTCTAATCAGTAACATCTGCTTGATTAACATCGTGATTCACCTGCATGTGTACTGGCTTATACATTTCATGCTGCTTGCTGAACTAATATCTTGCACTTTACATGTGGGTTTATTAGCTAATGAAGATCGGCTTATATAAGCTTGCTATGTGTCATTAATTTAGAGCTTGTTTGTATACTATATATCCCGATATGTCTTTTTAAATAAAGCCATATTAGGGATTGTGACATCTATATAGTGCAATTTACCAATGTGTAATATATAGTATCTCTATGTGATAAATACACGTTTTTAACATTATTTTGTATGTTTTAGTATTTGGCACTGGCCGGTGCCTTATTGTGATAAATATTTATATGAAGTAAAAATTACTTTGTTACAAAGTGAGAAGCGCTGTCTTATTGTCTGATTACACCTAAAATATATCTGTCCAATCTGTCTGGTGGAAACAAAAATCTGGGAATGTATGAGAGCAAATGACAATCAACCATTTCCTCCCAAGCACTGGAAAACAGACAATGGTCATTCAGACAAATTGATTAAATCCGTTAGATATAACAACAAAATAGTTGTCTGTTTTCCAGTGTTTGGGAGCAAATGGTTGATTGTTATTTGATCTCATGCATTACCAGATTTTTGCTTGACCACTTCACCTCACTCTAACAGGGACACTTGCTACCGAACATAGGAGCAGATGTACTAAGCCTGGAGAAGGAACAAAGAAGTGATAAAGCAGTGATAAGTGCAAGGTAATAACGCACCAGCTAGTCAGCTCCTATCTGTCATTTTTCAAATCTGTAATAATTGACTGGTGCATTTTCACCTTTCACTTATCACTTTTTTATCCCTTCTCCAGGCTTAATACATCTGCCCCATAGACTGTTTATGCTGCTCGCTGATAAAACAAAAACTTTTTTTTTCCTACTGGTCCCTGTTCATAAAAACAAAAGAAAACAGATTTAGATTTATAAATGTTAACATTACATTAATGTTTTACTTTTAAAGTTGTGAGAAATATATTTTATTTTTAAAGTTGTTTTTTTTTTGTATAATCTGTTTTTATTTAGGACAATGTAAGGATTACATCACATTTTGACAGAAAAAGAAGGAAATCATCAGGACATACAATGAAGGTCTATTACATCATAGCCTTAAAGAATAGGGTAGCGTATTGCCCCCAGCGCTGGGGGTTGGTAAAGGTACTGGCATTAGTAGGTGATTCTATAATATCCATTTGGTGTCCGTTCGCTATCTATCCATACAATAATGTAATCGTGGTATCTTAAGTAACATTGTGGAGAAGTTATAGAAAAGAGAGAAGAATGAAGTGAAAGAAATAGGAGGGAAATAACATAGTGTGACCAAACTGAGGGGGGCTTTCGAATTGGGGAGGAGGTGCAGTGCAATCTCTCTATTCGATCAGCTGCGTGGTTAAGTCATTTGGTAGCATAGACTTAGTCTTTGTAGTCTTTGGAGGACATGTAATCTATCCAGGGCATCCAAGTGGTCATGAACTCCGAGAGTTTGTCTCTGGAGACCAGGAGGATGTTTTCCATATTCATATAATAACTAATTCTAGTAAACCATAGTTTCCTTGTGGGTGGGAGTTGAGATCTCCATAGTGTGGGGATGACTGCCCACGCAGCGTTAGACAGGTGGCGGAGTAGTGATGTTTTATGCTGAGCCAATGAGATTGAGGAGTGGGGAAGCAACCAAAAGGCTGGGTCTGTGGGGACGGGAGCATGAAGTATGTCTTGGGAGATGGATACAACATCAGCCCAGAATGGTTTTAGTAGGGGACAGTTCCACCAGATGTGCATTAGGGAGCCTGTAGCATTAAGACATCTCCAACATCTGTCCGTCACTCCAGGATACATGAAGTGGAGGAGAGAGGGGTGTCTGTACCATCTCATTAAGAGTTTATATTGAGTTTCCCTAACTTGTATACATAATGAGCTTTTATGGGATTTGAGGAATATCATCCGCCAGTCTTTGTCTGTTAGGGGAATCCCGAGATCCCTTTCCCAGGCCAGCTGGAAGGGTGTGGGCTTCTGAGCGCCTGGAGTCTGCAATAGTCTGTAAAGTGAGGAGATGGTGTGTTGAGGGGGGCATGTAGCGACGCACAGCCTCTTGAACTGTGTTAATTCTCGTGAGGCCTGGAGATATCTACGCTCAGAGTGTAGGAAGTGTCTAAGCTGTAGGTATTTCCAGAAGTCATGTTGTGGGATTTCCCATTTTGATCGTATTTCCGAGAATTGTTTAACTCCTGAGGAAACTGCCAGCTGGCCTACCCTAAAGAGACCCTCGAGGGCCCAGTCACGAAAATGGGAGGGTATTAAGCCTGGTTGGAAGTCGGGGTTAGCTAGAAAAGAGGTCAGTGAGCCAAAATCGGAAGAGAGGAAGGGTCAGTGGCGTGCTTTTTTCCAAAAGGAAAGGGTCATGGTGATTGTTGGGTGAGGGGAGGGGGGCTTGGGTAGGGAGGGGAGCCAGGGAAAGATCTCTGGGTATTGTTGCATGTATAGCCCCTCTATAGCCACCCATTGCTTTTTGTCTCGACTCCTCGTCCAATCCAGTACCCTATTGAGCAATATTGCCCAATAGTAGCCTCTGATATCAGGTAACTGGAAACCACCACTTCGGGTGGAGCGGATCATAATGGATCGGCTGATTCTTGGCCATCTCCGAGACCAGATAAATTGTTGTATCAAGAGTTGGATGGACCTGAACGAGGAGTCTGGGATCCGTATGGGGAAGGCCTGTAGTTTTGTAGAGGAGTTTGGGGAGAGTGTTCATCTTTACAACATTCACCCTCCCCAGCCAAGAGAGTGGTTTGAGGTACCATCTGCTATAGTCAGCCCTGAGTGTTTGAAGGAGGGGGGCGAAATTTAAAGTGTATAAACAAGACAGGTCGTTTGGCAGCTGTATTCCCAAGTAGGACAAGTGGGAGGCATTCCAGGTAAAGGGGAAGGATCGCTTAAGTTTGGCTATTGTGTCGGGGGGGGGGGGGGGTGGAGATGTTCAGGGCGCATGATTTGGACATGTTGATCTTAAAGTTGGAGAGTGTTCCGAAATGGGAAAGCTCCTGCATAAGGTGAGGGAGGGAGGAAACCCAGTGTGTTATTGTGGCTAGTAGATCGTCAGCAAACAGGGAAAGTTTGTGCTCTGTTTCACCAATCCTCAGGCCCGTAATGCTATCATTGGCCCTAATAGCTCTAGCAAAAGCTTTGATACAGAGGACAAAGAGTAGAGGGGATAGTGGGCAGCCCTGTCGTGTCCCGTTATTTATGGGAAAGGAGTCAGATAAAGATCTGTTTACTCGGACCCGAGCTGTGGGTGATCTATAAAGTCCCATTATTCTATCAAGCGTCCGGGGGCCCAATCCAATATGCTCCAGCACAGACCTCATAAAACCCCAACCGACCCTATCAAAAGCCTTTTCGGCGTCGGTGTATAGCAGCACTGTGGGTGATCCACCCTGGGATGCGATATGAATCAGGCTCAGTACCTTGGTGGTATTGTCCTTTGCCTCGCGGTTCGGGACAAAACCCACCTGGTCGTTATGGATTAGGGAATACGTTCAGTCTATTTGCCATTAGTTTTGCGAAAAGCTTGACGTCGACGTTTAGGAGAGATATGGGCCCATAGCTGGAACACACCGAGGGGTCCTTACCGGGCTTGGGCAAGACAGAAATATGTGCCTCCAGGGACTGGATGGAGAAGTGGGTTTCTGCGGAAATTGAATTAAAGGCTTGAAGAAGATAGGGGGATGTGAGGTCTTTGAATTGTTTATAGTAGGTGAGGGTGAAGCCGTCCGGCCCTGGGCTCTTACCAGATGGTGTCATGGTCAAGGCAGTCTCCAGCTCTTGTTGGGTAAAAGGTAGTTCCAGAGCTTCCCTATCTGAAGGTGATAGGACGGGGTAGGACTCTTTTTCTAGACATGTCTTCGCCTGTAAAAAGTCGTAAGGGGAGGCGATGCCATCAGGTCGGTTCTCTAAGTTATATAAAAGGGAGTAATACTGTTTGAAGCATGCCACAATTTCTGGGGTTTTGAATCGGAGAGTATTCCCGAGATCTTTTACATTGTTAATATACAAATAGGAGCGTTGGGCCTTGAGAGCCTGGGCCAGGAGGCGACCAGGTTTATTACCCCACTGGTAGTATTTGGAGTTGCATTTACGGACTGAAAGTTGGATATTATCAGTAAGGGTTTTCTTTAGTTGGGCCCGTGTATCTAGTAGTTCTAAGTAGTCAGTCTTCGACAGAGTCGCTTTGTGCAGGGACTCAAGATGGTGGAGTCAGTCTGATAGTTTGGTGATTAGTGCTGACCTCTGCTTCTTCATAAATGTCCCCAACTATATGAGCTTACCTCGTATGGTGCATTTATGCGCTTCCCACAGGGTAATCTTCGAGACATCGTCGGTGTCGTTTATGGAGAAGAATTCAGCCAGAGCTTTTTCTATTTCACCCTTGCAATATTGGTCTTGCAGCAATGACTCATTAAGACGCCAAGTCCATTGACCTGGGGTAGTCTGGGGGGTCGAAAGCGTCATATGTACTGGAGCATGGTCAGACCAGGTTATCGAACCTATGGAGGAGTATATTAATAAGGGGAGATGCCTATGACTCAGAAATAAATAATCGAGGCGAGAGTAAGCATTGTGTGGGGGGAATAGAAGGAGTAGTCTCTATCCGAGGGATGAGGAATCCGCAAGGAGTCAGCCAGCTGGAGGTCGTGAAACAGTCGTCTAACCTGTCGGTATTGACGTTGGGAAGTCCGGGGAGCCTTAGAAGATGAATCTAAGGATGGGTCCATTATCCAGTTCAGATCGTCTCCTAGAACGGTCACTCCTGAAAGGAATGGTTCTATTTGGGAGAGTGCGGTGCGGAAAAATGGAACCTGGTCCTTGTTTGGGGCGTAAAGTGCGATAAATGTGTATGGGCAAGTGCATATTTTACAACGAACCATCAGGAGTCGACCCGGGATCAGCTTATGGACTGATATGTCTGACAGCTGGAGAGTCCTGGAGAACAATATCGCTACACCCTTTGATTTAGAGTCTGGGTTATTATTATAAAAGGCCTGGGGGTAACGGTAGTTAGTCAGGGGAGGGTTTTTAGCTGAAATTTTTAAATGCGTCTCCTGGACCAGTGCAACATCTACTCTATCAGCCCAAAGGGACCTCAAAAGGGATGATCTTTTCTCCGATACATTGAGACCTTTCGCGTTGGTCGATGCGACTTTAATTTTGCCAGTAGACGTCATAGGAGATATGTGTTATAATAGAGGACGGTGGGTCCAGAATGGGCAATAAAAGAAAAGAGGGAGAAGTAGGGAGGAAAAAGAGAGGGACAGAACATGGAGAAAAAACAATAATAACATTCAAAAAACCCGCAATGGAGTAACCGATCCAACTAAGGATTAAGAACCCAAGAGGCCAAACAGCCAGGGGCGGGTATGGGGCGGGTGAGGGAGCCACCGCCAAAGGCATAATGATAATTAGAAAAAAGTAATGCATTAAACAGTATACATGTATAGATTTAACTAATTGTAAGTAATAAACTGTAAACCTTAAACCTCATCAACATAGAGAAATCTTCGAATAGTAGGATGCAAGAAATCCCGTAATAATAGAACAGGAAATAGCAATAATCAACGGCCCAAGACATATTGTGGGGATGAGGACGGAGCCTCAGTAACAGCGTGGGTTCACTTGGAGGTTCTTTAGAAGTGTGAAATGGTATCACGTTGTAACCTGAGAATAGTGTCACGCTGCAACCTATAGAAACTTTTTAAGTAGAGCTAAAACAAACAAGAAATCTCAGGTAATCGGTCAGGTAACACGTGAATCCTTATTGGAGGGGGATCCATTGGTGCTCTTCCCTCCAGCCTTTCGCACCACTTGCCAAGGTGATCCTGTATTCAGGGGTTGGAGAGGTGGCAGCTCTGGGATAGGGAAGTCCCAATCGCGCAAGTCAGGTTTTGGTATGCCAAGTCCCATACAGAACTCTGGGAGATCCGAGTAGGAGTTGAGGGTGTGGGTTTTCCTGGATGAGGAGACCTGGAGATTAAAGGGAAAGCCCCACCGGTATTTCAATTGGCGTTTGTGGAGTTCATCCGTTAGGGGCTTGAGAGACTTCCGCTGTTGTAGTGTATGCCAGGACAAGTCTTGGTAGATTTGGATCGCGGAACCGTTGAAGTCCACTCCATCAAGTTGGCGGACTTTGCGCATGATATCCTCTTTTTGGGAGAAATAATGCAACCTGCATATGACATCACGTGGTCTGTCTGCGGAGAGACCTCTTGGTTTCAGGGCGCGATGAGCCCTATCGAAAGTGATGGTATCATTGGGGTCGTTGCCTAGGATCTCGTTGAAGATCTTTGTAAGAGCGTCGATCAGGCCTGTTTGAGGTACTTCCTCCGGTAGACCTCGCACACGGATATTGTTTCTCCTCCCCCTGTTATCCAAATCTGTTAACCGCGTTTGGAGGGAGCGGGTATCCGATGATTGGGTTTCGATGACAGTCGTCAATGATTTTAGGAAAGTGTCAGAGGAAGTTTGGTGGTCCTCCAAGCTCGACACCCGATCAGAGATGTGAGAAATATCCTGTCTCATAGCGGCCAGTTCACGTCTCACTGTGTCTTGCAGGTCTTGTTTAGTGGGAAGATTTTTCATATAGGCTAATATGTCTTGCAGATACTTGCCTCCTGGGGAGCGAACATGTGGTGTACCTGCGCTTGGGGAAGACGGGTGAGGGGCCTGCGGGAGAGTGGGGGAGGTTGCTGCAGGAGGGTTGTCTGTTGGAGCAGGCGAGGTAGGTTGTAAAAATGGCCTCATTGCAGATTGCAACATGTTCCCCCAAGGAGTTGGTTTGCCGGTCTTCTGAGGAGATTTCTTGTTCTTGGGCATCACTCAATCAGCATCGAGAAGCTTAATTTCCTTGAGATCAAGTTGACGAGGTGAAATACGGTTACATGATTTGCACAAGAGTGCCTTCAGCGGCGTGGCTCCCTATGGGCTGGCATCAGCAGCACATTACGGCATCGGTGGCCACGGCAGCCGGTTTAGGTGCATATCTTATAGCATTATAGACTCTGAGAGACTGAGAAGCTGTTATATAATTTCTCTTGTTTAAGCAGAGGTATACTTCTCCAGTAAATTACCCCAAAGTAATCACTAGGGGGAGCCTTCTTAGTGAGCTATAGCTTGGGACCTGTGGTTTGGTGTGTCACAATGCCTGCCGGATGTTGTGTGGAAATGGAGTCCCCGGCTTCAAGAAGGGAATCAGGCCGCAACCTGCAGGGGGGTGCCAAGGCCCCCTTTAGCTCTGTGGACCCAGCCTTCTTGGCAGAGAAGCAGCTGAGCCCCACTGGCATATATGTGTGAGCACTGTGGTGAGGAAGGGGTGCGCCTCTATGCAAGAGGCGGTGTGTCAGGTAAGGCAGTGATCCCTGGTCACCTCGTGGTCTTCCAGGGCTGCGTGTCCAAGGGTAGGGGGAGCCCTGGGGTCTGTAGAGCGTGGAAGGTGAGGGGTGAATGTGTCGCCTCCGAGGCGGCCGGGCGGTTCAGGCGGAGGGATTTGATGCGCCTCGGGGCTGCAGGAGAGAGGCGGCCGGCTCGTGGGTGTCCCAGCAGCTCCGTACGGGCAGCTGGCGCGGCGGTCGCAGGCCAAGCTCCGTCTATGGAGCAAACTCACTGCTGCGTAGAGGTCCGTCCCTCCTCTCCTCTGGTGAGTCTCGTTGGGTGCAGGGAGAGCGGCAAGGTCTCGCTAAAAAGCCCGTGTGCAGCGGGAGGTCATCTTCAGATGCTGCAGCTACTCCAGGCCCCGGGTTCCGTCTGCGGAGGAAGGCCGCAGTCCGCAGGAGCGATTAAAAGCGCTCCCCGACTCCGCGGGTTCCTCAGGCACCGGCAGCAAGATAAGGGGGGTCTCTGGGGTACCTTCTGACCATTTAAGGGCGCGGATAAATAGGGTTAAGAGGCCTTATATGTGCCAGTTCAGGGAGAGCTGGGGAAAGGCACATCCACTTCACTTGCCAGCCAAGCCACGCCCTCTCATTTTTAAAGTTTTTAAATGCCACCGTATAAATGGAATACTGCAAACCAAATGTTATTGCACTGTTGTTCACATAGAAGCACTAATAGTGCGCAATACACCACCTTTGAATTCATTATTGACTTTTGTGCCCAACAATGCGATAATCGCAATTAATCGCAGAACATCCTGCGATTAATCGCGATTTCTTTAATCGCGATTAATTTTATATATATATATATATATATATATATATATATAAAAAGACCTGTAATGGTCGGCACTCCAAAATAAATATATCAACTGCCCCGGAGCCTTCCTGGTTCTTTCCGCATTTGGGAGCGTGCCTATCCTCCCTAGGGACCACAGTGACTGTGTATATAAATATAATCCTTGGTGTGGGTGGCACTCAGAGACTTTGATAAAACAAGTAGGTGAAAAAGCCCAGCGGGCAAACTTTAATGTACATTAAAGTTTGCCCTGCGTGGCTTTTTCACCTACTTGTTTTATCAAAGTCTCTGAGTGCCGCCCACACCAAGGACTGTATCATGCAGGGGCAACTCTGAAGGGAAGGCACCTGAGCAAGGCATACGTAAGTCCGGAGTGCCGGGGTCTTTTCTTGGTTTATATATATATATATATATATATATATATATACTGGAAAGACGAGGCGGCACTCAGAGACTTGTAACTGCAATCATATATTTGTGCAAATGGTGCAAATCATATCAACGTTTCGGGGACCTAGTCCCCTTCTTCAGGATAACACAAGTGCCAAACAGTGAAGGTTTAAATAGACAAAACACTTACCCCCTGACCCCACTCACTCCACAGCTGCAGCGTGTCTGTGTGGCCACCCCTTCATGGCTTCCGCCCGGCTGTGCGTCTCAGCGGGACCGGAAGTGACGTCACGGGTGCGAGCCGCGTTGCCATGGCTACCGCTCGTACTCACCGCCCAGCTGTCGCTCCCTGGCCGCGTCGCTCGAGTTACCTCCAGAACGTCTCCAGATCCCGCGAGATCACTGAGCCTGGCTGGGAAGACCTTGATGTTGCCATGGTGACGCTGCACTCTGTGTAACAAATTACATGTAAATAAAACGATGACTGAAGTGATACTTAAGATGACGTATAGCCATCAATAGTACATCAATATAAAGTGCTAGTGCTAAGAACAATTTAAAAACAATTTAAAAACATCGGAAGGTGCACACAGAAAAATTTGCACAACAAAGCCCCTTTTGTAATTATACCAAAGGGCTACTGACTGTAATAAAAAAATCATAACGGGCAATAACTATCTGGCTGCTTACTCTGAAGTAGATACCTTCTGCTGAACACATCTTTTCTCAGATAATACTATATGCAAACATCGCTCCAAACTTGTCTCTCATTATGTGCGGCATCCTTATATCGGGGCTGCACTAACCTCACAGAAAGTTAATTAGTCCTAAATTCTCATTCAACCCCCCAGGTTTCAAAGTGTTGAGCCTATGGATCCACATGGACTCCAGCTGTAATAGTTTGCGACCTCGATCACCCCCCCGTATGGACTCGGGGACGTGATCGATGATGCGGTGTTTAAACGTGGCCATGGAATGTCTAAAGGTTACGAAGTGCTTGGCCACAGGTTGATCTCCATTACCAGATGCCAGAGCATTTCGAATGGCCAGTCATCGTTTTATTTACATGTAATTTGTTACACAGAGTGCAGCGTCACCATGGCAACATCAAGGTCTTCCCAGCCAGGCTCAGTGATCTCGCGGGATCTGGAGACGTTCTGGAGGTAACTCGAGCGACGCGGCCAGGGAGCGACAGCTGGGCGGTGAGTACGAGCGGTAGCCATGGCAACGCGGCTCGCACCCGTGACGTCACTTCCGGTCCCGCTGAGACGCACAGCCGGGCGGAAGCCATGAAGGGGTGGCCACACAGACACGCTGCAGCTGTGGAGTGAGTGGGGTCAGGGGGTAAGTGTTTTGTCTATTTAAACCTTCACTGTTTGGCACTTGTGTTATCCTGAAGAAGGGGACTAGGTCCCCGAAACGTTGATATGATTTGCACCATTTGCACAAATATATGATTGCAGTTACAAGTCTCTGAGTGCCGCCTCGTCTTTCCAGTATACTTCACCGGTTCCCGGTTGGGGAGGGCACCAGAGCAGCATCAGTCCAGCACTGGACTAAGTGGAGTGCCGGAGCATCTGTTCACCTTATACTTGGTTGCTGCTGCATGTGCAATGCATGAGGATTTCCAGCTCAGGGCACCCACATCTCTTGTGTTACAAGGAATGCTTCTTCTCCAGGTCACTATTCACATTTTGCACTTTTGCACCACACTTCAGGTGTGCACAGCAAGATTTTGCACAGCATGAGTTGCACAATTTAAGCACTAATTTGGGCACAGACTTCGACATGGCAGCTTCAACTTCGGAACATACAGACTTTACTTCATTTTTGCTACATTGTGATACACACGAAACATTGAGTTTCTCGGATCTGGAAGCCGAAAACATCCTGCATAAGGATCCAGCGTTCACGGAGAATGCCATTACATCCGCTGAGGAGGCACAGCGTGATTTACTACGCCTCATGAAACGGGAGGTAGATTATTTATATCATAGCAGGACATTGTCCGACTATTACAGGGCGAAACAACTACCTCGTGGTTTCAGGGTACACAATGTACCTACTATTGGACGATATAGCATGGATTTTTGCAAAAAGTGGGTCTCTGTTTTAAACAAGTGCTCAATGGACTTAATTTTATTAGTGGTGGAGGAATCCACCAAGGAGTTTGAAAAGACCAAAGCACAGATTGCACAGTTTAAACCAGACCATGCAGAGTTGTTAGCATCAGAGAATGCCAGTGGTTGGTTATCTAAATTAAAAGACCAGGTGGAGCAGTATAGAGTGAACTTACTGAAGTTTAAAAAAGAAAAACTGCATAAAGTGCAAATGGATTACACCCAGCACAGGGTGTATCCATGGTTAGGAAATGTGTCTAACCCACAAGGTAGGTCCAGACCAGCCCAAGGCCGGCGTGATAGGAGGTGGCAGGGCACCAGCACAACCTCTGCCAGCGACTCAGATGATCCTCAAGGTGCAGCTGCTACAAATCCCAAACGCAATACCCCTTTAGGGGTCAAGACCCGCGCTATCATCGCGGGTCGAGGAAGAAACATCAGTTCACCAGACGAGGGAGACAAAATCAAAGGCAAAAACAAAACATAGCCACCAAAACCGAGGAAACATTAATATTTAACTTGTCCAACACGCCGCTATCACCAGCTGAAACAAGGGTGCTCAGTAAAGGTCTGACGTTTGTCCCCACCAATTTTGGTGATGATTTTAAACAGAAAATCAGCACTTTCAAACTGCACCGCACTTTAAAGATCAAAGAGCACTTTGGCAAATTACCTCCACAGGCGACCAAGAATCCACTGCCCCCACGAGTCCAGAAATTAGGCCCTCGATCAAGATTTGATCCAGTGTCCACTAATGCTTCCTTGAAAACCTTTAACAGAATGCTGGAGAATTCGGCTGTCCAATCAAAGAAACGCCAGTTTCATAATTTACAATATGAGGAACGCCTGGCCCTGAAGGCGTTAAGCAACAGAAAAGACATAATAATCCGGGGTGCCGATAAAGGCGGATCGATAGTGGTCCAGAATACCACTGATTATACAACGGAGTGCCTGAGGTTACTTGCCGACAGCGAGACATATTGTATTTTGGACAAAGATCCATCAACAGAGTACAAAGCAGAATTGACAGCACTGCTGGAAAGAGCAAAATCGGAGGACCTAATTTCAACAGACATGTTTCACAAGTTGCTGCCAGATAAACCGGTGGCTCCTATATTCTATACCATTCCTAAGGTCCACAAGGACGCACGGAGACCCCCGGGCAGACCCATCATATCTGCCCGTGGGTCCCTGTGTGAGCCGGTGGCCATCTTTCTGGACACTTACCTGCAGCCTTGCATCCAGGCTATTTGCACTTATTTAAAAGACTCCAGCACTTTATTACAGACACTTAGCACTTTTGAAAATGTCCCCACCGATGTGGCTTTGGCCTCGGTGGATGTCACCAGCCTGTACACCTGCATTCCTCATCAGCAAGGTCTGCAGGCTGTGAGGCATTCGATAGTGGGGAATGCACTGTACATTGGGCCTGAAATTGAGTTTTTTCTTGAGTTATTGTGGTTTACGCTAACACACAATTTTTTCATTTTTGATGGGAGGTTCTACAGGCAACGAACGGGGTGTGCCATGGGGTCTTCCGTGGCACCCTCGTTCGCCAATGCCTTTATGTGGGAGACTGAGCGTGAATTATTTTTATCCAACAGGATCATTGCTGACAGATTGTTCATTTACTATAGATATATAGATGACGTGCTGATTTTTTGGCGAGGTGAGATACAGGAATTGGGCGCACTCATCGATTCACACAATCAGTCAGAACATCCAGCTAAACAAACCATGACCAGTAGTCCAGTTGAGATTTGTTTTTTAGACATTTCCATTCAAATTCATGAGGGGAAAATCCTGACATGTCTCTATAGAAAACCTACCGATCGCAACACCATCTTGCGATACGACAGCTTCCATCCTAGATCCACTGTGAGAGGCCTTCCATACTCCCAGTTCTTGCGAGTGTGTAGGGCCAACAACAGTGATTCAATAAGGGCTTGTCAGTTGAGAGAAATGGAGGATAGATTTTTGGCCAGAGGCTATCCTCGGTCACTAATACGATCAGCTCGCCAGAAAGCAGAGACAACACAGAGAGACGGTTTGGTGAAATCCAAACAGTCCAAAGACATGTCCCGAATTATTCCGTGGGTCTGTGAGTATGATGTGACAAGCAGTGAAAGGCAATGGCAAGTAAAGCAGCTGTGGCCTATGATAACATCAGACCCGGAGCTGAAGATGCTACATGACAAACGTATCATGCCCAGTTATAAAAAAGGAAAAAGCATCAGGGACATATTAGTGAAAACTGACATGGCAAAATTGAGAGTAAACCCCACACATTTCCTCACCAGGCGCAACGGGTGCTTTAAGTGCACCGGTTGCACCACTTGTTCCCACATGTCACCAGGGACCACGATAGCCCATCCTTTTTCAGGCAAGTCGTTTAAGATATAGTGGCCCCTCACATGTAGCACAAAGCTTGTTGTTTACGCCATCATCTGCCCATGCGGGCGATATTACATCGGCAAAACAGAGTGCCAGTTCAAAATCAGAATGGCACAGCACAGACTGGCCATTCGAAATGCTCTGGCATCTGGTAATGGAGATCAACCTGTGGCCAAGCACTTCGTAACCTTTAGACATTCCATGGCCACGTTTAAACACCGCATCATCGATCACGTCCCCGAGTCCATACGGGGGGCTGATCGAGGTCGCAAACTATTACAGCTGGAGTCCATGTGGATCCATAGGCTCAACACTTTGAAACCTGGGGGGTTGAATGAGAATTTAGGACTAATTAACTTTCTGTGAGGTTAGTGCAGCCCCGATATAAGGATGCCGCACATAATGAGAGACAAGTTTGGAGCGATGTTTGCATATAGTATTATCTGAGAAAAGATGTGTTCAGCAGAAGGTATCTACTTCAGAGTAAGCAGCCAGATAGTTATTGCCCGTTATGATTTTTTTATTACAGTCAGTAGCCCTTTGGTATAATTACAAAAGGGGCTTTGTTGTGCAAATTTTTCTGTGTGCACCTTCCGATGTTTTTAAATTGTTTTTAAATTGTTCTTAGCACTAGCACTTTATATTGATGTACTATTGACGGCTATACGTCATCTTAAGTATCACTTCAGTCATCGTTTTATTTACATGTAATTTGTTACACAGAGTGCAGCGTCACCATGGCAACATCAAGGTCTTCCCAGCCAGGCTCAGTGATCTCGCGGGATCTGGAGACGTTCTGGAGGTAACTCGAGCGACGCGGCCAGGGAGCGACAGCTGGGCGGTGAGTACAAGCGGTAGCCATGGCAACGCGGCTCGCACCCGTGACGTCACTTCCGGTCCCGCTGAGACGCACAGCCGGGCGGAAGCCATGAAGGGGTGGCCACACAGACACGCTGCAGCTGTGGAGTGAGTGGGGTCAGGGGGTAAGTGTTTTGTCTATTTAAACCTTCACTGTTTGGCACTTGTGTTATCCTGAAGAAGGGGACTAGGTCCCCGAAACGTTGATATGATTTGCACCATTTGCACAAATATATGATTGCAGTTACAAGTCTCGGAGTGCCGCCTCGTCTTTCCAGTATACTTCACCGGTTCCCGGTTGGGGAGGGCACCAGAGCAGCATCAGTCCAGCATTGGACTAAGTGGAGTGCCGGAGCATCTGTTCACCTTATATATATATATATATATATATATATATATATATATATATACAGTATATATATATTATATAGATATGTACTTTAAAGAAATGAGCCAACAGTATATGCATGCCCGACCGGAAGTCTGAGCATGGGAAATACTGCACAGAGAGGGACAATTTTTTCAGATACACAAAAAGAACTGCCAGTGGGGACAATCCAGTGTTAAAACTCAACCGCTGTCCCTGAAAGAATTTTTGCTGCAAAAGATAGGAAAAATTTGCCAAAAATTGCATCAATATTAGCCAAAAATATTTGAGCCAATATCATGATTATTGCTAAACGGACCCCATTGTCTGTTAACTAGGAGACTAGCAAGTCAACCACATATGAACTTGCTCCAGAGCGATGAAAATAAGAGAAGTCTGCTTCATCCATACAATAGATAACTGACTGCATAGATTTAAGTAATTATATTAGATTAGTAATTTTTAGTGTAGTTTTATTTTCTCTTTTCTAGGTTAATATTATGGGATATTCAGATTGAATGGGATATTCATTTTGTGTGTATTTTTGTGTGGCATTACAAGGTAATATTAGGGAAATATTAATTTGATTTATGGTTATAAATCAAATGATATCTCCTCCTCAATGTGCCATTTAACAATTTCTATAGGGACATTTTTTGTATTGAAATACTGTAACACGTACAATGAAACAGTTAATCTAAACAAGGTACCTTTTTGTCACTTTTTATTGTTTGAAAATACTGTACAATATGCAGAAGTATTACACTGTGGCAAGTAGATCTGTTAATGTCCAATAGAAAACAACAATATACCTAAATAAGCATTATTGCTGCTATAGTATTCATTTAACTAATTTGATTAGACACAAAACTTGTATTAAAACAATGATGCCTTAAAACAGGCAGATAAATGATTATAAAAACTGTGGCAAAATAAATAAATACATAAATAAATAAAATATACAGCACTTCTGTAGAATGAAAACAATGCTGACCTTTTTGCAGTCAGTGCAAGAACATCAAAACAGAACAATTGTTGCTTCAATTGTAATTTTAAAAGCAGCTGCACATTGCCACAGAGACACTACAAATTAAATACATCAATCAAAACTGCTCAAGCATTATACTTGTATTTAACCACTTGGGAAGCATAAGTTGAAATTGTTATGCAATAAAATAATGTAATAGTAATAATAATAATAATAATAATAATAATAATAATAATAATGCAATAATAAAATAATGTAATAATAATAATAATGCAATAAAATAATGCAATAATGCACTGGAGGTCAGTAGTATAAATAACACACTAACATTACTAATAAAAATAATTTCACTGTCCGGGATATATTAGTAGACCAGGGGGGACTTGTGCAGTCACTGTCCAGCCCTTTCCCCCCTCTCTCTCTCTCTCTCGCTCACTCTCCAGCAGCATAGTCTCTGTGAGTGACGGCGCTAATAGACTTTAGCGATGTGCCAGAGTCCACAGCGCATGTGCAGGGCTTTGGAGGAATGGTGTGGTGGCCATTTTCTTGGCGATTCACCTGCTGCACATGCGCACACCAGTGGAAAATGGCCACCATGCCATTTTACCAGTTATTTTGCAGGGCCGGATAGTGGGACTCTGGAGAGGTGAGTACTGTGTGGTGTGTGCACCCCTGGGTCAGAGGGGCACGTGTACAATGCACACACTGTGCCATTATAAAAATGCCACTGTGCACTGTAATTCAAATGCATAACAGTCTTGTAAATGCTAACAAAAAAAATGAGGTTAGCTATATTTTTGTTCATTTTAGTTTTAGTCGTTCACTTTAATTTCTGCATTGATTTAAAACAATGTTATTTTAATTTTAACACTGTGGAGTAATAGATAGAGAGTTCATATTAGTCCTTTATTTTGAAAGGTAGGTGTAATGCTGTATAAAGACCCATTAATCTGCAACAGATTGCTGCAATTTCCCAGTACCCTGACATAGGGGTATATGCAATTGCGGTCGAATTCCCGAAATTGTCGAATTTCGGGAATTTTTCGCCAAAAAAAAAAAAATCGTCAATGCAATTCAGTACTTTCCGTCAAAAAAACGGATTTTCAAACTTCGACTTTTTGAAATTCGACTTTTGTCAAATTCGACTTTTTTGCAATGATACAAGTGCTGCAATTCGACCAAAGTATATTCAATTGAAGTTTTGAAATTCGACAACAGTGCTTTTAGACCGTAAATTCGTCATTTTCAATCCGCCACACTTTGGTGGGTGAAACTAATAAAAAAATTTAAAACATGTTTTTTTTGTGTGTTTTTTTTTAATGATAATAGCATATCTATTTATATTAGACGGGATTAGGTACTTGGTTTGTCTTTTTTGGAGGCACAAGTATTATTTATATATTTTTTAAAATATATATATTGTTTTTTAGATGGAATGGTAAAATGCAGAAAAAAAATGGCGTGGGGTCCCCCCTCCAAAGCATAACCAGCCTAGGGCTCTTCGAGCTGGTCCTGGTTCTAAAAATGCGGGGGGGGAAATTGACAGGGGATCCCCCGTATTTTTAAAACCAGCACCGGGCTCTGCGCCTGGTGCTGGTGCAAAAAATACGGGGGACAAAAAGAGTAGGGGTCCCCCGTATTTTTTACACCAGCATCGGGCTCCACTAGCTGGACAGATAATGCCACAGCCGGGGGTCACTTTTATACAGTGCCTTGCGGCGGTGGCATTAAATATCCAACTAGTCACCCCTGGCCCGGGTACCCTGGGGGAGTGGGGACCCCTTCAATCAAGGGGTACCCCCCCAGCCACCCAAGGGCCAGGGGTGAAGCCTGAGGCTGTCCACCCCATCCAAGGGCTGCGGATGGGAGGCTGATAGCCTTGAGTAAAATGACCGAATATTGTTTTTTTCCAGTAGTACTACAAGTCCCAGCAAGCCTCCCCCGCAAGCTGGTACTTGGAGAACCACAAGTACCAGCATGCGGGAGAAAAACGGGCCCGCTGGTACCTGTAGTACTACTGGAAAAAAGTACCCAAATAAAAACAGGAGACACACACCGTGACAAGTACAACTTTATTACACACTGCCGACACACACATACTTACCTATGCTGACACGAAGCAGTCGGTCCTCTTCTCCAAGTAGAATCCACAGGTACCTGAAAATAAAAGATAATTATACTCACCTGATCCATGGTCCAGAGATAAATCCACGTACTTGTCAAAAAAAGAAAACGAACACCCGGCCAGCGGACTGAAAGGGGTCCCTTGTTGACACATGGGACCCCTTTCCCAGAATGCAGAGACCCCCCCGTGACAGCTGTCACTGAAAGGTCTCGTAAGCCAATCAGCGAGTGCAACGTCCTTGCACTCTGCTGATTGGCTCTGTGCGCGGCTGAGCTGTCAGCGCATCGCACAGCTCCCTCCATTATATTCAATGGTGGGAACTTTGCGGTTAGCGGTGGGGTCACCCGCCGGTCAGCGGCTGACCGCGGGTAACCCCACCACTGACGGCAAAGTTCCCACCATTGAAAGTAATGGAGGAAGCTGTGCGATGCGCTGTCTGAGCTTAGACGCGCACAGCCAATCAGGTGAGCGCCACGGAGTAGCGCTTCCTGATTGGCTGAAGGGACCTCAGTGACAGGAGTCACGTGTGGTCCCGACATTCGGGGAAAGGGGTCTCATGTGTCAACATGGGACCCCTTTCAGTCCGGTGGTTCGGGTGTTCGTGTGTTTTTTTTGCCAAGTACGTGGATTTATCTCTGGACCATGGATCAGGTGAGTATAATTTTTTTCACAGGTACCCTCGGATCGTCGGAGACTGTGGCAGTCGGCGTGTCAACATAGGTAAGTATGTATGTGTGTCGACAGTGTGTAATAAAGTTGTACTTGTCACGGTGTGTGTCTCCAGTTTTTATTTGGGTATTTTTTTTCCAGTAGTACTACAGGTACCAGCGGGCCCGTTTTTCTCCCGCATGCTGGTACTTGTGGTTCTCCAAGTACCAGCTTGCGGGGGAGGCTTGCTGGGACTTGTAGTACTACTGGAATAAACAATATTCTGTCATTTAACTCAAGGCTATCAGCCTCCCATCCGCAGCCCTTGGATGGGGTGGACAGCCTCGGGCTTCACCCCTGGCCCTTGGGTGGCTGGGGGGGGACCCCTTGATTGAAGGGGTCCCCACTCCCCCAGGGTACCCCGGCCAGGGGTGACTAGTTGGATATTTAATGCCACAGCCGCAAGGCACTGTATAAAAGTGACCCCCGGCTGTGGCATTATCTGTCCAGCTAGTGGAGCCCGATTCTGGTGTAAAAAATACGGGGGACCCCTACTCTTTTTGTCCCCCGTATTTTTTGCAAAAAATACGGGGGACAAAAAGAGTAGGGGTCCCCCGTATTTTTTACACCAGCATCGGGCTCCACTAGCTGGGATCCCTGCCCAATTTTTCCCCGCATTTTTAGAACCAGGACCAGCTCGAAGAGCCCGAGGCTGGTTATGCTTTGGAGGGGGGACCCCACGCCATTTTTTTCCGGGTTTTTTTCCCGTTTGTCCCCGTTTTTTTAAATCGCGGCAAAATCCAGCAAATCGGACGTTTTTCGCCCGCGGGAATGTCGAATCCGTTTTTCATTGAATATGGTGAATTCCGGCAGCCACCTGCCGGAATTCATCTGTCGAATTGTGTTGAATTAAAAAACGGCGATAATTTGCCGCGATTCGCCGCTAATTGCATATACCCCATAGTGTTGGGAATATTGAGGTGAAAAGATCTTGATTCCCACAATCCCTACCAAAAAATAGTCGGGATCAGCAAATCAGGTATTTTAACATGAAGAATTTCCCTGATTCCCTGATAGATCAATGATCATCTGGTCTTGTTGGAGAATCTGGGAAACAGCAGACAGATGTATGGGGTCCTAATTCTAATGCTACACAAATAGCTAGTCTTGGAGCTGATAGGTGGGGCCAGTTTGATTTCAAATGGCCTAGATTGACGGGTGTAGTTGGGGCCAGATAGCTAATTGTGGTATAGCAGGAAAGGGCCTTAAGAGTTTATATATGATAGGGTCAAGTTCACTCACTTAATCTTTCCTTCAGGTTTGATTGTTGTTGTGATTGGTGTTTTGTTTGTCTGAATACATTTTATTATGAACTTGGCAAAATTTTATCGAGCATTGCTTCCCAGTGGTCAAGAGAGCGCAAGTGGTAGCTGCAGGAGTACTGTTCTAATAGAGAGGGTGTTGTAAGCTTTCACAGCTCAGTTTGCATCAGGGGAATTCAGTTGTCCACCATTCTTAGAAAGATACATCTTGGCTAGAGCAAAGTTTTACAATGGTTCATTGGGCAACCTTTGTTCAAGATATATGAAAAATAAAAACTGTCACCTTATTTAAATTCCACTACTTGTGTATTGTGTTAATTCTAATTACTGGTTATTAGTTATTATGGGATGCAATCAATTTGCTTGCTGTCGGGATCCTGTCAGTCAGGATACCGACGTTGGAATCCCGACAGCCGACAATGCCGACAGACAGAATACCGGCTTCCAGGGGCTATTCCCACTCGTTGGTGTCCACGACACCCATAGAGTGGTAATAGATCCTGAGGCGAGTGCAGTGAGCCACCAACCCCGCAATGGTACTCGGAGCGCTCGCCCCGCTGCCGGCATTCTGGTGTGATACAGACAGCAGGCATCCCATTCACCGGGAATACATATGTATTCCGTTATTATAGTTAGTGTTAAAATTTCTGAGGTTCTCTGACTATAGGCAGCATACTGTATCAGTCCAGCCATTATTTTCCCATATACCTTGGACATGATGGCCTGCACATGAAGTCTGTTTTTTTTACTTCCAAAATATAAGCACAAAGAACCATGTTTTATACTATGCCTGGTCCCCACAAGTCACAAGGTTTTTTAAATATATCATCATAAATGACTGACTGCGCACTGGACTGTTTACATTTGTGTTCACTACTTTCATAACAATAATGCATTTGTTTGGATAAATATTAACGAGAATGACAAGAAGGTAAATATACATTTTCCTTAGTAGCAAATTCTAAAGTGTATTTGGGGGTGTAGCTCCTCTACATGTGATATTTATAAATTATTTTCTATACTACTATATTATGTACTACAGTACTATGCCATAATTTGGTTTTAAGATACATATTATATCATAGATACAATTAGTGAATCTATTACTACTGTATTATAAGTTTTGTCTCTTGAAATTATTCATTAAGGTAGATTTACAGGAGAAAATGCCACTAATGATGATTTTTGCAAAAAAAATGGAAATGGAAACAAATCTTCAATTTTGCTTTAGCAATCAGTGGCCACACAAAAATCAATAAAGTTGTAGATAAAGCAATAGAGTAGATGACCTTCAATGCACCATGACTGCCATCATTTGTAATCTAAGAATTAACTGTGCAAGATTTATAATGGCAAATTCTAAAGGAAAAGATAACATTTATGTTAAAAAATTTTAGCATCTCCTGCCAAAGTAATTAAACTTAGACATGGGACTGTATAGAGAATAGAATCACATGTGGGTAAGATAGACTATAATGAAGAGGTGAGTTAACAGAGAACTTGAAAGGTTATAGGATGGGGAAATTCTGGTCAGGTGGGGTAGAATGTTCCGAAAAGGGAAGCAGAATGGTAGAAGACTTTGGTGAGAGAGTAAGAGGAGGTTAGCAGAGAGGAGGCACAGGTCAAAGGACGTGATTAACTTAACCCTAAAAAGCGATAAAAACCCTGATGTAGTTTCAACACCATTTTCATATGTGCCAAGCTCCAGAATGCGATGCATCTATTGGTGGCGTTAACCAGTAGAAGTCTTTGGGTTTCTTTTTGCGACTTCCGCTGAGCTATGAAACTAACTAGTTCCCACATTCCTGGTTGTTTATAACTGGACATGCATCTCAAAGCTGCACCAAAGAAAACATTGTTCTTGGGCTACTGTATGTGAGCACATATTAAAGTTCTCTATATTTGTAATTTACTACATTAAAGTGCCACCAAATGATACAGTAATGCTATGAAGAAGGCAAATGATTGCTGAAACCAGTTATATCTATCTATCTATATATATAGCAATATATATATAATAAGATTTTAAACCTACCAGTAAATATTTTTCTCGTAGTCCGTAGAGGATGCTGGGGACTCCGTAAGGACCATGGGGATAGACGGGCTCCGCAGGAGACATGGGAACTTTAAGAAAGACTTTAGGTATGGGTGTGCACTGGCTCCTCCCTCTAGAGGTTCTCAGTTAGAGAAACTGTGCCCAGAGGAGACAGACAGTACGAGGATAGGATTTTTGTTAAACCAAGGGCAAGATTCATACCAGCCCACACCATTCACACCGTATAACTTGTAATAAACTAACCAGTTAACAGTATGAAAAAACAACATAGCATCAGTCGGAGACAGATGAAAACAATAACATAACCCTTATGTAAGCAAAACTATAAACAAGTGTTGCAGAAGTATTCCGCACTTGGGACGCGCGCCCAGCATCCTCTACGGACTACGAGAAAAAGATTTACCGGTAGGTTTAAAATCTTATTTTCTCTTATGTCCTAGAGGATGCTGGGGACTCCGTAAGGACCATGGGGAATATACCAAAGCTCTCAAACAGGCGGTAGAGTGCGGATGACTCTACAGCACCGATTGAGCAAACAGGAGGTCCTCCTCAGCCAGGGTATCAAACTTATAGAACTTTGCAAAGGTGTTTGAACCCGACCAAGTAGCAATTCAGCACAGCTGTAGTGCCGAGACCCCTCGGGCAGCCGCCCAAGACGAGCCCACCTTCCTAGTGGAATGGGCCTTGGCCAATTTTGGTAACGGCAATCCAGACGTTGCATGCGCCTGCTGAATCGTGTTACAGATCCAGCGAGCAATAGTCTGCTTTGAAGCAGGAGCGCCAACATTGTTGGCTGCATACAGGAGAAACAGTGCTTCTGTTTTTCTGACTCTAGCTGTGCTGGCCACGTACATTTTCAAAGCCCTGACCACATCAAGGGACTCGGAATCCTCCAAGTCTCGTGTAGCCACAGGCACCACAATAGGTTGGTTCATATGAAAAGATGACACCACCTTAGGCAAAAATTGAGGACGGTTCCGCAATTCTGCTCTATCCATATGGAAAACTAGATAGGGGCTTTTATGAGACAAAGCCGCCAACTCTGACACTCGCCTAGACGAAGCCAAGGCTAACAACATGACTACCTTCCAAGTGAGATATTTTACTCCACCATTTTAAGTGGTTCAAACCAGTGCGACTTAAGGAAACTCAACACCACGTTAAGGTCCCAAGGCGCCACCGGAGGTACAAAAGGAGGCTGAATATGCAGCACTGCCACTCCCCTCACAAAAGTCTGTACTTCTGGGAGAGAAGCCAATTCTTTTTGAAAGAAAATGGATAAGGTCGAAATCTGAACCTTAATGGAGCTTAATTTTATGCCCAAATTCACTCCAGTTTGTAGGAAGTGAAGGAAATGGCCCAGATGGAATTCTTCCATAGGAGCATTCCTGGCCTCACACCAAGAAACATATTTTCGCCATATATGGTGATAATGTTTAGCTGTCACATCCTTCCTAGCCTTTATCAGAGTAGGAATGACCTCATCCGGAATGCCCTTTTCCGCTAGGATCCGGCGTTCAATCGCCATGCCATCAAACGCAGCCGCGGTAAGTCTTGGAACAGACAGGGCCCCTGTTACAACAGGTCCTGTCTTAGAGGAAGATGCCACGGATCTTCTGTGAGCATCTCCTGCAGATCTGGATACCAGTCCCTTCGTGGCCAATCTGGAACAATGAGAATTGTCTGTACTCCTCTTTTTCTTATTATTCTCAACACCTTTGGGATGAGAGGAAGAGGAGGAAACACATAGACCGACTGGAACACCCACAGTGTTACTAGGGCGTCCACAGCTACCGCCTGAGGGTCTCTTGACCTGGCGCAATGCCTCTGCAGCTTTTTGTTGAGGCGGCACGCCATCATGTCGATCTGGGGCAGTCCCCACTGGCTTGCAATCTGTGCGAAGACTTCCTGATGAAGTCCCCATTCTCCTGGATGCAAGTCGTGTCTGCTGAGGAAGTCTGCTTCCCAGTTGTCCACTCCCGGAATGAACACTGCTGACAATGCGCTTACATGATTTTCTGCCCTGCGAAGAATCCTGGTGGCTTCCGCCATTGCCACTCTGCTCCTTGTGATGCCCTGGCGGTTTACATGAGCCACTGCGGTGATGTTGTCTGACTGGATCAGAACTGGCAAGTCGCGAAGCAAGGTTTCTGCTTGACGAAGGGCATTGTATATGGCCCTCAGCTCCAGGACGTTGATGTGAAGACCAAAGACCCTGGAAGTTTCTTCCTTGTGTGACTGGTCCCCAACCTTGGAGGCTCGCGTCCGTGGTCACCAGAACCCAGTCCTGAATGCCGAACCTGCGACCCTCTAGAAGGTGAGAACTGCAGCCACCACAGGAGAGATTCCCTGGCCCTGGGGGACAGGGTGATCAACTGATGAATCTGTAGATGTGACCCGGACCACTTGTCCAGTAGGTCCCATTGGAAGGTCCTCGCTTGGAACCTGCCGAATGGAATAGCCTCGTAAGATGCCACCATCTTTCCCAGGACTTGAGTGCAGTGATGCACTGACACCTGTTTTGGTTTCAATAGGTTCCTGACCAGAGTCATGAGTTCTTGAGCCTTTTCCATTGGAAGATAAACCCTTTTCTGGTCCGTATCCAGAATCATGCCCAAGAAGGTCAGACGAGTCGTGGGAACCAGCTGCGACTTCGGGATATTGAGAATCCTGCCGTGTTGCTGTAACACCTTCAGTGAAAGTGACACGCTGTTCAGTAACTGCTCTCGTGATCTCGCTTTTATGAAGAGATCGTCCAAGTACGAGATAATTGTGACTCCCTGCTTGCGCAGGAGCACCATCATTTCCGCCATTACCTTGGTGAAAATTCTCGGGGCCGTGGAAAGCCCAAACGGCAACGTCTGAAATTGGTTATGACAATCCTGTACCGCAAATCTCAGGTACGCCTGATGAGGTGGATATATGGGAACATGAAGGTATGCATCCTTTATGTCCAGAGATACCATAAAATCCCCCCCTTCCAGGCTGGCGATGACCGCCCTGAGCGATTCCATCTTGAACTTGAACCTTTTCAAGTATAGGTTCAGGGATTTTAATTTTAGAATGGGTCTGACCGAACCGTCCGGTTTCGGGACTACAAACCGGGTTGAGCAATATCCCCTCCCTTGTTGAAGTAGGGGAACCTTGACCACCACCTGTTGAAGATACAATTTGTGAATTGCATTTAACACTATCTCCCGTTCTGGGGGAGAAGTCGGCAGGGACGATTTGAAAAACCGGCGAGGAGGCACCTCTTCGAATTCCAGCTTGTAACCCTGAGAAACAATTTCTATTGCCCAGGGATCCACCTCTGAGTGAACCCAGATGTGGCTGAAAATTCAAAGACGTGCCCCCACTGGGGCGAACTCCCTTAGCGGAGCCCCAGCGTCATGCGGTAGATTTTGTAGAGGCCAGGGAGGACTTCTATTCCTGGGAACTAGCTGTATTGTGCAGCTTTTTCCCTCTGCCCTTACCTCTGGCAAGAAAGGATGCACCTCGTACTCTCTTGTTTCTTTGTGACCGAAAGGACTGCATTTGATAATGTGGTGCTTTCTTAGGCTGTGAGGGAATATAAGGCAAAAAATTTGATTTACCAGCTGTAGCTGTGGAGACCAGGTCTAAGAGACTTTCCCCAAACAATTCCTCCCCCTTGTAAGGTAAAACATCCATATGCCTCTTTGAGTCGGCATCACCTGTCCACTGCCGGGTCCATAGGACTCGTCTAGCAGAAATCGACATAGCGTTGATTATAGAACCCAATAGACCAATGTCTCTTTGAGCATCTCTCATATATAAGATGGCATTGTTTATATGCCCTAAGAGTAGCCGTATCTTGGGATGGCAGCGCTACCTTTTTGGATAAGCGTGTCAACGCTTTGTCCACCCTAGGGGAGGATTCCCACCATATCCTGTCCGTTGGCGGGAAAGGATACGCCATAAGAATCCTTTTGGGAATCTGCAGTTTTTTGTCCGGAGATTCACAAGCTTTTTCACATAACTCATTCAGCTCATGTGAGGGAGGAAAGGTTACCTCAGGTTTCTTTCCCTTATACATGTGTACCCTCGTGTCAGGGACAGGGGGTTCCTCTGTGATATGCAAAACATCTTTTATTGCAAGAATCATATATCGAATACATTTAGCCACTTTTGGCTGTAACTTTGCATTATCGTAGTCGACACTGGAGTCAGAATCCGTGTCGGTATCTGTATCTACTATTTGGGATAGTGGGCGCTTTTGAGACCCCGAAGGTCCCTGCGACATAGGGACAGACATGGGTTGACTCCCTGGCTGTTCCCTAGCTTCCGCTTTGTCTAATCTTTTGTGCAATAAATTTACATTAGCACTAAAAACAGTCCACATATCTATCTAGTCAGGTGTCGGCGTTGTCGATGGAGACACCACATTCATTTGCTCCTCCTCCTCTCTAGGAAAGCCTTCTACCTCAGACATGTCGACACACGCGTACCGACACACCACACACTCAGGGAATCCTCTTATCTGAAGACAGTTCCCCCACAAGGCCCTTTGGAGAGACAGAGAGAGAGTATGCCAGCACACACCAAGCGCTATATGACCCAGGAAAAAAAAAACACAATATGTTTACCTAGATAGTGCTGTATGTATTTTGCACCAAATATGCGCCCCCCCCCCCCTTCTTTAAAACCCTCTTTCACCATGGATATGCAGGGGAGAGTCCAGGGAGATTCCTCTCAGCGCTGTGCTGTGGAGAAAAATAGCACTGGTGAGTGCTGAGGAAGAAGCCCCGCCCCCTAGGTGGCGGGCTTCTGTCCCGCTAAAATATCTAAAACCTGGCTGGTGCTCTTTATATATACAATACCCAGCTGTATATATATACTTTTGCCAGAAAACGAGGTTTATTGCTGCCCAGGGCACCCCCCCTGCTCCCTGCACCCTTACAGTGACTGCCGTTTGTGTGTGCTGTGTGGGAGCAATGGCGCACAGCGTTACCGCTGTGCGTTACCTCAGTGAAGATCTGAAATCTTCTGCCGCCTCTGAAGTCTTCTTTCTTCTCATACTCACCCGGCTTCTATCTTCCGGCTCTGCGAGGAGGACGGCGGCGCGGCTCTGGGATGGACTGTGAGGGTGAGACCTGCGTACCGATCCCTCTGGAGCTAATGGTGTTCAGTAGCCTAAGAAACAGAGCCTAACATTAAAGTAGGTCTGTTTCTCTCCCCTCAGTCCCTCGATGCAGGGAGTCTGTTGCCAGCAGGCTCCCTGAAAATAAAAAGCCTAACAAATATACTTTCTTTCAGGAAACTCAGGAGAGCTCCCTGTAATGCACCCAGTCTCCTCTGGGCACAGTAGTAAACTGAGGTCTGGAGGTGGGGCATAGAGGGAGGAGCCAGTGCACACCCACACCTAAAGTCTTTCTTAAAGTGCCCATGTCTCCTGTGGAGCCCGTCTATCCCCATGGTCCTTACGGAGTCCCCAGCATCTTCTAGGACTTAAGAGAAATGTGTATATATATATATATATATATATATATATATACCAAATGTAAAAACCACACTACACCAAGTCCTCAATCCATGGGTGCCAGGTCAAATATTCATGTATCCAAAACTCCACACCATAAGGCTCCAGCAGGGGCAATGTAGCAGACAGGACCAGCGCTCCTTTCGAATGTAATTTAATACTTTTAGAAATATTTGTGCAAATTCAGCATGATTGACAGTTCATCAAATATATAAATCTTGCATCTCACAATTACCTCAGATCAACCCAGTCACAATTCCCAACAGCTGTTTTGGCCCATGCCATCATCAGGGGAGAAACAACCATATGCTGTCTAAACATGCTCCTCATATGTGCTATTAATCAACCCCAAGCATATACATCTGCTAAATTTCCTCAATTGCCACCTCTTCTCAATAGTGGCACGTGGTCCAACAGCATAAATATAAAGTCCTTCATCGAGTGTCCACTCACAACGAAATGCTTGGCCACCGGTAGAGTGCTAGGCTCTATTTGCTGGTACGCTTTTTTTATGGATGACCGGTGCATCGAAATTCTTTCTTTAACCATCCGGATGGTCTTACCCACATATAATTTATTACATGGGCAGATGATCACATACGTTACATATGGACTTAAGTCTAATTATGTAGAATTTGTGCGCATAAATGTGCACTAATCACTTGGGGCCGTTGGCTTCAGTATCCTCTGTAGGTATCTTTCACTTTATTAATGTTATTTGTAGATTTTTAGTTCCCTGGGCATTACAGTGCAGCCGTGGTGTGGGCGATGCACTATGGTTGCCTGGTGACGCTAGTGTCTGGATGTGTGCGACGTTCCGGGATTTGCCTGTAGGCCTAGTAACGGACACACTTCCGGGTATGACCGGGTTGCTAGGTGACGCGTGCACCCGCGCTCGTCACATGCATGTGGCACAGGGACGTGCGGTAAGCTAAATAGCTCAGGAGGCACTGGCTAGCACTAGAGCCAGATTTACATGCAATATATGAGCCAAAATGTACATCTTGGCATTATAGACATGTGCAGCAGTATAAACCCCTGGAAATTTGGCGAGTTTTGATCAGAGATGTGCAGAAAAGTTAGCCAGGTGAGGCACTGACTCACCTGCCATAGACTTTTTACTCCAGAGTTTTGGCTATAAAAATTATTAGAATAATGCAAAGAAGATATTTCAAACATAGTCTTTGTATTTTTCATATACTTTATGCAGTCAAAACTCTGGCACAAACATTAGTATGACAGGAAAGGCTCTGCCTCACCCCACAGCACGTCACTGGACTACGGCCTGATGACGCAGGACGCTGGCACCCTGGCGGTCTCCGGCCAGTGACTAGGAAATGAGAGTGCCAGCAGGTGTGGGATGACCTCGGGCGGTGACGCGGGTGGAAGCTGCGGCATCGGGTTGCCATAGTGATGGATGCACGGCGATGAGTATTGAAAGTGCACCAGTGGTATGTGAAACAGATGTATATGGTTTGGGGTTGATTAATAGCACATGTAAGGAACATGTTTAGACAGCATATGGTTGATACTCCCCTGATGACAGCATGGGCAGAAACAGCTGTTGGGAATTGTGACTGGGTTGGTCTGAGGACTCCAGAGGAATTTTGAGATGCAAGATTTATATACATTATTTGATGAACTGTCAATCATGCTGAATTTGCACAAATATTTCTAAAGTATTAAATTACATTCAAAAGGAGTGCTGGTCCTGTCTGGCACATAGCCCTTGCTGGAACCTCATGGTGTGGACTTTTGTATATATATACTGTGTATATATATATATATATATATATATATATTGCTATACAAACAAAAACATTTTCAGTGCAGGTCTGGACTATTCTGAATAGTAAATAATATTTAAATATAACAATGACAAAGGGGCATGCAAGCAAGTCAATGATGTGGTTAAAATCAACTACGTTAATTGCTGAATAGGTATGGTTCCATAACACTGTTATCCTCTTGTATTATTATGTCCATTGGCAGTGTCTTTGTTCTTGAATTTAAATATTTAATCCACATTTGTAGACTGGTTTTCACCTTCTTCTATATGAACAGCACAGGAAATAGAAGCTTTCATGTTGTAACATTGTGAGCTTCATTAACGTAATGCCTCCTTTTATCCTAACAACTATACTACTGTATTATTCAAAGAAAGCGAATATTTAACGGACTTGCCCTTTACATTACATTGGAAGTTCCAAGAGCTTAGTTATTGTTTTGGAAATTCAGTCTTATCTTCCAGTAATAATATATTTATATTGCACTCATAATCTCATTCATCCATTATTCTCTTCTGACCTTCACATTCCATAGATATACAGCTCCCTTTATAAAAACATATGGCTCACAATCTATTTGAACGAAATCCAGGATTTACATTATCATTGTCTTAGTACCTCTGTAACTCTATCTCCAGTTGTGTGAAGCCTCTTAATAGGATTAACTAAGGAGACTGTGTTTAGCAGCTAGTGATTGCAATAAATATTTATAGACACATTTAGGTATATAAAGATATAGATATTGCATAACCCTTTGTGAAAAATAAAGGTGTTTTTTGTGTTTTGTGATATTATTCATTCAAAAAGTGTTTTCTTTCTTAACCAACAAAGTTAACCAGTGACTGACCTAAACATATCTGTGAGGTGCTTGCAAAATGATAGGACTGGCAGTTGATGCCCTTTTTGCAGCTTAGCCATTACTTCCTGTTCTGTCTTATAAAATATAACAATGTGATTTAAGAGTTCATTCTAGCACTTTCAACAGTCAATATTTATAATAAATCAGATTTCAGCAGTCTGATTTAGAGCAGGCTATTGAGAACATTTCCCGTAGGTTCGGAAAACAGATCAGTCACATACCAAGGGCTAGATATCTTGGAAACTCCCTTTTTCTGTATATTTAAATGGTATGAAATATTTTTCAAAGTTTTACCAACTAACGATTGAATTAGTCTGTAAAATGACAGTTTATGATAGTAAAATAACTATATATATATATATATATATATATATATATATTTATTTATATATATATATATATATATATATATATATAGCAAGAGAGAGAGAGAGAGCAAACAAAAAAAGAGCACTCACCAGATTAACAAATTGCACTTAAAAATGTAGGCCTTTAATCTCATACTCATCACTTCTCAGCAGAGTTTCATAATCAGCAAATAAACCTCAACATTTCGGTCCAGCAAGGACCATCCTCAGGAAGCAAAATACTATAATCCAAACATCATAAACATCCCACTCGGCCAAAATCCAGTATCAACCAGAACCTGCCTACCAGACCCCTATTTGTACCTCTTAAAATTGGCAGCACAATGACATAACTTCGGCGTTCCACATTGGAATGCGCATGACATCACTTCTGGCTGACGATAGCCACAATGTAATCCATGGGTTCAGTATGAAATACCGAAGGCAGGATGCCGACCATCAGTATACTGACAACGGCATATCAGCCACCAAGATGCTGGCAGCGGTGCAAGCACCAGAAAGACCCTTTTGGGCTTGCTGCTCTCGCCATGATGAGGGCACGGCAGCTTGATGCGCTTGCCACACGATATACTCTCCCTCTATAGGTGTCATGGACACTCACAGAGGGAGAATAGCCTGTGGCGCCGGTAGTCCAGCAGCAGCATTTCATTGCTAGTTGGGATTCCTGCGTCCGCATTGTGACCACCGGGATCCTGACTAGCAGTATTTTTGAATCATATCATATTTTATTGTTACATTTATCAAATTACATCACAGAATTGAAAAACAAAAACAACATCACCTAAGGCGACAACAGTAGTAACAAAAAACAAGAACATTGAATTGCCATCAATAAAGAAGGGTATCAATTGAATAACATGTGTCTGAGCATCTTTCTTACGTTACAAAGTAAAATAAGTCCAGATGAAGCGGATTCCAATGTTAATACAGTGTCCATAATAGGAAATGGTAACACGTTAATACCAGAAACAACAATAGTACACATCACGAAAATCACACATCTGAAGAACAATTGTGCAGGGAGCCTGGTAGAAACCCCTAATTTCTGCCCAACCTGGAGTTACACCAACCATCTAATTTTTCAGAAATTTTGGAGATAAAGCCACGTAACTTAAACATTTGTCGCTCATGGCGAGCCACTTCATTAACCAACGCTCTCCATTTATATATACTAGGGGGATCAGCTGAAAAACAAACTCTGGCTATAACTACCTTAGCCAAGGTAGAAAGATAGAGGACATATCTATATATTGTAACTGAGTGTGTCTCCTCGAGGTCCAAACCGAATAAACATATTTTTGGATTAATAGCAGTAAGTGAGGTAGTAGTAAGTAGAATATCAGCCCACACACCTTCCCAAAACACACAGATCATAGGGCAGTCCCATATCATGTGCCAAAACCCAGTACTATCGGCTTGACATTTAGGGCAGAAGGAGTTATCCCTAAGGCTGGCCCTCTGCAAGGACATAGGTGTACGATAGACCCTGTGAAGGACATCAAAAAGACCTGACGAAATCTAATGCAAGGGATGGTGTATTTAAGAGACCACAGAATCTGTATCCAATGCTCATTGGACAGAGATCGCAAATCTGATTCCCATTTTAGCCAGATACTATGTAAGTGTTAAATATCTAAGTGCATAGGGAATATAATTTATTTTATTCATACAATACACTCGCATATGTAACAGGTATACAGCTAAACCCATCATATATTAAGGCTAACCCTCCATCCATTTAGCAGACTCATTGTATGCAATAGAATTGGAATTAGCACCAAATAAGGCTAACCAGCTTCTTGCTAGTACTTTGTCCTAATATGAGCATAACATTGTACTCCAAGATGCATGAAATCAGTGGGAGTGTTATAAGAATTGGATGTAACTGAATATTATAAAACTAAATGAATCGCCATGTTTTTGGTCTGTTGATGTATTTGACCCGGGCTGAGAACATGCTGTCTCTCAGCCTGTATACGGGAGTGGTCTTTTCAATAAATAATCAATTGTTTTATAAATCTGACTTCACTTCAATCTTTTACTTAGTTGCAACAAGGGAAGCACAATGGTTATAAATTATTTGGTATTCAATACTAAGTGATCCGGATTAAATCTATCATTGATAGCTGAATATATAGCGGAAATTTTCCCTGCTTGGCCTAAATTAAATAACAACACTTTGACAGGGGAGTCAGAGATTACCGGGGAACCATGAGGAAATTGGGTCATAGCAGCATGACGTAATTGGAAATAACAAAACAAGGTGGTATTAGGGATATCAAAGTCCTCCTTCAACTGTTGAAAGGATCCAAACACCCCATCATAATACAGCTGACCCACAGATAGCACTCCCCAAGTAATCCAAATGTTATCTTTAGACAATTTATAAATCTCAGAATATGCAGAGTTAAACCACAATGGAGTACATCGATCCTGATCCGACCAATCATAGAGGGTATGAACAAAACGCCACACCAACAGTGCCTGATGGAGCAGATGAGGCAGTCCAGTAACTGACAGACCAGAGAGTAGAAATTGAAGTGGAGAAAAAGTAGAGGAGCACTCCACCTGCTCTGCCAGAAAACCTGCCATAGTAAGGTCCACTGAACCTTTAGTCCAGCTAGACAGGTGTGACAGCTGTTCAGCCAAGTAATAGAACCTAAGATTAGGAAGGCCCAATCCCCCTGATAGCTGGGATTTATATAAGGTTTTAATGGAAACTCTAATGGATTTGTTACCCCAAATAAATGATGACAATACACTCTCAATACCACTAAACACCTTTTTCGGGATATAAACCGGGGAATTCTGTAAGACTTTAGGCTGAGTGGCCATTTTAAACAAATTAATTCGACCAAGTACAGATAAGGGCAATTTTCTCCAGGCATGAGCCCTTTCCTTAGTATTCTGAAGAATGGGGTCAATATTTTGAACGACATACTCCGCAGCATGAGGCGTGACCCAAATACCAAGGCACTTGAACCATAGCGTCCACTGCAGAGGGTGAGCCCCGTGCATATCTTCGGGAAAGGAGCCGGAGATAGGAAAAATATGTGACTTTCCCCAATTAATTAATAAACCTGAAAAAATGCCAGAATGCTCAATTATTCGAAACATAGCATGAAGGGAGCCCACTGAGTCTTGCAAAAACAGAAGCATATCATCTGCATAAAGGGCCACAACATCTACCACCACCCCCACTTTAATTCCCCAAACCTCAGTAGAAGCATGTAATATGCTGGCTAGAGGCTCGATAGCAATGGCAAATAATGCAGGAGAAATAGGGCAGCCCTCTTGGATCACCACTCTCCAATGGTAACGCATCTGACATATAACTATTCACTGTCACTCGAGCCATAGGGGACGAGTATAACATTTGGAGGAGATTAATAAACCGGGGCCCAAAAGCAAATTTACGAAGGACACCCCAAAGCTACAGCCACTCAAATAAGCTGAAGGCCTTGGCGGCATCAAGAAACACCACGACTGCCCCCCGACTTCACCAGGTCCCACCTCTGCATATGGCAGAACAGTCTGCACAAGTTTTGGGTGGTAGATTTACCCGGCATAAACCCAGTCTGGTCCGTGTGAATAATAGATGTAATGACCGAATTCAGATGGGTCGCCAAAACTTTCACTAAAATTTTAACGTCAGTGGTCAATAGGGAGATGGGTCAGTAGGACTCTGGCATTATGGGGTCCTTCCCTGGTTTTGCTAGGACAACAATATTGGCTTCAGACATCGACTGTGAAAGAAACCCCATGCAGAGAGAGAATTAAATAAATCCAACAAGTAAGGAACAAAATACTCCTTAAATGTTTTGTATACCTCCATGGGGAGCCCATCACAGCCAGGTGCCTTTGAAGCAGGGAGAGAAGAGACAGCAGCCTCAATCTCCTCCATTGTAAATGGTGCGTCTAGGGCCTCAGAATCTCCACGAGACAAACATGGTAATTCAACCTGTGTCAAATAGTCCAAAAGTTGCTCATCAGAATAGGAGGCCCGAAAGGCATATAATGCAGAATAATAGTCACGGAAAACTCCCCCTACCTCCACCCCAGAGTAACATACCTGACCAGTAGAATTCTGTACACAGTGAATAATATTATTATGGGTAGAATCAGCCCATGCTAAATAAGCCAAATAGCTACCACCCATCTCAGCCTGAAAATACTGCTCGTGCCCAGAGAAAAGAAGCCGGTGCCTAGACTTTTCAAACAAATAGTCTGACTACTCCCACTGAACATCTTGCCACAATATTTTATCAGACTGCAACTTGAGCTTCTAATTGCTGACACGGGGTTTCCAAACGTGACTCTTCTTTTCTGTTAAACAATTTAATTCAGAAATACGTTTAATAAAGGAACCTCGTATAAACGCCTTAAAGGTGTTGTGCGTAATTGCGTGGTCTACATATGCTGAATTATCCACCTGGAACCCCTCCAAGGATGCTATCAACTCTGAGCCGGTCCCCAGTAAAGTTAACCAAAAGGGGTTACGTTTCCACATTCTCGCACCCTGATTCCCGTTCGCCCTTAAGGTGAGAGAAACTGGTGAGTGATCCTAAATACCCCATGGAAGGTATTCCACCCCCACCACGGCTGGTGACAGATCAGGTGAAATTAAAACCAAATCAATACGGGAGAGGATGTGGAAGGTAGCAGAGTAACATGAGAATTGGTTAATGGTAGCATTTCGATTTCTCCATATATCCACCAAACCCAGTTCCATAACTAAACATGTGAACAGAGTGGAGGAGGGAGACCGAGGATAGGGTACCATCACCTCTTGCCACCTATCTAGAGTCGCATCTATAACATTGTTAAAATCTCCCAAACAAATTACAGGAGACGCAGGGGATTGAGCAATAAAATTACTCGATTGACAGAGAACCTCATTGCTATACAAGGGAGGGACATACACAGCTAGAATATGTAATAATTGGCGAACAATATAAGCACGTAAAAAAACATATCTGCCATACACATCTATTTCACTTAAATCTAGATGAAACTGTACAGTCTTCCTAATAAGCACGGATACTCCCCTAGCATTGCTAGAGAAGGTAGATTGAAACACGTGACCGACCCAAGGTTTCTTGAGTGCCAAAACATTGCTGCCAAAGAGGTGCGTCTCTGACAGACACACTATATCGGCCTGGTATTTTTTAAATTGTGACAGGACCAATGACCATTTGATCTTATCATTCATCCCTCTAACATTCCGGCCGAGCAGGCAGAGTCCACCAAAAGTAGTAGCCATAAAGGTTTACAGAGTGGAGGTTTAGAGAGTAGAGAGACAATAAACAGTAGAATGGAACAGGGGAAGAGAGAATAGAGTAGTAGTATTATAGCCCTGCATATGAAGACAAACCAGAACATCAGGTAGAATAGCAAATACTGGCAATCCACTTTGGACACCAAGCATCTGAACAGCTTCTTGCATACACTGTATATCATGGAAAGACACACACATACATAGACATTGATGGCATGAAAAAAACTATCCCCTCCCACTCCCACCCTACATGACCTTGAGGAACCGAGGTATACCTAGCACCCATAACCAGTTAACAGAACTAAAACAAAACCGTCCCTGAAATAGTTAAACTAAGGGATAGGGGAAAATAGATACCCCTACACTATAATCAGCAGGGACTCCTCACTTACCACAACAAAGCATGGTTCCCTGACACTAAGGTAAATATGAAGAACATGCACAGAGAAAGAAAAAAAAAGGGTTGCAGTGAGGCATTGAATAAATCATTCTAGCGAACAATATCAGAGGAGAACGAGCCAGGAAGGCCGTGGCCTAAGACTCCCCGCTGTAAAATAAATAGGATACAAACAAAAGACAAGTCCATCAGCGAGGGACACAGGGTTGCCGCTCAATCCAACCCTCGGCATCTTTCGGGGAGGTGAAGAAATGGGTAGTATTGTTGAATACCACTCGCAGCCTAGACAGGAATAGCATGGAGTATTGGACGTTCCGATCCCAAAGCTTCCTCTTGACCTGTATAAATTGTAAGAGACTTTTCTGTACCTCCAAAGCAAAATCTGGAAAAACAGAGATATTGTGCCCATGAAACTTCCGGGGGCCCTTTGTACGAGCCAACTGGAGTACAGCATCTCGGTCCTTGTAGTGTAAGAAGCGTGCAATAAATGTCCTGGAAGGGGCCCCAGGCGGAGGCAGACGAGGCGGAAGTATGTGTGCCTGTTCCACAGCAAACTGGGGGGTGAACGCTGCTTTATCAAACATCTGGATAAGCCAATTCTCAAGAAAAACCTCCAGAGAGGAACCCTCTGCTGTCTCAGGAAGCCCAACAAATCTGACATTATTGCGTCGTAGTATGCCTTCAATATTGGACAATTTAGTTTGCATAGTAACCATCTGGGTCGACTAGTCCGCCACTTTGGTCTGCAAAGGATAAGTGGTGTCCTCAAGTGCGGAGATTCGGTGTTCAGTCTCACCCACTCTCTCTCTCGTATTTTTTGTAAATCCTGCCGGAGTAGGAAGACATCTATCTGAACTTGTCCAATCCTGCCAGTAACTCTCTGCTCAGATGCAGAAATGGCCTGCAATATTTGCTGGGTAGAATGGACAGGGTCAACAGGCTCCGCTTCATCGCCCTCCACAGCCGGAGAGGATGGGTTGGAATCCACTTGCTGGCAGATTGAGAAGTTTGTGAGGACCGAGAAAACTTTTCCAATTTCGCTGCAGCCCCCGCTACTTGACCACCCTTCACCATGGTCAAGCTTCACTCTGGGTGACAACTGTGATATAATAAGTGTAACAGCAGGTATGCAATAGAGCAGGATAACAAAACGCACAATAGGAGAAGAGTCCAAAAGCAGTAAAAATTTTAAGACAACCGGGCAATCCACACGTTATGAACAGGTGGGAGAACAGTCACAATAGCGCTTGAGAGGCTAACCTCCAGCACAAGAATGCAGCTCTGCACCAGCTCCAGGCAGACCGTGGATGACATTTATAATATATGTCCAGCAGAAAAAAAACAAAAAAACACAACATAAAAAAGAAATCCAAATTTAATATATCTAGCACTGCAGAGATAACACTGCAGATGATTACACAGCCCAGAGGTTACAGAATCTGTAAAAAAGGGAACTTACTGTGGGAGCATAGCAGAGAGGATATCTAGCTTCTAGAGCTGCAGCTCCCCAGGGACTCTGTAGATGGCGGCAATGTGGCGGGAAGGCTTAACCGCAATGAACAGCTCCCAGGATTCGGCAGTGAAGGTAGGCAGTCCCCAGCACAAGATACTGGCAGCAACACAGAGATGCAGGTGGAGCCACAGTAGCGCACGCAGGATGGGGGGGGGGGGGTTCTGAGTACCTGGAAACCCCCCCCCCCCTGATGAGCCACATGTTTAATTCTTGAGACGGAGACAGCAGTGTCTCCATCTCAGCAAAAGTTGAGATCGTGACCGCAATCGCGGAGCAGCAGCAGAGAGCTATGTAGCTCTCTGCACAGCGAAAGTCCGGGGAAGTCCTCCCTCCCTCCTCACAGGACCGCCGGTCTGCTGCTTCCACCTCCCAGCCCCTGGTGGAAGGGTAACTAGAGGGCTACCCTGGTGGTATGTATACCACCACATATGTATTCTGAATGTACTGTATGTACTTGTAGGTACTGTATGTATGTGTATGTGTATGTATATGTGTTTGTGTATGTATGAATATGTGTGCTATGTACATATGTATATTTATATATATAAGTGTGTGTGTGTATATATGTATGTATATAGATATATATATATAATATTTATATATATATATATATATATATATATATAGAGAGAGAGAGAGAGAGAGAAAGAGAGAGAGAGAGAGAGTCCAATGGAACAACACTCTCCTTCATCAGGAATATTGCCACGGTGCCGTAGTCAAACAATAAACCAAATCCAATGTAGGCACTCAATGGTCTTATTTAAAAGAAACACCTCTGGAGTTGGCAATTTGCAGCAACATTTCAGGATTTATTTCCCTTCCTCAGGCTTCATACATACACGTTCCTTATATACACGAGCAGTACACATAACGCTGGGCGGCACCAGTTTCCAACAGAAACTGGTGCCGCCCAGCGTTATGTGTACTGCTCGTGTATATAAGGTACGTTTATTACATGTATGTTGTATGCAAGAAGCCTGATGAAGGGAAATAAATCCTGAAATGTTTCTGCAAATTGCTGACTCCAGAGGTGTTTATTTTAAATAAGACCATCGAGTGCCTACATTGGATTTGCTATATATATATATATATATATATATATATATATATATACATATACATAAATACACACACACATACCCATGGAAACCCCCCTGAATAAATTCTGCATTTGCCCCTGAGACAGGAGAGGATCCGCTCAGTGACTGGCCCTGCCGCAGCCCAGAGGAGCAGGTCCAGAGACCACAGCGGATATACACAGTGGTGGTATGCAGGTGAGCCGCTCCAGAGATGCAGGGACTCTCCGCCACTGCCGCCTGGTGCACACAGCCCCCCGTCAGAGGCCCGCCAGCCAGAGCATCAGGAGAAAGGAGAGCAGCAACCGGAAGTGAGCCGGGACGCGGCACAGGGTTCAGCTATGAGGCCGGCCGTGGTGCCCAGCAGACAGGTGCACCAAGTAGCTCCTGGTAAATAGGGTTCCCCTGCAAATTCACACACCGCACTGAGATCAGTGTGTTCAGCACTGTATATTGCCTCTGCACAGCAGTTTCAGAGTGTGAAATGTCAGGGAGCAGGATGGGAAATAAGGATGTTCATGAGGAGCTACAGCTTACAGCTGCTACTCCATGCCGAGCCAAGCCATGCCCCTCTGACTAGCTGTATTTTAACTGCTTCCTTAATCCATATATCTTATGGGGTCACCTCTGCCTTCAAAAAATATATATATACTTTATATACACACACGAGTATATATAGTAGAAATGCTATACTGCTCATATAAATTCCTTACAGGGAGCATCTCTCAAGCAATTGGTGAGGGAGCCCACTCGTAAAAACTCAATATTAGATTTAATTCTTACAAATGGTGACAGGATATCAGACATATACATGTGGGTGAGCACCTGGGACCCAGTGATCATCAAGCAGTATGATTTAGTATAAAGACAGGATCCAACTCCTGTCACACAAAAACAAAGGTGTTGGATTTTAGAAATGCTTACCTTGCAAAAATGGGGAGATGTTTCAGTGATTCATTGGCGGACTGGAGGAACTTGGAAGGGGTGCAGGAGAGGTGGGAAAAACTGAAAAGTGCAATACTAAGGGCAACAGACCTTTGTATCAAAAGGGTTAGGAAAAGCACCAGGAAAAGGAAGCCAGTGTGGTTCACAAAAGAAGTATCAACTAGTGCGAATGCAAAAAAGATGGCTTTTAGGAAATACAGGGGAGTGGTCCTGGGGTGCACACCGGTAATGAGAGGTGCGACTCTGCGGAGACCTTTCAGTAGAACTGCATACAAAGAAAAAGGTTGCAGGTGCACAATTCAAACATTACCAATTTATTAATAATAATAATTGCAATAAAATTTTGCATTTTAAGCGAGGTTCTTCGCATAGTTATGGCCATAAGTAACGGCTTGCCCACCGCGTCCAGGTGACCTCATTAGTCGGGCAAGTCCCTAACATTTTGGGGGGTACAAATCTAGGGTGCGGGACCCCCCAAAATGAAGCAGCTGAGTGACCCCAGGGCAACACAAAAGTGAAAAAATATATAGTGAAAAAGTGAAAATAGGTTAGTGAGAGAGGCTGCTGAAAACAGCAGGGGTAAATTAGTGAGAGGTAATGAAGGGGGAGATAAAGTAGTGAGAGGTAAAGTAGTGAAAAGTGAAGGTAGGAAATGAATTACATTGAAACAAACAAATTTTATTGCAATTATTATTATTAATAAATTGGTAATGTTTGAATTGTGCACCTGTAACCTTTTTCTTTGTATGCAGTTCTACTGAAAGGTCTCCGCAGGGTCGCACCTCTCATTACCGGTGTGCACCCCAGGACCCCTCCCTAATGGAAAAACTACTAAAAGAAAGAGTTGTGGAATATCTTAAATCAAACAACTTACAGGATCCAAAACAGCATGGATTTACTGGTGGGAGATCATGCCAAACAAATCTTATTGACTTTTTTGATTTTTGTGATAAAAATAATAAATCAAGGGGGAGCTGTAGATGTAGCATATCTAGACTTTAGTAAGGCATCTGACACTGTCCCACATCGTAGACTGCTAAATAAACTTGAAAGTGCGAGGGTGGATTATAACATAATTAAATGGATAAGAACCTGGTTGCAGGATAGGAAACAGACAGTTGTAGTAAATGGGGTGCAATCTATGGAGGGAAATGTTACCAGTGGAGTACCCCAGGGATCTGTACTCAAACCAGTTCTCTTTAATGTCTTTGTTGGTGACATTGCAAATGGTATTGAAGGGAAATTATGCCTTTTTGCAGATGATACAAAGATATGCAACAGGGTAGACACACCAGGATGGGTAAAACAAATGATTGATGACCTAGCTAGGCTTGAAAAATGGTCAAGAACATGGCAACTACAGTTTAATGCTAAAAAATGCAAAATCATGCACTTGGGTCTCAAAAACCCAAAGGCTAAATATAGTATCAAGGGTACTATAATGGAAACTACTGAGGAGGAAAAGGATTTAGGAGTCACTATTTGTGACTTAAAGGCAGGAAATCAATGCAACAAAGCAATGAGAAAGGCAAGTCATATGCTTGGTTGCATAGGGAGAGGAATCAGTAGCAGGAAAAGAGAAGTAATAATGCCACGGTATAGGTCATTGGTGCGGCCTCATCTGGAATACTGTGTCCAGTTCTGGAGACCATATCTCCAGAAGGATATAAATACATTAGAGAGTGTACAAAGAAGGGCAACTAAAATGGTGCATGCCCTACATCACAAAACTTACCCGGAAAGGCTAAAAGATCTTAACATGTATAGTATGGAGGAGAGAAGGGAAGGGGGGGACATGATAGAAACTTTTAAATATACCAAAGGTTTTAACAAAGTTCAGGAGTGAAACATTCTTCAAAGGAAGAGAAGTATTAAAACTCGAGGACATACATTGAAACTGGAGGGAGGCAGGTTCAGGGGAAATTTAAGGAAAAATTACTTCACAGAAAGGGTAGTGGACAAATGGAATAGCCTCCCATCAGAGGTGGTAGAGGCTAAGACTGTAGAGCAATTTAAACATGCTTGGGATAGGCATATGAATATCCTTACAAAGAATTAAGGTTCAAAAAGGGTTGAGATTACCTAAAGGATACAAAAAAGGGGCAGTATGATGGGCCAAGTGGTTCTTATCTGCTGTCAAATTCTCTGTTTCTATAATTATTGCCGGATTGTGCCTAAATACACGTGTACATTGTTTAATTTTCTTTTTATGTGCAACTAATCTACATTCACTAGAAATGACAGTAATCAGACGTCTGCAACAGTATTTTTAACTGAGTAATACACCATGAGCATCTTTATTCATGTGATTGCAATTTTCACAGAGCATTTCAGCTCAGAATTTCAGTATTTTCTAAATTAAAATGGTTCACTAGCTACTGAAGAATTCAGTTTTTTACCATAAGTGTATGAGTACAACATTCAATAAATATAATGAAATGTATAATTAATAATTACTATACCACTCCTAACAAAATCACTTCCAATATGATGCCCTCCTTCCTCCCCCAACATTCTTAGATTTTAGAGTATATGCGTTTGGTGGAATGCAAACTAACTGTTGGCTCACAATGAGATCCAGGGGTGGAACTCTACAATACCGGGTGCCATAGCAAAGCTTGTGTTGGTCATTTGGTAATCCTGAACAGGTGAGAGGACCAGCACATCCATAGTGAAGCCCTGTTTGGACCTCCATCTCCAGAACATAATGCACAAACTTGACCTTGCTACAAATGTGCTTGAGAGGGTGAACCGGCTTAATGGGTCCCTCCCCACATCTGGACACGATAGCCACAACCCCTTCGAAACAGTGGTTAGGTCAGACATACTGTATGGTATCCTGGTCTTAAATTCTCTGATTAACAGGAAGGATATTTCCTCTTCAATATATTGTGCAAGTATTATTTATGAAACTCATATTACTGTTATTACAACTTTGCCGTGATTTGCAATGCATTACTAGAATTATGTGGTTCTGTATATTTATGTACACTGTAGGAATGAAAAGAAAATATATTACAATACAGAGTTTATAGCATGTTTATGACAGCATTTGTTTGCAATTATACTGGACTGTTTAAAGATCAAGCTGTGTTTCTTTACTGATGAAAAAGTAGAAAAACTTATTGTATTTATGTAAGGCAAACATACAGTACAGCTGGCAAAATGCTGTATCCAACAGCACAGGCACCAGCAGTCATTTTTCATTTCAGCATTAACTACTGACTCGACAATTATGCGTTGCTTATTTTTACCTTCGTCTCATCCAGAATATATTTTAGGAGGATTATTTTATCCATGAATTTAATACCAACACCAACAGGACTTTTACTTTATAATCTATGTTTTTACTATCAAGAAAATTAAATCTAAATAAAATAAATGTAACAAATTAATTGAGAAGTTATCATATTTAGTAGGTAATATATGACCCCAAATAAAAAGTGGATTGTATGATTTATTATTTTCCATCTGAGCAGATGCATTTAGTGATGTTGAACTAATGTAGCCTTTGACATAAATGTCCATGGACAGTAAAGGGGGTACACACGGAGAGATGTTCACTTCATTTCTAAGCAATCTGTGCTTAGAAATTGAGAACACATTGCTCCGTGTGTAGGGGTGCCGGCGACAGCGATGCACGGTTCTGCGCGTCGCTGATGCTAGATTGGCCTGCATGCAGGCACAATCTAGTACATTGCTCATTTCACCCGCTGGGTGAAATGAGTGCAGTCACTGATAGATCGCTCAACACACATCTCTGGAGAAATCCCCCCATCAGTACTGGCCTTAAAAGTTGAGCGGCATCCCTCAAAGTGCTGACTGTTAGATTTGTACCATTCCCTAATTTATTTTAACTTGCTTCTGTTGTCCAACACTACTGTTTGTTAGATACTGATCTTCTCTATGCACTGAATGTAGCGGGGCAGGTCCGGTTATGTCAGTGGGAGTCCGGTTGATGGGTGCAGCAGTAGCTGCTGTATCATATGCCCTTCTCCCTGCTCAATGTGTAAGGCACTGCCTGTTGGGGGAAGGGGGTCCGAGCCTGGGTAAAGAGTACCCAATCCCCAGGGTCGAATTAACAATGGGGCTGATGGAGCTGCAGCTCCAGGCCCACTGTTCAAACATGCCCACAGCATCCATAAGTTGGATAAATTTTCTTCTACTACAGTCTCTCTCGGTAGCAGTCTGAGGCCCCGCCCATCCCACAGAACGCTGCCCACCCCTCCACCAGGCCGGAGGATCAAACATTGCATCTCAGCTGATGGCACAACATAGGCAATTTCACCTATGACGGCTGCACAAGGAAGGCTGCCCTAGCCCTCCCTGTGCTGCATACACACAGTACCTCTGCACCTCCTCTATGGCGCATGACATCCTGGCTTGTGACGTCAGAGAGGTGCTACCCCAAGGAGCGTCCCGGCCATGGCTCCAAGTCTTACTTGCCTACCTGACCCTCTCCATGAGGGAGAAAATGCTCTGTTCCTGGACTTTCCTGGTAATGTGTGATTTCCATCACCTGTGGGGAGCTAGTTAATTGATAAGAAAGGTGTTTCACCACAGGTGATGGCAATCATACATTACCAGGAAAGTCCAGGAACAGAGCATTTTCTCCCTCATGGAGAGGGTCAGGTAGGCAAGTATGCTCCAAGTACAGATGCCACAGTGACAGCACATCACAACCCATGCACTGGCAATGACTACAGTGACAGCAGCTCCGTAAAGGGTGAAGGTGAGGCGATAGACCTGCTGGCTGCCTGGCTGCTGTTGCTAGTGTGGTATGCTGGGCAGAAAGACATGCTAATGCACTGTTTAATATATATATATTTCTCTATCGTCCTAGTGGATGCTGGGGTTCCTGAAAGGACCATGGGGAATAGCGGCTCCGCAGGAGACAGGGCACAAAAAGTAAAGCTTTAGGATCAGGTGGTGTGTACTGGCTCCTCCCCCTATGACCCTCCTCCAAGCCTCAGTTAGATTTTTGTGCCCGGCCGAGAAGGGTGCAATCTAGGTGGCTCTCCTAAAGAGCTGCTTAGAAAAGTTTAGCTTAGGTTTTTTTATTTTACAGTGAGTCCTGCTGGCAACAGGATCACTGCAACGAGGGACTTAGGGGAGAAGAAGTGAACTCACCTGCGTGCAGGATGGATTGGCTTCTTTGGCTACTGGACATTAGCTCCAGAGGGACGATCACAGGTACAGCCTGGATGGTCACCGGAGCCTCGCCGCCGGCCCCCTTGCAGATGCTGAAACAAGAAGAAGGTCCTGAATCGGCGGCATGAAGACTCCTCAGTCTTCTTAAGGTAGCGCACAGCACTGCAGCTGTGCGCCATTTCCTCTCAGCACACTTCACACGGCAGTCACTGAGGGTGCAGGGCGCTGGAAGGGGGGCGCCCTGGGAGGCAATGAAAACCTATTTTTGGCTAAAAATACCTCACATATAGCCTCCGGGGGCTATATGGAGATATTTAACCCCTGCCAGAATCCGTTAAGAGCGGGAGACGAGGCCGCCGAAAAAGGGGCGGGGCCTATCTCCTCAGCACACAGCGCCATTTTCCCTCACAGAAAGGCTGGAGGGAAGGCTCCCAGGTTCTCCCCTGCACTGCACTACAGAAACAGGGTTAAAACAGAGAGGGGGGGCACTAATTTGGCGTTAGAAATATATAAAAAAGATGCTATAAGGGAAAACACTTATATAAGGTTGTCCCTATATAATTATAGCGTTTTTGGTGTGTGCTGGCAAACTCTCCCTCTGTCTCTCCAAAGGGCTAGTAGGTCCTGTCCTCTATCAGAGCATTCCCTGTGTGTGTGCTGTGTGTCGGTACGTGTGTGTCGACATGTATGAGGACGATGTTGGTGAGGAGGCGGAGCAATTGCCTGTAATGGTGATGTCACTCTCTAGGGAGTCGACACCGGAATGGATGGCTTATTTAGGGAATTACGTGATAATGTCAACACGCGGCAAGGTCGGTTGACGACATGAGACGGCCGACAAACAATTAGTACCGGTCCAGACGTCTCAAAAACACCGTCAGGGGTTTTAAAACGCCCGTTTACTTTAGTCGGTCGACACAGACACAGACAGGGACACTGAATCCAGTGTCGACGGTGAATAAACAAACGTATTCCTTATTAGGGCCACACGTTAAGGGCAATGAAGGAGGTGTTACATATTTCTGATACTACAAGTACCACAAAAGAGGGTATTATGTGGGATGTGAAAAAACTACCGTAGTTTTTCCTGAATCAGATAAATTAAATGAAGTGTGTGATGATGCGTGGGTTCCCCCCGATAGAAAATATGGGCGGTATACCCTTTCCCGCCAGAAGTTAGGGCGCGTTGGGAAACACCCCTTAGGGTGGATAAGGCGCTCACACGCTTATCAGAACAAGTGGCGGTACCGTCTATAGATAGGGCCGTCCTCAAGGAGCCAGCTGACAGGAGGCTGGAAAATATCATAAAAAGTATATACACACATACTGGTGTTATACTGCGACCAGCGATCGCCTCAGCCTGGATGTGCAGAGCTGGGGTGGCTTGGTCGGATTCCCTGACTAAAAATATTGATACCCTTGACAGGGACAGTATTTTATTGACTATAGAGCATTTAAAGGATGCATTTCTATATATGCGAGATGCACAGAGGGATATTTGCACTCTGGCATCAAGAGTAAGTGCGATGTCCATATCGCCCAGAAGATGTTTATGGACACGACAGTGGTCAGGTGATGCAGATTCCAAACGGCACAAAGGTGTATTGCCGTATAAAGGAAGAGGAGTTATTTGGGGTCGGTCCATCGGACCTGGTGGCCACGGCAACTGCTGGAAAATCCACCGTTTTTTACCCTAAGTCACATCTCTGCAGAAAAAGACACCGTCTTTTCAGCTTCAGTCCTTTCGTCCCTATAAGAGTCATATCTGCCCAGGGATAGAGGAAAGGGAAGAAGACTGCAGCAGGCAGCCCATTCCCAGGAACAGAAGCGTTCCACCGCTTCTGACAAGCTCTCAGCATGACGCTGAGACCGTACAGGACCCCTGGATCCTACAAGTAGTATCCCAGGGGTACAGATTGGAATGTCGAGACGTTTCCCCTGCGCAGGCTCCTGAAGTCTGCTTTACCAAGGTCTCCCTCCGACAAGGAGGCAGTATGGGAAACAATTCACGAGCTGTATTCCCAGCAGGTGATAATTAAATTACCCCTCCTACAACAAGAAAAGGGGTATTATTCCACACTATATTGTGGTACTGAAGCCAGAAGGCTAGGTGAGACCTATTCTAAATCTAAAAAAATTTGAACACTTACAAAGGTTCAAATCAAGATGGAGTCACTCAGAGCAGTGATAACGAACCGGGAAGAAGGGGACTATATGGTGTCCCGAGACATCAGGGATGCTTACCTCCATGTCCCAAATTTGCCCTTATCACTAAGGGTACCTCAGGTTCGTGGTACAGAACTGTCACTATCAGTTTCAGACGCTGCCGTTTGGATTGTCCACTGCACCCCGGGTCTTTACCAAGGTAATGGCCGAAATGATGGTTCTTCTTCGAAGAAAAGGCGTCTTAATTATCCCTTACTTGGACGATCTCCTGATAAGGGCAAAGTCCAGGGAACAGTTGGAGGTCGGAGTAGCACTATCTCGGATACTGTTACAACAGCAGGGGTGGATTCTAAATATTCCAAAATCGCAGCTGATCCCGACAACAAGTCTCCTGTGCTTAGGGATGATTCTGGACACAGTCCAGAAAAAGGTGTTTCTCCCGGAAGAGAAAGCCAGGGAGTTATCCGAGCTAGTCAGGAACCTCCTAAAATCAGTGCATCATTGCACAAGGGCCATGGTAAAAAAATGGTGACTTCCTTCGAAGCAATTCCAGTCGGCAGATTTCATGCAAGAACTTTTCAGTGGGATCTGCTGGACAAATGGTCCGGATCGCATCTTCAGATGCATCAGCGGATAACCCTATATCCAAGGACAAGGGTGTCTCTCCTGTGGTGGTTACAGAGTGCTCATCTTCTAGAGGGCCGCAGATTCGGCATTCAGTTTTGGATGTTGGTGACCACGGAGGCCAGCCCGAGAGGCTGGGGAGCAGTCACACAAGGAAAAAATTTCCAGGGAGTGTGATCAAGTCTGGAGACTTTTCTCCACATAAATATAGCTAAGGGTAAATTTATAATGCTCTAAGCTTAGCAAGACCTCTGCTTCAAGGTCAGCCGGTATTGATCCAGTGGGATAAAACATCACGGCAGTCGCCCACGTAAATAGACAGGGCGGCACAAGAAGCAGGAGGGCAGTGGCAAAAACTGCAAGGACTTTTCGCTGGGCGGAAAATCATGTGATAGCACTGTCAGCAGTGTTTCATTCCGGGAATGGAAACTGGGAAGCAGACTTCCTCAGTAGGCACGCCCTCCACCCGGCAGAGTGGGAACTTCATGGGGAAGTTTTCCACATGATTGTAAACCGTTGGGAATTACCAAAGGTGGACATGATGGCGTCCCGTCTGAACAAAAAACGGGACAGGTATTGCGCCAGGTTAAGAGACCCTCAGGCAATAGCTGTGGACGTTCTGGTAACACCGTGGGTGTACCAGTCGGTGTATGTGTTCCATCCTCTGCTTTTCATACCTAAGGTACTGAGAATTATAAGACGTAGAGGAGTAAGAACTATACTCATGGCTCCGGATTGGCCAAGAAGGACTTGGTACCCGGAACTTCAAGAGATGCTCACAGAGGACTTATGGCCTCTGCCGCTAAGAAGGGACTTGTTTCAGCAAGTACCATGTCTGTTCCAAGACTTACCGCAGCTGCGTTTGACGGCATGGCGGTGGAACGCCGGATCCTAAGGGAAAAGGCATTCAGGAAGAGGTCATTCCTACCCTGGTCAAAGCCAGAAAGGAGGTGACCGCACAACATTATCACCACATGTGGCGAAAATATGTTGCGTGGTGTGAGGCCAGGAAGGCCCCACGAAGAAATTTCAACTCGGTCGATTCCTGCATTTCCTGCAAACAGGAGTGTCTATGGGCCTCAAATTGGGGTCCATTAAGGTTCAAATTTCGGCCCTGTCGATTTTTCTTCCAGAAAGAATTGGCTTCAGTTCCTGAAGTCCAGAAGTTTGTCAAGGGAGTATTGCATATACAACCCCCTTTTGTGCCTCCAGTGGCACTGTGGGATCTCAACGTAGTTCTGGGATTCCTCAAAACACATTGGTTTAAAACCAGTCAAATCTGTGGATTTGAAGCATCTCACATGAAAAGTGAACATGCTCTTGGACCTGGCCTGGACCAGGCGAGTGTCAAATTGGTGGTTTTTTTCTCAAAAAAGCCCATATCTGTTTGTCCATTCGGACAGGGCAGAGCTGCGGACTCGTCCCCAGTTCTCTCCCTAAGGTGGTGTCAGTGTTTCACCTGAACCAGCTTATTGTGGTGTCTTGCGCCTACTAGGGACTTGGAGGACTCCAAGTTGCTAGATGTGGTCAGGGCCCTGAAAATATAGGTTCCAGGACGGCTGGAGTCAGGAAAACTGACTTGCTGTTATCCTGTATGCACCCAACAAACTGGGTGCTCTTGCTTCTAAGCAGACTTTTGCTAGTTGGATGTGTAATACAATTCAGCTTGCACATTCTGTGGCAGGCCTGCCACAGCCAAAATATGTAAATGCCCATTCCACAAGGAAGGTGGGCTCATCTTGGGCGGCTGCCCGAGGGGTCTCGGCTTTACAACTTTGCCGAGCGGCTATTTAGTCAGGGGCAAACACGTTTGTAAAATCCTACAAATTTGATAACTTGGCTAAGGAGGACCTGGAGTTCTCTCATTCGGTGCTGCAGAGTCATCCGCACTCTCCCGCCCGTTTGGGAGCTTTGGTATAATCCCCATGGTCCTTTCAGGAACCCCAGCATCCACTAGGACGATAGAGAAAATAAGAATTTACTTACCGATAATTCTATTTCTCGGAGTCCGTAGTGGATGCTGGGCGCCCATCCCAAGTGCGGATTATCTGCAATACTTGTACATAGTTACAAAAATCGGGTTATTATTGTTGTGAGCCATCTTTCAGAGGCTCCGCTGTTATCATACTGTTAACTGGGTTCAGATCACAGGTTGTACAGTGTGATTGGTGTGGCTGGTATGAGTCTTACCCGGGATTCATAAATCCTTCCTTATTGTGTACGCTCGTCCGGGCACAGTATCCTAACTGAGGCTTGGAGGAGGGTCATAGGGGGAGGAGCCAGTACACACCACCTGATCCTAAAGCTTTACTTTTTGTGCCCTGTCTCCTGCGGAGCCGCTATTCCCCATGGTCCTTTCAGGAACCCCAGCATCCACTACGGACTCCGAGAAATAGAATTATCGGTAAGTAAATTCTTATTTTTTTTTTTATTATTTACATTTTATAAAATTATATATTTTATTATATATACACCACCAAAAATGTCTGACACTCACCCCAACTGTAACAGCTTGCCAGGGTGCCAATCCAAAGAAGTATGTCTTGATAAATGAGCTAACCCTCTGAAACGTTAATAATACCCTCTGTGTTGTGCCTACGTTATTTCATTGGAATTTGAGCCCTGGAATGGCATCCACTACACCTTAGATACACACACAACACACACACACACACACACACACACACACACACACACACACACACGTGTGTGTGTGTGTGTGTGTGTGTGTGTGTGTGTGTGTGTGTGTGTGTGTGTGTGTATATGAAATATTTATAATGGCCAGCACTCCACTGTACGTGATACTGCCTGGGTGCACATCCCAGGATAACTCGCAAGCAATCCTCACACAAGATACATCTAATGGCGGATCTCCAAGGGCATAAAAAATAGGCTATTGACACTGCACGATGCTTACAACATTTCGGTTTACTACTACTGATTCTTTTAAAGAGTTGGAGTAAACAACTGGAACAGAAGCATCATGCTGTATCTCTAGTATATATATATATATATATATATATATATATATAAAGAGATTATACCGGCACTCCAAACATCCATAAATTACTTTGCTGCGGTGCCCTCCAGGTCAAATGAAGACTGAATATACTGGAAGAATCGGCGGCACTCAAGCAGACTGTCATAGAGATGCAGAAACGTGTCCCTTTATTAGCCTACATGTTTCGGGGAAACTCCCCGTCCTCAGGGCTAGACAAAAGTGATAAACCACATACACAGCATTTAAATACATCACAGACAAAGATATCAGTGTGCAGATCATACTCACCTGTCCTCACGGCGCTGCCGCCCGCCTGCACACGCCGTTCGCTTCCTCGTCGCCGGGCTGTGACGTCACGGTGCGCTGCGGGACAGGGTCGTTGTCATAGTAACCAGTGCAACAAAATCACGGACTCCCCCAATCCTATGGAGCCTGTAAAAAAACATACAAAGAAAGCAAAAACAGCACATTTAAAATACATAGATTTTACCGATCAAGGAGACATACTAGTAGCCCAGAGCCGTTAATATATAAAAGAACCAGATATTAAGGACTAACACACTCATTAAATGGCGACAAAGGCTCTTAATAAACTTATCACATTATTACATTTCCTCCCATAAGGAGAATATAAACATCATAAGAGCAAAGACAAAGCTGAAAAACAAAGCTGAAAAACAAAAAATCAGGGGCAAATGCTCACTAGATGAGTTAGAGGAAACACTGTAACAGTGTTTCCTCTAACTCATCTAGTGAGCATTTGCCCCTGATTTTTTGTTTTTCAGCTTTGTTTTTCAGCTTTGTCTTTGCTCTTATGAAGTTTATATTCTCCTTATGGGAGGAAATGTAATAATGTGATAAGTTTATTAAGAGCCTTTGTCGCCATTTATTGAGTGTGTTAGTCCTTAATATCTGGTTCTTTTATATATTAACGGCTCTGGGCTACTAGTATGTCTCCTTGATCGGTGAAATCTATGTATTTTAAATGTGCTGTTTTTGCTTTCTTTGTATGTTTTTTTACAGGCTCCATAGGATTGGGGGAGTCCGTGATTTTGTTGCACTGGTTACTATGACAACGACCCTGTCCCGCGGCGCACTGTGACGTCACAGCCCGGCGACGCGGAAGCGAACGGCGTGTGCAGGCGGGCGGCAGTGCCGTGAGGACAGGTGAGTATGATCTGCACACTGATATCTTTGTCTGTAATGTATTTAAATGTTGTGTATCTGGTTTTTCACTTTTGTCTAGCCCTGAGGACGGGGAGTTTCCCCGAAACATGTAGGCTAATAAAGGGACACGTTTCTGCATCTCTATGACAGTCTGCTTGAGTGCCGCCGATTCTTCCAGTATATATATATATATATATATATATATATACACTGCTCAAAAAAATAAAGGGAACACTAAAATAACACATCCTAGATCTGAATGAATGAAATATTCTTATTAAATACTTTGCTCTTTACATAGTTGAATGTGCTGACAACAAAATCACACAAAAATGATCAATGGAAATCAAATTTATTAACCCTTGGAGGTCTGGATTTGGAGTCACCTTCAAAATTAAAGTGGAAAAACACACTATAGGCTGATCCAACTTTGATGTAATGTCCTTAAAACATGTCAAAATGAGGCTCAGTAGCGTGTGTGGCCTCCACGTGCCTGTATGACCTCCCTACAACCCACACAAGTGGCTCAGGTAGTGCAGCTCATCCAGGATGGCACATCAATGCGAGCTGTGGCAAGAAGGTTTGCTGTGTCTGTCAGCATAGTGTCCAGAGCATGGAGGTGCTACCAGGAGACAGGCCAGTACATCAGGAGATGTGGAGGAGGCCGTAGGAGGGCAACAACCCAGCAGAAGGACTGCTACCTCCGCCTTTGTGCAAGGAGGAACAGGAGGAGCACTGCCAGAGCCCTGCAAAATGACCTCCAGCAAGCCACAAATGTGCATGTGTCTACTCAAACGATCAGAAACAGACTCCATGAGGGTGGTATGAGGGCCCGACGTCCACAGGTGGGGGTTGTGCTTACAGCCCAACACCGTGCAGGATATTTGGCATTTGCCAGAGAACACCAAGATTGGCAAATTCGCCTCTGGTGCCCTGTTCTCTTCACAGATGAAAGCAGGTAATCACTGAGCACATGTGACAGACGTGACAGAGTCTGGAGAGGCCATGGAGAACGTTCTGCTGCCTGCAACATCCTCCAGTATGACCGGTTTGGCAGTGGGTCAGTAATGGTGTGGGGTGGAATTTCTTTGGGGGGCCGCACAGCCCTCCATGTGCTCGCCAGAGGTAGCCTGACTGCCATTAGGTACCGAAATGAGATCCTCAGACCCCTTGTGAGACCATATGCTGGTGCGGTTGGCCCTGGGTTCCTCCTAATGCAAGACAATGCTAGACCTCATGTGGCTTGAGTGTGTCAGCAGTTCCTGCAAGATGAAGGCATTGATGCTATGGACTGTCCCGCCCGTTCCCCAGACCTGAATCCAATTGAGCACATCTGGAACATCATGTCTCGCTCCATCCACCAACGCCACGTTGCACCACAGACTGTCCAGGAGTTGGCGGATGCTTTAGTCCAGGTCTAGGAGGAGATCCCTCAGGAGACCATCTGCCACCTCAACAGGAGCATGCCCATGCATTGTAGGGGGGTCATACAGGCACGTGGAGGCCTCACACACTACTGAACCTCATTTTGACATGTTTTAAGGACATTACATCAAAGTTGGATCAGCCTGTGGTGTGTTTTTCCACTTTAATTTTGAGGGTGACTCCAAATCCAGACCTCCATGGATTAATAAATTTGATTTCCATTGATAATTTTTGTGTGATTTTGTTGTCAGCACATTCAACTATGTAAAGAACAAAGTATTTAATAAGAATATTTCATTCATTCAGATCTAGGATGTGTTATTTTAGTGTTCCCTTTATTTTTTTGAGCAGTGTATATATATATATATATATATATATATATATACAGTGTGTATATATATATATATATATATATATATATATATACGTACAGTCCAGCAGCACTCCTCCCAAGGCGTGTATAGCAACGTGTAAGCGCCGGTGCCCTCCGTAGGAAAACGGACTGTTCCCCAATAACAGCAAGAGGTTCGGCGGCACTCACGGCAAATAACGACTTACCAGTACCCAGACACTTTGTTGAAGCTCGCCATTCTTTGGCGACATTACGTCACAGGATCATTGATCACATCCCCCCACTACGACGGGGAGGGGACAGGGGTCTCCGGCTGTTGCAAGCTGAGTCAAAGTGGATCTTCCTTCTTGATACATTATCCCCTAGGGGATTGAATGAACAATTGGGATTAGCCTGCTTTATATGAATTGCTTATATAATCTTATGGAGAAGTGCTCTTTCTTTGGGCTTTGTTTGCCTTTTAGGATGCTATTGTGCAAGTGTGGTTTACATCGTTCAGGGAGGTGTGTGTGTGTTATATATGCCTTTGGGTAACATGAGTAGAAATGCGAGATGGCAGATTGGAATTGGAGTTGTAGTACAATACTCACTTGTTTTAGTACCAGCTAGTGGGATAACTTATTAGCTGTTGCCCACAACTGTTGATTGATGGGCTGTCACATTCAATTGTGACAGTAGATATTAGTGTAACATTATTAGGACGTGGGAGTACCCATGTTTGTGCACACCTACGATCAATTCCTTTGACATGCGGGGGTACGCCCAGCACAGGGCAAGTCCGCCCCGCATGCCAGATCCTGCCCACCACACACATGCGAAAGCATTGCATGGCGGTGATGCTTTTGCATGTTTTGAGTAGCCCTCTGCCTGCGCAGCCTAGCTGCAAAGGCACACAGCTACCCACCATGTTAAGGATCGCAGCAGCTGCGTGAGACATTATGCAGCTCCCGCGGCCTGCCCCGCAAACAGTTTAGACACGCCTGTACTGTCCAGACTGCGCCCCTAAAATGGAGCTTCAACGCCCACAAAATGCGGTGTGTCCACATTACCTTCCCACCACCCTACAGGTCTTAAATGGCATTTTGAAGAGAACGCAGTTTAGGACCTTGCACATGCATAGCGATTTTAGCATATCTGCGACAGGGTCTGAATCAGCCCCAATATACTGTACAAGTGTCAATTAATTAGCAGTCTCCTCGTCTGTCCTAGTCACATTGTGTTGCAATTAACAAATAAATATGCCAGACATTAGCAGAGTTGCACAGGACCTGACGGAACACTCATGCTAGGCATCTCGTGCTGCATGGCATATTGAGGCTAAATGTAGGACACATTTGTATTCAGAACTCACTACAATGGCAAAAATCTAATTTAGCCCCTTCCCCCCCTCCTCCACCCCAACTCAAGTTCACAATATTCCACACAGCAGTGGATAACAGGGAGAGGCAGAGGGTGACAGTGTAAGGCAGAAGGTGACAATGGAAGGCAAGGGGAGGCAGGGGGATGCAGGGTGACTGGTGGAAGAAGTGGGTGACAGGGAGGGACAAGAGTACAAGCACAATGTCCAACACGGTGCGGTTAAAAGGGGACATGTACCTTGGTGGGTGCAGAAACACAGTGGCTCTGATCTGTCCATGATATACTGTGCTTTCATCAGAATGCCATTCAGTCAGGTGGACTCTGACAGTGCCAGTAACATAAATTGTAATCATGCACTATCACGCACACACAAGGTCAGCCCTGCCTACCTAAGGTAAGGGGCAGGTCCCTCGTGCAGTGGTGCCCACCCTGCACTGGGTTATTCATCCAGCATTGTTCAAAATGGTCTGTGGGGGGCCAGGAGATAATTCAATTCTGGTCTGGGCAGCAATCACCCCTTAGTCCTCAATTCACCTTCTGCACGAATGGTAGTACCGCCTCTATCTGACTAACAAAGAAAGCACCAGTGTTACTGTAGCAGAGCTTTTGCAAACACTCATTCACAAGTGGGGCTGGTAGTCAATATCATCATCATGCGCTGTTTGCAAGTGCCATCCACTACCTGCAAATAATATGGATTTCCTTGCTGCATATGCATCTTTGTCTCAGTCTGTATGTATCCACAATTGCACAAACATGTCCTAGCTGCACACGGCCTATGTTAGTATGCCCTCCTCACAGCCTAGATTCACATGTCCAAGTACTGTATATGCATCAGTGTATATGCATGTGTCCACTGTTTTCAGTAGCACAGTGCTAATTGTGCCAGATACTGGCATTGTGCTCACTCTACATCAGCCCCCTAGTATGTATAGAAATTAGAAAACAAGGTCAATTTTGGAAGCAACCATGGGTCACAACTGGACTCTCTCTAACTAAGCCTGGTCACATGTGTATGATTTTATTGAATTATTTCATGCAAAGGAACAGGGCTGAAAATCATCCATACAATCAGTCCTGTTTGCAGGTGCAAAATAGGAAAAGTGGTTGGGTAGTATAGGGCTATGTAGAACAGCTATATCTTTTTTTGTGAATAACACACTGAAGATTAATTATCAGTAGTATATGTCTATAAGATGTACACATTTCTCTCCCTGCCTCTCTATGGGATCCTATCTCATTATTTTCCAGCATGGTATAAGCACTTTTTTGGCTTTACATAAACACAAACAAAGAGAGAAAAGGCAGATTATAATGAAGTTCTATATGACATTGGCCTAAAGGCAATCTCATGCGGGCACATTAGATTGCTGAAATTTGTGACCAGAGAGCCACAGAGTTCTAAAGTAATGATATGCTTACTCAGTGTATCATGAAAGCGAATGGGGACGCTGTTCTTATACCACATTATTACACTGTACAGTATGTTTGTTTGTTTGACAGCAGAATCACTTTAGTGTTACAGTGGAATACTGTAGCTTTTCCCCAAATGCTTTCATAATACGCTGACATGCCATCTGAGCGAATAATTGCTTTAGGACGCCATGGTTTTGTGGTCAGTAAATTGCAGAATTCTAAAGCGCCCAACTGACATTGCTTTAAGATTAAGCTCAGAGAGCAATTTTAAGCCCAAAAGGACTGTTTTAAGAAAAAAAATATTAATATAATAACCTGTTACCCTCATATAAAACTACAATTGCATATTCATAGATTTCATAAAGATGTGTCTGCTTCGGTTTTTTTTAAAATCCACAAATTATAATAACCTGTTATAATTATACTTTAATTTCTGTCTTGAAAGCTATATGAGCAGTCTAATTTGTACTGACTACTCCCTTTCATTTAAATTTTTAAGTCACTGCTAGCAAGCATTTTTGGTACAAGTAGCAATCACAATGTTTAAGGATCTTGAAACTTATTATTTCATATAAATTAACTATGTTAATTCATAAAGACAATTTCACTACAAACCATTGTTGACCAGATAATTGATCACAATCAACTGGTCAACCATGGACACTCGAAAGGTCGACCGTAGTGGACATCCAGCAGCAGCCAATAAGAGTCAGGCTGATTCTTATTGACCAGCTGCTTCAGCCACGGCTAGCTGAAGCTCCGACTGTCATAGCTCAGTCGGCTGTCAAGTGTGACAATGGCTGCCAAGAGAAATCCTGGGCCCCGGTACACCAACTTCCTGAGCCACCCTACCCCACTGGAGGGGGTGTGACCACAGCATGCTGAGGGCATGGCCACTTCTTTGGAGGCTTATATAGCACATCAGAAGATCCCAGTCACAGAAGCATGGCATAGCTCGCAGCCAGGACAGTATAGAGCCTGGTTGGGCCCATGTACTTTTCAGTGGGCATGGCCTAATCAAAGGAGGTGTGGTCCTGGGCCTCCACTGGGCCCCTCTATCAGACCTAGGCCCAGGTAATTTGTACCCTCTCCCCCCCTCGCTCGGCACCACTGCGTGTGACAGCAATAGGCAATAAGAATCAGACTGATTCTTACTGGCTATTGCTATGCAGTGAAGCTGCATCTTCTTTCGAGTATATGTTGCAGCAGTGCAGCATGCTAGAGTGGTGACAAGAGTAATGGGCCTGGGAGGAAGGTAGGAGCTACTGAAGTTCTCTACATAGACTGTTTTCAGGTCAATACTCTGTATTTATTTTGTTACAGTGAGGGCCAGTGTGTGTGTGTGTGTGTGTTTCTTCACAATGGAGGCCAATATGTGTAGTTTTTCTGCCCTGGCTGGTTAGCTGGCACCATGCATACCTTCCAACTTTCCCAATTTTGGCTGGACAGTCCTCCCAATCCCCTCCCCCCCTCCCTCCCCCACACGCCCTTTACCGAGGCCACAACATGCCCCATTTTATAGGGTGCACAGAAATATTCCTGCTTAGTAGACTGTGAGTGATTTTAGGCCTTTAGAGTAGATCAACAAGTCTAACAGTCTGGCTGCCCCTTTTATAGGCTATCGTATTTTAACTCATAAAAGCTACATACTGTTATTTATCAGTCCCTTACTTAGTAGCTATTTAAGTCACACATGTACTCTATAATAGAGAGAAACATAGATTTTTAAAAAATACAGTTCATTTTATTAGTATATTTATGGCCTGATTCAGAGATGGACAAAAATGCAATGCTGCTTGCAAGCAGCATTTTATTTCTGTCCAATCTCTAGGAGTGGCATTCTGGAGATGTTTCAGTAGCTGCAATCCCAGCACTGCATCTGACAGTACAAGTGTAATACCCTGCTATGCAATGTATTATGTTTGACACTATGGAGTGTGCTAGAGCGCATGAGCATATGATTACACATACAGATAATTCCCAGCAGCCCCTGCAGCTGCACAAATGTTCAAGAGCTTGTAGAGCTTGTCACATGACCAGTGTTAGATGGTGACAGTTGGTCACGACTATAAGCTGTGGTCATCATTTTGAAACAGGAGCTGCACAAGGCCCAATATGTATAAGAGAGCAGGTGCTGTTTGTGAGGAGCCTGTCCTGAGGTAACTTCTAAGAAGAGTGACCTGCACTGCTGAGGTACCACTGGTAGAGACCGGGACAGTTTGAGGCAGAGCTGACTGAGGCACTAATCGGGTGATGCTGAGGATCAAGGCTGACCCTCCTTCCATGTCAGTCATAGCTGGAGCCAGCATCAGTGCAGTGTGGAGAACAGGTACTGTGCTGCAGCAGATTTGTAGCGCTGACAGCTGACGCCCTTGTAAAGAAGCACAAGTCTCTGGATGGCTGTGTAATGAACAAACACATCTTTCTTAGTGTTTTGCCAATTTATAAATTCATAGCCATTTCGCATGTTAAATGAAACAACTTTTCTTATAACTTTTCTTGCACTGCCTTCAGGCTGTGGGCTTGTAGCTGGTTGGGTAACAACTTCTATTTGATTCTGGACGACATCACTGAGCTGTTCTTCATTGATATTCCAGTCTGTATCTCCTCTGCACTTTACTTGTTGCTGCATGAGATACCGCATTTGCTGTAACATTTCAGTTATCCCATGAGACAGTTCAGCGACTTGCACTCCTATATAACTTAATAAATCAGTTTGTGGGGTAGCCTGTACAGCAACTTCTTCCGGTGTGTGTGTATCCATAATTTCTGGCTTTGTGCTCTCTAGAGCAGTGATGGCTAACCTTGACACCACAGCTGTTGTTGAACTACACATCCCAACATGCCCTGCATCAGTTTTAGCATGGCCAAATAGCAAAACTGATGCAGGGCATGCTGGGATGTGTAGTTTAACAACAGCTGGAGTGTCAAGGTTAGCCATCACTGCTCTAGAGTTTTTTTTTGGGGAACCCAACATCTCTGGACAGGACATTTATTGCCTCTGTAATGTCCCTATCACTTTAATGGCAGCTTCTTGGAAGGATAAAATAGAGCTATTTAGTAACTGTAGCTGAAGGAGGCGTACATGCATCTTCACTATTTCACCATGGGACCTCTCTATAAATTGATTAATCAATATTTTATCTGTTGGTGGCATTTCTGTTGGATCAAAGGCCTGCAGAGCTCGAAGTGCTTCCTGCAAACTGGGTGTGAAGTCATGCAACATTTCTACTGGCAGCTGTTTACACATGTAAAATGCCACCTTAAGCTCAGACAATGTTCTTGTATCAAATGTGGTAGCTAGTCGTTTAAGGATGAGGCCTACTGTTTTTCTTTTATCCATTGACCATGAAGTCACCTCTTCCCGGGCTGTGCCTTTCAATTGCCCAATCAGAAACTCCACTTGCTTTGTCTCTGATAGTGGCTACAGGCAGAACATAGACTCCATATTGTTCTTAAATTGAGTCAGAGTGTTCCCATCAGATCTTTGAGCATCTCCACTATACAGCAGAAGTCATGGGGCTCCAAAGTAATATGGCAAGGTGATTGGGTTTATTGAACCACCTGCCTTTCTCCAGATAATCAGGAATCTGTGGGTTGCCCCAGACCCACTGCCAGGTCTTACTCAGGTCCTTAGTTACCTCCAAAAATTCCTACATAAGAGTGCAAAAAAAATATAGTACTATCAAGTTAAATAAGCTTATAAAACAAGTTAAAATAGATAAAACATCCCTTTAAGAGTCGATTGACATCAAGCCTATATGATTAAAAAATTACACACACACACACACACACACACACACACACACACACACACACACACACACGGATGGGATCCGGTCAGGATACTAGCAGTCAAAATACCAGTGCTGCAATTCCCACACAGCTAAGAAGACTGTCCGACACCCGGAATCCAAGTTGTTTTACTTCCGGAATGCAGGACAGGTAAGCCAGGGGGTGGTGGAAGGAGAGCATTAGGTTTAGGCTGTGGGGGTAGGTTTTAGCTGCAAGAAGAGGGGGTTAGGGTTTGGCACCCCGGGGAGGGTTAGGGTTAGGCTGTGAGAATAGGGTGGTTAGGGGGGCATTGGGGGAAGGTAAGTATACTTACCTTCCCCCATTGGGATTCTCACTGTCAGGATGCCACAGTCAGTATTCTGACCACTGGCATCCAAACCGCCAGCATAACAAACCAAACCTATATATATATATATGCATAGTGCTCAAAAAAATAAAGGGAACACTAAAATAACACATCCTAGATCTTGAATGAATGAAATATTCTTATAAAATACTTTGTTCTTTACAAAGTTGAATGTGCTGACAACAAAATCACACAAAAAATATCAATGGAAATCAAATTTATTAACCCATGGAGGTCTGGATTTTGAGTCACAATCAAAATTAAAGTAGAAAAACACACTACAGGCTGATCCAACTTTGATGTAATGTCCTTAAAACAAGTCAAAATGAGGCTCAGTAGTGTGTGTGGCCTCCACGTGCCTGTATGACCTCCCTACAACGCCTGGGCATGCTTCTGATGAGGTGGCGGATGGTGCAATAGGAGGACCGAAAATTGGCGATCATGGGTAATGAGTCACTTGTGCAGTGGGGATGGGGTCTGTGCAATGGGAGGACTGAGAATTGGGGAGAATATGTATTATTACTAACTTGTGCAATAGGATCCATGAAGGATTAAATTGTATAATTCTTTGGACTGGCTGGAATAATAATGTGCAGAAGATCGAGCTCTTGTCATCTCTTTTACATCAATGCACCAAACAATGGTGCCACATGTTGATGAATTTGGAATGCTAATTAAAGTAAACAAACAAACAAACAAAAAACATTCAGAAGGCTGTCAACATGACTGCTCCCATCTTTTTTTTGCCAAATAATAATAATATCTTTATGCTATATTATATACACCTCTAGTGCTACAGAATATATATATATATATATATATATATATATATATAGCAATATTTCCACTGGGTGGAAGGTGCACTCTCGCTGAAATGAATGAAGTCCGTTCTTAAAAAAGAGACTTTTATTGGGAAAGTCCAAAAGCCTTACATGTCGACGTTTCGGTCCGTATGACGAACCTTTCTCAAGACTAATAACTCTTTAGGTTAACATCGTTCATCAAATCTTAATCATGTGTCTATGAAAAAAACAAAGTATAGACAAATTCACATATACAGGGAACTACGCCTCCCAGGCCAAGTAACATCTGATCATCTTCCCATAGTATATTCGACTATTTAAATACACCATCTCACCAATTTCTAGTGTGTGTGACCATGCTATTTTTACATGAATCTACCACCAACACCTGTGACAAAGCCACCCAAACTCATAGTACCATATACTGTAAAACAGCTCACCTAAGATCAGATCATAGTCATCAAGAAACTTCCTAGCACAAAAGAAATAGCATATCCGGACACGGCCATAAAAGTCATAGATGTAGATGATATTGAATATACATCTAGAAATCGAATATTAACAATGGATTATACTCATGGTAGACAAAGAACACTTTCTTATACTTCATTAGGAATAATCACAAACATACCTGATCAAACAGATCCTGCTACCATGATGCAGCTACAGGGTCACGATATACACGATGTGCTGCATAAATAACAACAGAAACTGCATCTATGTTTCACTTCAATATGAGTTCAATGAAAGGTAAATAGCACAAAGTGTAACACTTACAGAGGTCGGGAAAGGAGCAGAGCGTCCCTGTGCTGCATACCAAATGACAGCAACGGGACTGCTATTTAAATATCCCGGACCGGAAATGACCGGATACATCATGTGCAACTCGCAAAGGCTTCCCGCCGATATGAACTCACGGCTAGTGCTCCACGAAGGGCTCACAAATGCCCCACAGACGCGGCTCTCCAGCCGCACATCCCAACCGCCGTCCAAAGCCACTCTCAACAATACCCCCAGTACTAAAAACGCTGACCGGCAGGACGCGGAGCTCATGCGTTCCACCTGCCGGAAATGCGTTCCACAGGTCCGGAAATGACACGGGTATGCACCCGATAAACGGAAAAATCAGTGGGTGAACTTTAAATTGGGTTCCTACCCAAAATAATGCTCAAAACAAAGTCTTACTCAGGTGACTGGGTACAATGTGTCATGGGGCGTAACTCAAATTCAAATACCAAAACAATATCAAAGTGATCATGGGTAGTGACAAAATAATCAACACTTTACAGATGCCTAGGCCTGGGGGGTAGTCCATACAGACAAGCATTGCATAATGGGACTATTATAAACAAAAAATTAAAAATAAAATAAAATTAAAGGATACTGATATGTATAATTTCTCTTGTAGGAACCATTAAGGCCTAAAAATATTAGGCTGCCTATGTACACACTAGATTGATATATCAAATAACCATTACATAATGTGATTAGAACAAAATTCATAAATAGCATCATCGCCTGGTGTTATGTATAATAAGGAGAACCGAAACAATCGCCCTCCAAGACACAAGTATATATCAATTTTCTCGGGTGTGACTGGTTCCAAGGGTACAATAAATGATATAGAAATAAACATAAATATACACAAAAAGAAAAAACATTTTTATGTTATTACAAAAAAACATTAAATGGATTGGACTCATTAAGTCCTCTGGGAGCGACCGTATCCAACCGATGTATCCAATAACTTTCGCGTCTCTTCAACAGCAGGGACCGGTCGCCACCAGTAGGACATGGTGGAATCCAATCAATTAATTTACATTTTAGACTGGCAACTTGATGTTTGGCAGTTAAAAAATGCCTGGCTACCGGTTTATCAGTTTTGTCTGTGGTCAATGCAGTATGAATCGAGGACCGATGATTAGCCATCCGGTCTCGAAATGGCCGTGTAGTCAGACCAACGTATACATGCCCACATGGACACTTAAGGATATAAATTACATGGTCTAACCGACAATGTAGGTGATATCTTAGCTTAATCACCTTACCAGAATGCGGATGATAAAACACTGGACCAGTCAACATAGATCTATATGTGGTGCAGCTACCACAAGAGTAGCTGCCTGGTCTTGACTGCATCACTTGAAATGGAGTCGATTCTTTTTTAGGGAACATGGTAGGGCGCATCAATAGTTGTCTAAGGTTCGCGCCTCTACGGTAGGCTACCATTGGTGAATTCATTTTAGAAAAAGGAAGATTGACATCCGAGGCTACAATAGGCCAATGCTTCCTTAGCGATTTCCGTATAGTGGTGGTATTGTCAAACTGTGTAGGGAAAATCATGCGATCTATGTTTTTATTAGTCTTACTCTGTTGACCTAAAAAGATTTTAGTAGCTCTATTTAGACATTTGGCTAATGTTCTAGGTGTATATCCTCGACTCAAAAATCGAGAAGTCACCTCTGTACATTGTATATTTCTACGGTCTGGTTCAGAGTTGATACGCATGATTCGTAGATACTGTGAAATGGGAAGACTTTCTTTTAAGGCAGGAGGATGAAAACTATCTGCCTGTAACAGCAGATTGCGATCTGTAGATTTACGAAAAACAGTAGAGATAAAACCAGCATCCGTTTTAATAACGGTAACATCAAGAAAGTTAATTTCGCTAGATCAGATGGTATGTGTCAAACGCATAGGACTGTCTAATGAATTTAATTCATTGACCATGCAAATGAACTCAAATTCGGTACCCCGCCAAAGTAAAAAGATATCATCTATGAATCTTCGATAGAAGATTATCTTTTGGCCATAGATTGGTAATAAATGTGTGTTCTCATAATCAGCCATATAGAGATTGGCATATGCAGGGTCCAAATTAGACCCCATTGCAGTGCCTGCGATTTGCATAAAATACTTATCCTTGTATAGAAAATGGTTTTGGGTCAATACTAATTCAGTGAGTTCTAATATGAAGTTAATTGGAAATTCAAGATTTTCAACTTTCAACAAACTTTTCTTAATGGTGTCAAGCCCTGCTTGATGCGGAATTACTGTGTATAACGAACAGACATCTAAAGATGCCAACATCAAATTTTCACCATCTACTTGGATCCCATGTAACTGAGTCAGAAAATCACCGGTATCCTTTAAATAGCTATCAGTTTTTAATACTAGTGGTTGTAAAATACTATCCACTAGAATAGCTAGTGGTTGTAATATAGAACCATCAGCAGCTATAATAGGCCTGCCAGGTGGGTGGACCAAAGATTTATGTATTTTTGGAAGCGTATAAAGTATTGGGCATTTGGGATGAACCACTTTCAGAAATTTTTTTAAATCATCACTTATACAGCCCTGCTCATAACCAAATTGAATGGTGGAATCAACCTTGTTTTTTATTTTAATCATTGGATTACAATCTAGTGGTCTATACGTCCTGGCATCCGCTAATTGGCGTAGGATTTCCTGGTCGTAGTCAGCCCAATCCTGGACTACGACCGCTCCCCCTTTATCCGCTGGACGGATAACAATGGAAGTGTTCTCTCTGAAAGCTTTAAGTGCCAAGCGTTCGGGGGGGGAGGGGGGGTCAGATTGTCATACATCTTAGATGTTTTGTCTGTCTCAATGTCAGATTGTACCAATCTCAAGAATGTTTTGATACTTGGATTTGAAGATGGAGGGTCAAAATGTGATTTACCACGAAATCTACTCTTTTCTCCAACTGTAGATTTATCTGAAAAGTGTTCACGGAGCCTCATAGACCTACCAAATTTATATTGGTCAACTAATTTGTTAAATGTTTGTGTTTTACATACTGGCACAAAGGTTAACCCTCTAGATAAAAGTTTTATTTCGGCCTCATTCAATTGTTTAGAAGACAAGTTGAAAACCGTGTTTACTTGCGTTTCTGACGGCCTCTTCGCTTGACCGCCACCCCTCCTCGTGTGCGGTCGGTGCCGCTTCTGAGGTATTTGCCGGATCCGGTAGTGTTCACCGGTGTGGGCTCTAAAAAATTAACTGAATCAGAAGGCCCTTCCGTGTATTCAGCATCAGAGGTAGAAACAGAGGACCCAAATTCCTTGGGAAATATCTGAGTTCTACGCCTCCGAGGATAACGCCTGTTGAATTCCTCTGAGTTACCAAGGAGCCAACGGTATACCGTATGGTTTGAATAATCGTTGGTCACTGTTAGTAATTTTTTACGTTTAAAGGAAAGTAGTTCTTTTTTATAGTTTTCAACTTGGGTTTGTAATCGGTCTGTCCAATTTTGGGACTTATCATCCCGAAGTGTGGGAAGTGCTGTAATGTTCGTGGACTCAATATCTATCTTGATCTTTTTAAGTTCTAAACCTACCTCCTCTATAACGAGGGCCATAAGATCAAGTGAACATTTATTAAGAACCCCACACCATCTACTACAGAATGTGGGGTTATTTCTTCCTAATGTGGGAATATTGGCTATTCGGAATCCTCTAGGTAACTGCTTACGTCTGTGATATTCAGAGAGAAACTGACCGTGTAAGGTCAGGTCAACCTCCCTCTGTCGCTGTTTCAAAACTTTATAGAATACATCAATAGGGGTATCTGAGGGTAAGGCATCAAAATCCAACTTATCAAATAGGAGTTTTTCAACTTCCTCTTCGGTGAAGGAGACAGTGCCCCCTTCTGCCTGGGATAATAATCCATCATCTAGTAAGTATACTCCAGTTTGTGACATCCTAAATGATTAAAGACCATGTGTCAAGAAATGTTCTTTAAACCACAGGGCAGGCTAATGATGTGCCAATACTGAAACCTTAGCGAAATCACACAATTGTATAAATCAAAACAAATCTAATAATGAAAAAAAATAAAAATAAATGTAAATAATAAAATCAAAAATAAAAAACTGAAACAAGAAACTGTCCCATATGCGTTAATAGTCTGTTGGACTAAGGAGTCCCTCCACATGCACAAAATGTCCAACTATTATCGATGGGTGTCAGGAAATCTGGTCCACTCTCTGTGGGCCCGACTCTATATCCACGTTGATCCTGCACTCTCATCCCATAAATTCCAACGTTGCGGGTGCTCCCAATGAACCCAATCAGGTCCACTCGAACAGCAATATTTCCATTGGGTGGAAGGTGCACTCTCGCTGAAATGAATGAATTCCGTTCTTAAAAAAGAGACTTTTATTGGGAAAGTCCAAAAGCCTTACATGTCGACGTTTCAGTCCGTATGACGAACCTTTCTCAAGACTAATAACTCTTTAGGTTAACATCGTTCATCAAATCTTAATCATGTGTCTATGAAAAAAACAAAGTATAGACAAATTCACATATACAGGGAACTACGCCTCCCAGGCCAAGTAACATCTGATCACCTTCCCATAGTATATTCGACTATTTAAATACACCATCTCACCAATTTCTAGTGTGTGTGACCATGCTATTTTTACATGAATCTACCACCAACACCTGTGACAAAGCCACCCAAACTCATAGTACCATATACTGTAAAACAGCTCACCTAAGATCAGATCATAGTCATCAAGAAACTTCCTAGCACAAAAGAAATAGCATATCCGGACACGGCCATAAAAGTCATAGATGTAGATGATATTGAATATACATCTAGAAATCGAATATTAACAATGGATTATACTCATGGTAGACAAAGAACACTTTCTTATACTTCATTAGGAATAATCACAAACATACCTGATCAAACAGATCCTGCTACCATGATGCAGCTACAGGGTCACGATATACACGACGTGCTGCATAAATAACAACATAAACTGCATCTATGTTTCACTTCAATATGAGTTCAATGAAAGGTAAATAGCACAAAGTGTAACACTTACAGAGGTCGGGAAAGGAGCAGAGCGTCCCTGTGCTGCATACCAAATGACAGCAACGGGACTGCTATTTAAATATCCCGGACCGGAAATGACCGGATACATCATGTGCAACTCGCAAAGGCTTCCCGCCGATATGAACTCACGGCTAGTGCTCCACGAAGGGCTCACAAATGCCCCACAGATGCGGCTCTCCAGCCGCACATCCCAACCGCCGTCCAGAGCCACTCTCAACAATACCCCCAGTACTAAAAACGCTGACCGGCAGGACGCGGAGCTCATGCGTTCCACCTGCCGGAAATGCGTTCCACAGGGCCGGAAATGACATGGGTATGCACCCGATAAACGGAAAAATCAGTGGGTGAACTCTAAATTGGGTTCCTACCCAAAATAATGCTCAAAACGAAGTCTTACTCAGGTGACTGGGTACAATGTGTCATGGGGCGTAACTCAAATTCAAATACCAAAACAATATCAAAGTGATCATGGGTAGTGACAAAATAATCAACACTTTACAGATGCCTAGGCCTGGGGGGTAGTCCATACAGACAAGCATTGCATAATGGGACTATTATAAACAAAAAATTAAAAATAAAATAAAATTAAAGGATACTGATACGTATAATTTCTCTTGTAGGAACCAATAAGGCCTAAAAATATTAGGCTGCCTATGTACACACTAGATTGATATATCAAATAACCATTACATAATGTGATTAGAACAAAATTCATAAATAGCATCATCGCCTGGTGTTATGTATAATAAGGAGAACCGAAACAATCGCCCTCCAAGACACAAGTATATATCAATTTTCTCGGGTGTGACTGGTTCCAAGGGTACAATAAATGATATAGAAATAAACATAAATATACACAAAAAGAAAAAACATTTTTATGTTATTACAAAAAAACATTAAATGGATTGGACTCATTAAGTCCTCTGGGAGCGACCGTATCCAACCGATGTATCCAATAACTTTCGCGTCTCTTCAACAGCAGGGACCGGTCGCCACCAGTAGAACATGGTGGAATCCAATCAATTAATTTACATTTTAGATTGGCAACTTGATGTTTGGCAGATAAAAAATGCCTGGCTACCGGTTTATCAGTTTTGCCTGTGGTCAATGCAGTATGAATCGAGGACCGATGATTAGCCATCCGGTCTCGAAATGGCCGTGTAGTCAGACCAACGTATACAAGCCCACATGGACACTTAAGGATATAAATTACATGGTCTAACCGACAATGTAGGTGATATCTTAGCTTAATCACCTTACCAGAATGCGGATGATAAAACACTGGACCAGTCAACATAGATCTACATGTGGTGCAGCTACCACAAGAGTTGCTGCCTGGTCTTGACTGCATCACTTGAAATGGAGTCAATTCTTTTTTAGGGAACTTGGTAGGGCGCATCAATAGTTGTCTAAGGTTCGCGCCTCTACGGTAGGCTACCATTGGTGAATTCATTTTAGAAAAAGGAAGATTGACATCCGAGGCTACAATAGGCCAATGCTTCCTTAGCGATTTCCGTATAGTGGTGGTATTGTCAAACTGTGTAGGGAAAATCATGCGATCTATGTTTTTATTAGTCTTACTCTGTTGACCTAAAAAGATTTTAGTAGCTCTATTTAGACACTTGGCTATTGTTCTAGGTGTATATCCTCGACTCAAAAATCGAGAAGTCACCTCTGTACATTGTATATTTCTACGGTCTGGTTCAGAGTTGATACGCATGATTCATAGATACTGTGAAATGGGAAGACTTTCTTTTAAGGCAGGAGGATGAAAACTATCTGCCTGTAACAGCAGATTGCGATCTGTAGATTTACGAAAAACAGTAGAGATAAAACCAGCATCCGTTTTAATAACGGTAACATCAAGAAAGTTAATTTCGCTAGATGAGATGGTATGTGTCAAACGGATAGGACTGTCTAATGAATTTAATTCATTGACCATGCAAATGAACTCAAATTCGGTACCCCGCCAAAGTAAAAAGATATCATCTATGAATCTTCGATAGAAGATTATCTTTTGGCCATAGATTGGTAATAAATGTGTGTTCTCATAATCAGCCATATAGAGATTGGCATATGCAGGGGCCAAATTAGACCCCATTGCAGTGCCTGCGATTTGCATAAAATACTTATCCTTGTATAGAAAATGGTTTTGGGTCAATACTAATTCAGTGAGTTCTAATATGAAGTTAATTGGAAATTCAAGATTCTCAACTTTCAACAAACTTTTCTTAATGGTGTCAAGCCCTGCTTGATGCGGAATTACTGTGTATAACGAACAGACATCTAAAGATGCCAACATCAAATTTTCACCATCTACTTGGATCCCATGTAACTGAGTCAGAAAATCACCGGTATCCTTTAAATAGCTATCAGTTTTTAATACTAGTGGTTGTAAAATACTATCCACTAGAATAGCTAGTGGTTGTAATATAGAACCATCAGCAGCTATAATAGGCCTGCCAGGTGGGTGGACCAAAGATTTATGTATTTTTGGAAGCGTATAAAGTATTGGGCATTTGGGATGATCCACTTTCAGAATTTTTTTTAAATCATCACTTATCCAGCCCTGCTCATAACCAAATTGAATGGTGGAATCAACCTTGTTTTTTATTTTAATCATTGGATTACAATCTAGTGGTCTATACGTCCTGGCATCCGCTAATTGGCGTAGGATTTCCTGGTCGTAGTCAGCCCAATCCTGGACTACGACCGCTCCCCCTTTATCCGCTGGACGGATAACAATGGAAGTGTTCTCTCTGAAAGCTTTAAGTGCCAAGCGTTCGGGGGGGGGGGGGGGTCAGATTGTCATACATCTTAGATGTTTTGTCTGTCTCAATGTCAGATTGTACCAATCTCAAGAATGTTTTGATACTTGGATTTGAAGCTGGAGGGTCAAAATGTGATTTACCACGAAATCTACTCTTTTCTCCAACTGTAGATTTATCTGAAAAGTGTTCACGGAGCCTCATAGACCTACCAAATTTATATTGGTCAACTAATTTGTTAAATGTTTGTGTTTTACATACTGGCACAAAGGTTAACCCTCTAGATAAAAGTTTTATTTCGGCCTCATTCAATTGTTTAGAAGACAAGTTGAAAACCGTGTTTACTTGCGTTTCTGACGGCCTCTTCGCTTGACCGCCACCCCTCCTCGTGTGCGGTCGGTGCCGCTTCTGAGGTATTTGCCGGATCCGGTAGTGTTCACCGGTGTGGGTTCTAAAAAATTAACTGAATCAGAAGGCCCTTCCGTGTATTCAGCATCAGAGGTAGAAACAGAGGACCCAAATTCCTTGGGAAATATCTGAGTTCTACGCCTCCGAGGATAACGCCTGTTGAATTCCTCTGAGTTACCAAGGAGCCAACGGTATACCGTATGGTTTGAATAATCGTTGGTCACTGTTAGTAATTTTTTACGTTTAAAGGAAAGTAGTTCTTTTTTATAGTTTTCAACTTGGGTTTGTAATCGGTCTGTCCAATTTTGGGACTTATCATCCCGAAGTGTGGGAAGTGCTGTAATGTTCGTGGACTCAATATCTATCTTGATCTTTTTAAGTTCTAAACCTACCTCCTCTATAACGAGGGCCATAAGATCAAGTGAACATTTGTTAAGAACCCCACACCATCTACTACAGAATGTGGGGTTATTTCTTTCTAATGTGGGAATATTGGCTATTCGCAATCCTCTAGGTAACTGCTTAAGTCTGTGATATTCAGAGAGAAACTGACCGTGTAAGGTCAGGTCAACCTCCCTCTGTCGCTGTTTCAAAACTTTATAGAATACATCAATAGGGGTATCTGAGGGTAAGGCATCAAAATCCAACTTATCAAATAGGAGTTTTTCAACTTCCTCTTCGGTGAAGGAGACAGTGCCCCCTTCTGCCTGGGATAATAATCCATCATCTAGTAAGTATACTCCAGTTTGTGACATCCTAAATGATTAAAGACCATGTGTCAAGAAATGTTCTTTAAACCACAGGGCAGGCTAATGATGTGCCAATACTGAAACCTTAGCGAAATCACACAATTGTATAAATCAAAACAAATCTAATAATGAAAAAAAATGAAAATAAATGTAAATAATAAAATAAAAAATAAAAAACTGAAACAAGAAACTGTCCCGTATGCGTTAATAGTCTGTTGGACTAAGGAGTCCCTCCACATGCACAAAATGTCCAACTATTATCGATGGGTGTCAGGAAATCTGGTCCACTCTCTGTGGGCCCGACTCTATATCCACATTGATCCTGCACTCTCATCCCATAAATTCCAACGTTGCGGGTGCTCCCAATGAACCCAATCAGGTCCACTCGAACAGCAATATTTCCACTGGGTGGAAGGTGCACTCTCGCTGAAATGAATGAAGTCCGTTCTTAAAAAAGAGACTTTTATTGGGAAAGTCCAAAAGCCTTACATGTCGACGTTTCGGTCCGTATGACGAACCTTTCTCAAGACTAATAACTCTTTAGGTTAACATCGTTCATCAAATCTTAATCATGTGTCTATGAAAAAAACAAAGTATAGACAAATTCACATATACAGGGAACTACGCCTCCCAGGCCAAGTAACATCTGATCACTTTCCCATAGTATATTCGACTATTTAAATACACCATCTCACCAATTTCTAGTGTGTGTGACCATGCTATTTTTACATGAATCTACCACCAACACCTGTGACAAAGCCACCCAAACTCATAGTACCATATACTGTAAAACAGCTCACCTAAGATCAGATCATAGTCATCAAGAAACTTCCTAGCACAAAAGAAATAGCATATCCGGACACGGCCATAAAAGTCATAGATGTAGATGATATTGAATATACATCTAGAAATCGAATATTAACAATGGATTATACTCATGGTAGACAAAGAACACTTTCTTATACTTCATTAGGAATAATCACAAACATACCTGATCAAACAGATCCTGCTACCATGATGCAGCTACAGGGTCACGATATACACGACGTGCTGCATAAATAACAACAGAAACTGCATCTATGTTTCACTTCAATATGAGTTCAATGAAAGGTAAATAGCACAAAGTGTAACACTTACAGAGGCCGGGAAAGAAGCAGAGCGTCCCTGTGCTGCATACCAAATGACAGCAACGGGACTGCTATTTAAATATCCCGGACCGGAAATGACCGGATACATCATGTGCAACTCGCAAAGGCTTCCCGCCGATATGAACTCACGGCAAGTGCTCCACGAAGGGCTCACAAATGCCCCACAGACGCGGCTCTCCAGCCGCACATCCCAACCGCCGTCCAGAGCCACTCTCAACAATACCCCCAGTACTAAAAACGCTGACCGGCAGGACGCGGAGCTCATGCGTTCCACCTGCCGGAAATGCGTTCCACAGGGCCGGAAATGACACGGGTATGCACCCGATAAACGGAAAAATCAGTGGGTGAACTCTAAATTGGGTTCCTACCCAAAATAATGCTCAAAACGAAGTCTTACTCAGGTGACTGGGTACAATGTGTCATGGGGCGTAACTCAAATTCAAATACCAAAACAATATCAAAGTGATCATGGGTAGTGACAAAATAATCAACACTTTACAGATGCCTAGGCCTGGGGGGTAGTCCATACAGACAAGCATTGCATAATGGGACTATTATAAACAAAAAATTAAAAATAAAATAAAATTAAAGGATACTGATACGTATAATTTCTCTTGTAGGAACCATTAAGGCCTAAAAATATTAGGCTGCCTATGTACACACTAGATTGATATATCAAATAACCATTACATAATGTGATTAGAACAAAATTCATAAATAGCATCATCGCCTGGTGTTATGTATAATAAGGAGAACCGAAACAATCGCCCTCCAAGACACAAGTATATATCAATTTTCTCGGGTGTGACTGGTTCCAAGGGTACAATAAATGATATAGAAATAAACATAAATATACACAAAAAGAAAAAACATTTTTATGTTATTACAAAAAAACATTAAATGGATTGGACTCATTAAGTCCTCTGGGAGCGACCGTATCCAACCGATGTATCCAATAACTTTCGCGTCTCTTCAACAGCAGGGACCGGTCGCCACCAGTAGAACATGGTGGAATCCAATCAATTAATTTACATTTTAGATTGGCAACTTGATGTTTGGCAGATAAAAAATGCCTGGCTACCGGTTTATCAGTTTTGCCTGTGGTCAATGCAGTATGAATCGAGGACCGATGATTAGCCATCCGGTCTCGAAATGGCCGTGTAGTCAGACCAACGTATACAAGCCCACATGGACACTTAAGGATATAAATTACATGGTCTAACCGACAATGTAGGTGATATCTTAGCTTAATCACCTTACCAGAATGCGGATGATAAAACACTGGACCAGTCAACATAGATCTACATGTGGTGCAGCTACCACAAGAGTAGCTGCCTGGTCTTGACTGCATCACTTGAAATGGAGTCAATTCTTTTTTAGGGAACATGGTAGGGCGCATCAATAGTTGTCTAAGGTTCGCGCCTCTACGGTAGGCTACCATTGGTGAATTCATTTTAGAAAAAGGAAGATTGACATCCGAGGCTACAATAGGCCAATGCTTCCTTAGCGATTTCCGTATAGTGGTGGTATTGTCAAACTGTGTAGGGAAAATCATGCGATCTATGTTTTTATTAGTCTTACTCTGTTGACCTAAAAAGATTTTAGTAGCTCTATTTAGACATTTGGCTAATGTTCTAGGTGTATATCCTCGACTCAAAAATCGAGAAGTCACCTCTGTACATTGTATATTTCTACGGTCTGGTTCAGAGTTGATACGCATGATTCATAGATACTGTGAAATGGGAAGACTTTCTTTTAAGGCAGGAGGATGAAAACTATCTGCCTGTAACAGCAGATTGCGATCTGTAGATTTACGAAAAACAGTAGAGATAAAACCAGCATCCGTTTTAATAACGGTAACATCAAGAAAGTTAATTTCGCTAGATGAGATGGTATGTGTCAAACGGATAGGACTGTCTAATGAATTTAATTCATTGACCATGCAAATGAACTCAAATTCGGTACCCCGCCAAAGTAAAAAGATATCATCTATGAATCTTCGATAGAAGATTATCTTTTGGCCATAGATTGGTAATAAATGTGTGTTCTCATAATCAGCCATATAGAGATTGGCATATGCAGGGGCCAAATTAGACCCCATTGCAGTGCCTGCGATTTGCATAAAATACTTATCCTTGTATAGAAAATGGTTTTGGGTCAATACTAATTCAGTGAGTTCTAATATGAAGTTAATTGGAAATTCAAGATTCTCAACTTTCAACAAACTTTTCTTAATGGTGTCAAGCCCTGCTTGATGCGGAACTACTGTGTATAACGAACAGACATCTAAAGATGCCAACATCAAATTTTCACCATCTACTTGGATCCCATGTAACTGAGTCAGAAAATCACCGGTATCCTTTAAATAGCTATCAGTTTTTAATACTAGTGGTTGTAAAATACTATCCACTAGAATAGCTAGTGGTTGTAATATAGAACCATCAGCAGCTATAATAGGCCTGCCAGGTGGGTGGACCAAAGATTTATGTATTTTTGGAAGCGTATAAAGTATTGGGCATTTGGGATGATCCACTTTCAGAATTTTTTTTAAATCATCACTTATCCAACCCTGCTCATAACCAAATTGAATGGTGGAATCAACCTTGTTTTTTATTTTAATCATTGGATTACAATCTAGTGGTCTATACGTCCTGGCATCCGCTAATTGGCGTAGGATTTCCTGGTCGTAGTCAGCCCAATCCTGGACTACGACCGCTCCCCCTTTATCCGCTGGACGGATAACAATGGAAGTGTTCTCTCTGAAAGCTTTAAGTGCCAAGCGTTCGGGGGGGGGGGGGGGGAGGGGGGGGGGGGTCATATTGTCATACATCTTAGATGTTTTGTCTGTCTCAATGTCAGATTGTACCAATCTCAAGAATGTTTTGATACTTGGATTTGAAGCTGGAGGGTCAAAATGTGATTTACCACGAAATCTACTCTTTTCTCCAACTGTAGATTTATCTGAAAAGTGTTCACGGAGCCTCATAGACCTACCAAATTTATATTGGTCAACTAATTTGTTAAATGTTTGTGTTTTACATACTGGCACAAAGGTTAACCCTCTAGATAAAAGTTTTATTTCGGCCTCATTCAATTGTTTAGAAGACAAGTTGAAAACCGTGTTTACTTGCGTTTCTGACGGCCTCTTCGCTTGACCGCCACCCCTCCTCGTGTGCGGTCGGTGCCGCTTCTGAGGTATTTGCCGGATCCGGTAGTGTTCACCGGTGTGGGTTCTAAAAAATTAACTGAATCAGAAGGCCCTTCCGTGTATTCAGCATCAGAGGTAGAAACAGAGGACCCAAATTCCTTGGGAAATATCTGAGTTCTACGCCTCCGAGGATAACGCCTGTTGAATTCCTCTGAGTTACCAAGGAGCCAACGGTATACCGTATGGTTTGAATAATCGTTGGTCACTGTTAGTAATTTTTTACGTTTAAAGGAAAGTAGTTCTTTTTTATAGTTTTCAACTTGGGTTTGTAATCGGTCTGTCCAATTTTGGGACTTATCATCCCGAAGTGTGGGAAGTGCTGTAATGTTCGTGGACTCAATATCTATCTTGATCTTTTTAAGTTCTAAACCTACCTCCTCTATAACGAGGGCCATAAGATCAAGTGAACATTTGTTAAGAACCCCACACCATCTACTACAGAATGTGGGGTTATTTCTTTCTAATGTGGGAATATTGGCTATTCGGAATCCTCTAGGTAACTGCTTAAGTCTGTGATATTCAGAGAGAAACTGACCGTGTAAGGTCAGGTCAACCTCCCTCTGTCGCTGTTTCAAAACTTTATAGAATACATCAATAGGGGTATCTGAGGGTAAGGCATCAAAATCCAACTTATCAAATAGGAGTTTTTCAACTTCCTCTTCGGTGAAGGAGACAGTGCCCCCTTCTGCCTGGGATAATAATCCATCATCTAGTAAGTATACTCCAGTTTGTGACATCCTAAATGATTAAAGACCATGTGTCAAGAAATGTTCTTTAAACCACAGGGCAGGCTAATGATGTGCCAATACTGAAACCTTAGCGAAATCACACAATTGTATAAATCAAAACAAATCTAATAATGAAAAAAAATAAAAATAAATGTAAATAATAAAATAAAAAATAAAAAACTGAAACAAGAAACTGTCCCGTATGCGTTAATAGTCTGTTGGACTAAGGAGTCCCTCCACATGCACAAAATGTCCAACTATTATCGATGGGTGTCAGGAAATCTGGTCCACTCTCTGTGGGCCCGACTCTATATCCACGTTGATCCTGCACTCTCATCCCATAAATTCCAACGTTGCGGGTGCTCCCAATGAACCCAATCAGGTCCACTCGAACAGCAATATTTCCACTGGGTGGAAGGTGCACTCTCGCTGAAATGAATGAAGTCCGTTCTTAAAAAAGAGACTTTTATTGGGAAAGTCCAAAAGCCTTACATGTCGACGTTTCGGTCCGTATGACGAACCTTTCTCAAGACTAATAACTCTTTAGGTTAACATCGTTCATCAAATCTTAATCATGTGTCTATGAAAAAAACAAAGTATAGACAAATTCACATATACAGGGAACTACGCCTCCCAGGCCAAGTAACATCTGATCACTTTCCCATAGTATATTCGACTATTTAAATACACCATCTCACCAATTTCTAGTGTGTGTGACCATGCTATTTTTACATGAATCTACCACCAACACCTGTGACAAAGCCACCCAAACTCATAGTACCATATACTGTAAAACAGCTCACCTAAGATCAGATCATAGTCATCAAGAAACTTCCTAGCACAAAAGAAATAGCATATCCGGACACGGCCATAAAAGTCATAGATGTAGATGATATTGAATATACATCTAGAAATCGAATATTAACAATGGATTATACTCATGGTAGACAAAGAACACTTTCTTATACTTCATTAGGAATAATCACAAACATACCTGATCAAACAGATCCTGCTACCATGATGCAGCTACAGGGTCACGATATACACGACGTGCTGCATAAATAACAACAGAAACTGCATCTATGTTTCACTTCAATATGAGTTCAATGAAAGGTAAATAGCACAAAGTGTAACACTTACAGAGGTCGGGAAAGAAGCAGAGCGTCCCTGTGCTGCATACCAAATGACAGCAACGGGACTGCTATTTAAATATCCCGGACCGGAAATGACCGGATACATCATGTGCAACTCGCAAAGGCTTCCCGCCGATATGAACTCACGGCTAGTGCTCCACGAAGGGCTCACAAATGCCCCACAGACGCGGCTCTCCAGCCGCACATCCCAACCGCCGTCCAGAGCCACTCTCAACAATACCCCCAGTACTAAAAACGCTGACCGGCAGGACGCGGAGCTCATGCGTTCCACCTGCCGGAAATGCGTTCCACAGGGCCGGAAATGACACGGGTATGCACCCGATAAACGGAAAAATCAGTGGGTGAACTCTAAATTGGGTTCCTACCCAAAATAATGCTCAAAACGAAGTCTTACTCAGGTGACTGGGTACAATGTGTCATGGGGCGTAACTCAAATTCAAATACCAAAACAATATCAAAGTGATCATGGGTAGTGACAAAATAATCAACACTTTACAGATGCCTAGGCCTGGGGGGTAGTCCATACAGACAAGCATTGCATAATGGGACTATTATAAACAAAAAATTAAAAATAAAATAAAATTAAAGGATACTGATACGTATAATTTCTCTTGTAGGAACCATTAAGGCCTAAAAATATTAGGCTGCCTATGTACACACTAGATTGATATATCAAATAACCATTACATAATGTGATTAGAACAAAATTCATAAATAGCATCATCGCCTGGTGTTATGTATAATAAGGAGAACCGAAACAATCGCCCTCCAAGACACAAGTATATATCAATTTTCTCGGGTGTGACTGGTTCCAAGGGTACAATAAATGATATAGAAATAAACATAAATATACACAAAAAGAAAAAACATTTTTATGTTATTACAAAAAAACATTAAATGGATTGGACTCATTAAGTCCTCTGGGAGCGACCGTATCCAACCGATGTATCCAATAACTTTCGCGTCTCTTCAACAGCAGGGACCGGTCGCCACCAGTAGAACATGGTGGAATCCAATCAATTAATTTACATTTTAGATTGGCCACTTGATGTTTGGCAGATAAAAAATGCCTGGCTACCGGTTTATCAGTTTTGCCTGTGGTCAATGCAGTATGAATCGAGGACCGATGATTAGCCATCCGGTCTCGAAATGGCCGTGTAGTCAGACCAACGTATACAAGCCCACATGGACACTTAAGGATATAAATTACATGGTCTAACCGACAATGTAGGTGATATCTTAGCTTAATCACCTTACCAGAATGCGGATGATAAAACACTGGACCAGTCAACATAGATCTACATGTGGTGCAGCTACCACAAGAGTAGCTGCCTGGTCTTGACTGCATCACTTGAAATGGAGTCAATTCTTTTTTAGGGAACATGGTAGGGCGCATCAATAGTTGTCTAAGGTTCGCGCCTCTACGGTAGGCTACCATTGGTGAATTCATTTTAGAAAAAGGAAGATTGACATCCGAGGCTACAATAGGCCAATGCTTCCTTAGCGATTTCCGTATAGTGGTGGTATTGTCAAACTGTGTAGGGAAAATCATGCGATCTATGTTTTTATTAGTCTTACTCTGTTGACCTAAAAAGATTTTAGTAGCTCTATTTAGACATTTGGCTAATGTTCTAGGTGTATATCCTCGACTCAAAAATCGAGAAGTCACCTCTGTACATTGTATATTTCTACGGTCTGGTTCAGAGTTGATACGCATGATTCATAGATACTGTGAAATGGGAAGACTTTCTTTTAAGGCAGGAGGATGAAAACTATCTGCCTGTAACAGCAGATTGCGATCTGTAGATTTACGAAAAACAGTAGAGATAAAACCAGCATCCGTTTTAATAACGGTAACATCAAGAAAGTTAATTTCGCTAGATGAGATGGTATGTGTCAAACGGATAGGACTGTCTAATGAATTTAATTCATTGACCATGCAAATGAACTCAAATTCGGTACCCCGCCAAAGTAAAAAGATATCATCTATGAATCTTCGATAGAAGATTATCTTTTGGCCATAGATTAATAATAAATGTGTGTTCTCATAATCAGCCATATAGAGATTGGCATATGCAGGGGCCAAATTAGACCCCATTGCAGTGCCTGCGATTTGCATAAAATACTTATCCTTGTATAGAAAATGGTTTTGGGTCAATACTAATTCAGTGAGTTCTAATATGAAGTTAATTGGAAATTCAAGATTCTCAACTTTCAACAAACTTTTCTTAATGGTGTCAAGCCCTGCTTGATGCGGAATTACTGTGTATAACGAACAGACATCTAAAGATGCCAACATCAAATTTTCACCATCTACTTGGATCCCATGTAACTGAGTCAGAAAATCACCGGTATCCTTTAAATAGCTATCAGTTTTTAATACTAGTGGTTGTAAAATACTATCCACTAGAATAGCTAGTGGTTGTAATATAGAACCATCAGCAGCTATAATAGGCCTGCCAGGTGGGTGGACCAAAGATTTATGTATTTTTGGAAGCGTATAAAGTATTGGGCATTTGGGATGATCCACTTTCAGAAATTTTTTTAAATCATCACTTATCCAGCCCTGCTCATAACCAAATTGAATGGTGGAATCAATCTTGTTTTTTATTTTAATCATTGGATTACAATCTAGTGGTCTATAAGTCCTGGCATCCGCTAATTGGCGTAGGATTTCCTGGTCGTAGTCAGCCCAATCCTTGACTACGACCGCTCCCCCTTTATCCGCTGGACGGATAACAATGGAAGTGTTCTCTCTGAAAGCTTTAAGTGCCAAGCGTTCGGGGGGGGGGGGGGGGTCAGATTGTCATACATCTTAGATGTTTTGTCTGTCTCAATGTCAGATTGTACCAATCTCAAGAATGTTTTGATACTTGGATTTGAAGCTGGAGGGTCAAAATGTGATTTACCACGAAATCTACTCTTTTCTCCAACTGTAGATTTATCTGAAAAGTGTTCACGGAGCCTCATAGACCTACCAAATTTATATTGGTCAACTAATTTGTTAAATGTTTGTGTTTTACATACTGGCACAAAGGTTAACCCTCTAGATAAAAGTTTTATTTCGGCCTCATTCAATTGTTTAGAAGACAAGTTGAAAACCGTGTTTACTTGCGTTTCTGACGGCCTCTTCGCTTGACCGCCACCCCTCCTCGTGTGCGGTCGGTGCCGCTTCTGAGGTATTTGCCGGATCCGGTAGTGTTCACCGGTGTGGGTTCTAAAAAATTAACTGAATCAGAAGGCCCTTCCGTGTATTCAGCATCAGAGGTAGAAACAGAGGACCCAAATTCCTTGGGAAATATCTGAGTTCTACGCCTCCGAGGATAACGCCTGTTGAATTCCTCTGAGTTACCAAGGAGCCAACGGTATACCGTATGGTTTGAATAATCGTTGGTCACTGTTAGTAATTTTTTACGTTTAAAGGAAAGTAGTTCTTTTTTATAGTTTTCAACTTGGGTTTGTAATCGGTCTGTCCAATTTTGGGACTTATCATCCCGAAGTGTGGGAAGTGCTGTAATGTTCGTGGACTCAATATCTATCTTGATCTTTTTAAGTTCTAAACCTACCTCCTCTATAACGAGGGCCATAAGATCAAGTGAACATTTGTTAAGAACCCCACACCATCTACTACAGAATGTGGGGTTATTTCTTTCTAATGTGGGAATATTGGCTATTCGGAATCCTCTAGGTAACTGCTTACGTCTGTGATATTCAGAGAGAAACTGACCGTGTAAGGTCAGGTCAACCTCCCTCTGTCGCTGTTTCAAAACTTTATAGAATACATCAATAGGGGTATCTGAGGGTAAGGCATCAAAATCCAACTTATCAAATAGGAGTTTTTCAACTTCCTCTTCGGTGAAGGAGACAGTGCCCCCTTCTGCCTGGGATAATAATCCATCATCTAGTAAGTATACTCCAGTTTGTGACATCCTAAATGATTAAAGACCATGTGTCAAGAAATGTTCTTTAAACCACAGGGCAGGCTAATGATGTGCCAATACTGAAACCTTAGCGAAATCACACAATTGTATAAATCAAAACAAATCTAATAATGAAAAAAAAATAAAAATAAATGTAAATAATAAAATAAAAAATAAAAAACTGAAACAAGAAACTGTCCCGTATGCGTTAATAGTCTGTTGGACTAAGGAGTCCCTCCACATGCACAAAATGTCCAACTATTATCGATGGGTGTCAGGAAATCTGGTCCACTCTCTGTGGGCCCGACTCTATATCCACGTTGATCCTGCACTCTCATCCCATAAATTCCAACGTTGCGGGTGCTCCCAATGAACCCAATCAGGTCCACTCGAACAGCAATATTTCCACTGGGTGGAAGGTGCACTCTCGCTGAAATGAATGAAGTCCGTTCTTAAAAAAGAGACTTTTATTGGGAAAGTCCAAAAGCCTTACATGTCGACGTTTCGGTCCGTATGACGAACCTTTCTCAAGACTAATAACTCTTTAGGTTAACATCGTTCATCAAATCTTAATCATGTGTCTATGAAAAAAACAAAGTATAGACAAATTCACATATACAGGGAACTACGCCTCCCAGGCCAAGTAACATCTGATCACTTTCCCATAGTATATTCGACTATTTAAATACACCATCTCACCAATTTCTAGTGTGTGTGACCATGCTATTTTTACATGAATCTACCACCAACACCTGTGACAAAGCCACCCAAACTCATAGTACCATATACTGTAAAACAGCTCACCTAAGATCAGATCATAGTCATCAAGAAACTTCCTAGCACAAAAGAAATAGCATATCCGGACACGGCCATAAAAGTCATAGATGTAGATGATATTGAATATACATCTAGAAATCGAATATTAACAATGGATTATACTCATGGTAGACAAAGAACACTTTCTTATACTTCATTAGGAATAATCACAAACATACCTGATCAAACAGATCCTGCTACCATGATGCAGCTACAGGGTCACGATATACACGACGTGCTGCATAAATAACAACAGAAACTGCATCTATGTTTCACTTCAATATGAGTTCAATGAAAGGTAAATAGCACAAAGTGTAACACTTACAGAGGTCGGGAAAGAAGCAGAGCGTCCCTGTGCTGCATACCAAATGACAGCAACGGGACTGCTATTTAAATATCCCGGACCGGAAATGACCGGATACATCATGTGCAACTCGCAAAGGCTTCCCGCCGATATGAACTCACGGCTAGTGCTCCACGAAGGGCTCACAAATGCCCCACAGACGCGGCTCTCCAGCCGCACATCCCAACCGCCGTCCAGAGCCACTCTCAACAATACCCCCAGTACTAAAAACGCTGACCGGCAGGACGCGGAGCTCATGCGTTCCACCTGCCGGAAATGCGTTCCACAGGGCCGGAAATGACACGGGTATGCACCCGATAAACGGAAAAATCAGTGGGTGAACTCTAAATTGGGTTCCTACCCAAAATAATGCTCAAAACGAAGTCTTACTCAGGTGACTGGGTACAATGTGTCATGGGGCGTAACTCAAATTCAAATACCAAAACAATATCAAAGTGATCATGGGTAGTGACAAAATAATCAACACTTTACAGATGCCTAGGCCTGGGGGGTAGTCCATACAGACAAGCATTGCATAATGGGACTATTATAAACAAAAAATTAAAAATAAAATAAAATTAAAGGATACTGATACGTATAATTTCTCTTGTAGGAACCATTAAGGCCTAAAAATATTAGGCTGCCTATGTACACACTAGATTGATATATATATATCTCAATTTATTTTAGTAGAACTGGGAGTACAGGTTGAGTATCCCTTATCCAAAATGCTTGGGACCAGAGGTATTTTGGATATGGGATTTTTCCGTATTTTGGAATAATTGCATACCATAATGAGATATCATGGTGATGGGACCTAAATCTAAGCACAGAAGGCATTTATGTTACATATACACCTTATACACACAGCCTGAAGGTAATTCTAGCCAATATTTTTTATAACTTTGTGCATTAAACAAAGTGTGTCTACATTCACACAATTCATTTATGTTTCATATACACCTTATACACACAGCCTGAAGGTCATTTAATACAATATTTTTAATAACTTTGTGTATTAAACAAAGTTTGTGTACATTGAGCCATCAAAAAACATAGGTTTCACTATCTAACCCTCACTCAAAAAAGTCCGTATTTCGGAATATTCCGTATTTTGGAATATTTGGATATGGGATACTCAACCTGTATATCTAATCTAACAAAAAGAAAAGTGACTAGGAATATGGATTTGAATGTGACCAATGCCCCCCCTCCCCCAATAGGGTTCGCTCTTAGCAGACTGTTCTGGGTTATACAGTGTACTGCTTCTGTGTGTGTGTGTATATATATATATATATGTATATATATATATATATATATATATAATATAATTATATTTATATATATATATAAATATATATATACAGAGTTGAAATGCCGGCACTCCGTCTCATGTGAATAAAATTGCCTCGGTGCCTCCAGTACAAAGCTATGCAGCAGGGTTATGTATAATACAATAACAGTGGCACTCACACGGACTTCTTTTTCATTTAAATAAATGGGCGCAGTACGCCTCCGCTATATATATATAACAAATCAGCAGGTGCCGGCTCTCCCACTTGCTCCAAATAATGCACCGGGTGCCCGCATATAGAAATTTTCAATATATAGGTCAGTTGGTGCGGCACTCACGGCGACTTTCCAATAAATGCACTGTAGACAGCAAAGTTTAGCAACGTTTCAATGCTTTACGCATTTTCCTCAAGCTTACAAACATTACATGAAAGAACACTCACCTAAATAGCTGTAACACCACCGTGCATGGCGCCATGACTCCGGAACCGGGATTGAGGCCCGCCCAGTGACGCTGACGTCGGTGTAGCCAACGTCATCAATGTGCTCCCATCACCATGACAACATGTCAACTTACATGGAGATCTATATACAATAAGATTGCATCATGCTAAAGGCATAAATCATTTACATGAATATCTGATATAACATTTTCATGTGAAAACAAATGTTTATACTAAGAAAACTTTTCAAACAAGTATGTTGTTACTAAACTACCATTCAATACATACAGCTCTATAGAATATCTTAGTGAACTGCGAGTATAATAATTATGTACCCTATGTGGTTAAAAACAATTTAGCCCTAATTGCTCATTTAGACCTCGCGGAGATACTGTGTCCAATCGCTGTATCCATTGTGTCTCAAGTCTCAACAATTTGAGACCTCTATTACCCCCTCTAAGGGACGGTTGGACCTGGTCTATCATCCGATATTTGAGGGATGTAAGGGGATGCCGTGCAGAGGCAAAGTGTCTGGCCACCGGCTGATCACTTTTGCCGGTGGCTATGGCCGCTTTTATAGCAGACCTGTGGGCTGTCATACGTTCCTTAAATGTTCTCTCAGTTTTACCTATGTATGACAGCCCACAGGGGCAAATTAATTGGTAAACCACATATTTGGAATTGCACATAAGTCGGTATCTGATATGGTATGTCTTACCAGTATGTGGATGTTGGAACGTGCTGCCGGATATTAGATACTGGCAGGTGGTACAGGTACATTTGTAACAACCCTTTCTAACTCCATACAACGATGTCTGCTGCACTGGATTATAAACATCTGATTTGACCAGAACGTCGTCGACAGAACAGACGTTACCCTAAGGATTCATCTAACGACTATACTTCAACGGCTAGTGAGTCAGATTCTCATGCCCAATCATCTCAAACCAGGGGCCCTTTAGGGGTCACTACAAGAACCAAGGAACGAGATGGCAAAGAAGGAGAATCCACACCAGGCGCGGCAAACAGTGGAGGAGGCAAAGGACGGGGCAGAGGCAGGGGCACAAAACCACCGAAGGCGAAATCAGCCCGGTAATCAATCTTTCAGACTATGAACTTAATGACATTGAGAAACAAGTCCTTAGTAAGGGTTTGTCGTTTGTGCCAATGTCTAAACCCCAGCCGTTAGAATGGAAAGTCGAAAAATATAAACTCCACAGAACTCTTAAATTTAAGGAGTACTTTGCTAAGTCACCTAACATTATCAAGACACACAATGAGGAATCAACGATCAAGGTTCCAGACAAACTAAAGGAACTGCTACCGAAGTCGACGTTTGATCCACAGTCTTTCAATGCATCAATACGTACTTTAATGCGGCTTATTGAACAGGACTGTGATTCGCTAGTTAATCACCCCCCCCCCCGTAGTCCGTGATAATCTCACTAAAGGCCAAAGAGAAGTGCTTAATAAATTAGCAGCCAACAAAGATCTTATATTTAGGCCTGCAGACAAAGAGGGAGCCCTTGTGATCCAAAATTTAGTAGACTACAAGGAGGAAATATCGAATCAACTTAGCGATGGTAACACCTACTGTAAATTAACTGGTGACCCCACGAGCCAATATACTAGGGAACTCATGGTGTGTTTAGAATCTGCAGTTTCTGCTGGATATATTCCATCTGACGTGAAAGATGCACTCATACCTTCACATCCCATAGTCCCGTTACTCTATACCACACCGAAAATCCACAAAAGGTTGGATAAGCCCCCTGGCCGACCTATTATATCGGCCAGGTGTTCCTTATTTCAACCTGTAGCGATTTTTTTGGATGATATTTTCCAACCATATATACAGAGAATGTCCAGGTATCTATTGGATACCAGTACTTTACTCAGACAATTGGAGGCTCTACCTGAATTGCCAACCGGCACATTGCTCTGCACAATTGATGTGCAGAGCTTATACACGGTCATCCCCCATGATGGGGTCTAGCGGCAGTCGATTCATTTTTGCATGCTCAACCTGATTATGCGAGACCTGATATCCCGTTTTGTCTCAAATTGCTTGAGATGACGTTATTAAAGAATTATTTTCTGTATGACGGCAAGTACTATCTGCAGTGCCGGGAGTGTGCGATGGGGTCCAGTGTGGCCCCATCGTACTCTAACATTTATATGTTTGGGGTAGAAGAAGATTTGTTTTTTGCAGATATTTACATTTCTCAGTATATCTTATTTTTTGGTCGATATATAGATGACCTATTGGTCATCTGGCGAGGCCCCAGAGAGTTATTAATGGCGACATTAGATAATCATAATACTAAAGAACATCCCATTAAATTTACTTATTCTATCGAACCCAATACTACTCAATTTTTAGATGCACAAATATCTATAGTTAACAACAAAATCTTTACCTCCCTTTATTCCAAACCCACAGATAGAAATAATTTATTACATTTCACTAGTAGTCACCCGTTGCCCCTCAAACGTGGGTTGCCTTACTCCTAGTTCCTGCGAATTATAAGGATTACATCAGATCCTGAATTGGCTGCCAATCAGATAGATACAATGTATAACAAATTCTTGGATCGAGAATATAGTCCAAGGTTGCTAGATCAGGCTAAAGCTAAGGCTATGGGCCTTGATCGCAACAATTTGTTACATGCACAAACAGAAAGGAATCAGCGAAGTGTTTTGCCATGGGTTAATAGCTTTAATTCAGCTAGTCGTTCAATTGTAGGGTCTGTTAAAAAACACTGGCATTTGATTCAGTCGGATCCAGAACTTCAGTTACAACACACCAGATTAATGCCCAGTTCTAAACGTGCAAAAAATCTGCGTGACATTCTGGTCAAATCAGATGTTTATAATCCAGTGCAGCAGACATCGTTGTATGGAGTTAGAAAGGGTTGTTACAAATGTACCTGTACCACCTGCCAGTATCTAATATCCGGCAGCACGTTCCAACATCCACATACTGGTAAGACATACCATATCAGATACCGACTTATGTGCAATTCCAAATATGTGGTTTACCAATTAATTTGCCCCTGTGGGCTGTCATACATAGATAAAACTGAGAGAACGTTTAAGGAACGTATGACAGCCCACAGGTCTGCTATAAAAGCGGCCATAGCCACCGGCAAAAGTGATCAGCCGGTGGCCAGACACTTTGCCTCTGCACGGCATCCCCTTACATCCCTCAAATATCGGATGATAGACCAGGTCCAACCGTCCCTTAGAGGGGGTAATAGAGGTCTCAAATTGTTGAGACTTGAGACACAATGGATACAGCGATTGGACACAGTATCTCCGTGAGGTCTAAATGAGCAATTAGGGCTAAATTGTTTTTAACCACATAGGGTACATAATTATTATACTCGCAGTTCACTAAGATATTCTATAGAGCTGTATGTATTGAATGGTAGTTTAGTAACAACATACTTGTTTGAAAAGTTTTCTTAGTATAAACATTTGTTTTCACATGAAAATGTTATATCAGATATTCATGTAAATGATTTATGCCTTTAGCATGATGCAATCTTATTGTATATAGATCTCCATGTAAGTTGACATGTTGTCATGGTGATGGGAGCACATTGATGACGTTGGCTACACCGACGTCAGCGTCACTGGGCGGGCCTCAATCCCGGTTCCGGAGTCATGGCGCCATGCACGGTGGTGTTACAGCTATTTAGGTGAGTGTTCTTTCATGTAATGTTTGTAAGCCTGAGGAAAATGCGTAAAGCATTGAAACGTTGCTAAACTTTGCTGTCTACAGTGCATTTATTGGAAAGTCGCCGTGAGTGCCGCACCAACTGACCTATATATATATATATAATTATAATTATAATCTTCTAGGAAGCCCCCCACCCCTGTTATTCTGGGTGCCAGTAGCAAATTCTGTCATAAAGCCAATGTTATCGTATAGCATCCAAATTAAATAAATTTTAATAAATTGCACACACACCCACCCTTCCCCCCTCCCAGCACCTAAACACTCCAGCACCCCACTCCAGCACTACATGTGCCATGGGACTTTTGTGACTTACTAGAATGTTGGTTGCCACTTTGCCGCAACAGTGGCCAGTGACTGACAGCCGCACAGCCCATCTCTGCACGCCCGCTTTCTCTACACACAGTCTTCCGGCTTCCCTGTTACTCACGCTCCCAGCATCTCACTCGCTCAGACCGCGGGCTGCGCATCTCACGTGATGTGCGCGACGAGGTCACAGGGGAGGAGCGCCGCTCACTAAAGGTAATACGCACATCACCCATAGAGGCAGCGGATGTGTCTGTGCTAGTGGCGCTGAGGGGGGTTAGCATTTAGGGGCTGCGGTGGGAGTTCATTCTGTCAGCTGAGGGGGGAAGAGTGCGGAAAATGAGTGCAGCACTTGGTGTCACCCCCATTGAGGGTGACACCCGTGTGCGGTCCGCACCCCCCGCACCCGCCTAGTGACACCATTGTCTGCATCATCTCCATCGTCCTTAACTTCTGGTCAAATAACCTGGTCCATGCTTCAATCGGTGTTTTCCCTTTTACAGCAACAATGGGTGTATTGTTCTTCAGATAAACCACTGTTTGAACTGCCTCAACCCAAAATTTATTTTCAAGGCCAGCATTGTTTCAGCATCGCACAGATTCTTTCAACTAGGGTAAGATTTAAATGCTCACTTACACAGTTTTGTTCTGGTGTATGTTGTGATGACACATGATGACACAGTCTGCGCATCGGATCGCACAGTGGTAAAAGACAAGTGGTTACTTTCCTAGCTCTGATCCTACCCATGGACTCCACTAATTGCCGATATGTGTTTAGTTATATACTATATTGTATTGTGTTGTTATTATTATATTGTACAGCTATGTTTTATCTGTTATATTTGGAATATGTAGTTTATTTGATTATTGTGTGTTCAATGCAATTGTTAACGGAATAAGTCTATGCCAGAGAGTTATTTAATATAGTTAAATATGCCCATTGTTCTAAGACCCCTGACAGCGCAATCAGATGTGATTAGAAGGAGTATAAGGGGGTACACACAGAGAGATCCGTGCATAAAATCTAAGCAATCTGACTTAAGCACAGCACAGATCTGTCATTGTGTATGCCCTCCCAGCGATAGCGATGCGCGGCCCCACGCGGCGCTATCACTGGTGCTAGATTGAGCCTGCATGCAGGCTCAATCTAGCAGGTCGCTCACTTCAGTGCTGTGTGAAGTGAGCGGCCCCCCGCTCCCCCCCTCGCACATCGCGCTGAGCAAGGGGAGAGATGTGTGCTGAGTGGTCTGTGATAGATCACTCAGCACACATCTCTTAGGTGTGTACCCCCATTATGTTACCCTTCAGGTAATCTGATCCTATACACCTCATTGTGTAAAGGAAACCAGACACCTCATCTCCACTCCTCTGTGACCTCACTGACCTACTTGTGTGATGAATAGACAGGGTGGGGTATAATAAGAGCAGTGGGCTCTACTGTTGGAGAGGGAGATCTGCAGAGAAGGTCCAGAGAGTGAATGTACTTCTGGAGTGCAGGCACTGACTAAGCATTGCGGTGCCATCAGTGGAGAGAATCCGTGGCAAAGGGCGCTGTGTGAGCTGGTATACCAGGCCAGGGGACACAGCAATACTGTTGACATGTGACATCAAAGTCCAAAAAACTTTTGTTTTGGTACTGTACCACATTGTCTCATCTTAAATCTGTATTTTGCAAACCAGTTGAGTTTCTACAAAAATTCTACTAAATTCATCAGTTCAATTTTTGCTCTTTGAAAGTACACATTTGTAATCCTTGTAAAATTGTCTATTAGTGTAATGAAATACTTACATTTTACTAAGCGATTCATGTTCCATAGGACCACACACATCTGTGTGCACCAATGATAGTGGTGCTTCAGCTACATTTGCTGATTTTGTTAAAGGGCATACAGTTTGTTTAACCTTAATGCAACTGTCACATCCTGCACTATCAGTATTGCTTATAGCGGTGCTTCCCAAATGTTTTTGAGTTATGGCACCCTAGGGTACAAGATTTTTTTTCACAGCACCCCTATTCCAAGAGCTTCTTATAGATAAATTCAGAAAAAAATATTAAATTAAGTAAATTGTTTTTATACAGTACAGATGTGTCCTTATGCATCTTGCCTCAATATGCCATTAGCAAGAGATGCCTGACGTGAGTCAGCAGGAAGCACCGGGACAGCTCTGCTAACAACAGGCGCCTTTTTTTTTGTGCCAAAAATGCATCTTATTTGCATTACTATGGGACTAGCATGCACAAGCAGCTTATGCTGATAAAATGATATGGGACATTCCTATATTCTGTGTGCGACTGTGGCTATATCTGCATACGAAATGCTACTAAAACACTTTAACATAGCATTTTATATGCAGATACAGCTGCAGTCACACATAAAATAGAGTCATACAGCGTATCATTTTAATCTTATCATATCATTAGATGCCCATCCGGCAATTCTGACATATGCCAGAAGGGCTGGTGGGCAGGTGGTCAGGTGGTCAGGTCCGGTCCCACAGAGAGCCGGGAAGGCTGCATGCAGCGCAGCCTCCAGCTCTCTGCTCAGTGTATTTGCATTGTAATGGGGTGTGCAGCGAGTCCACACTCCCTGACTTGCAGCACGCCCCAGTGCATGGTGTCTGCGCACACCTCCAGGACGTCCATTACCATGAGGGCATGGACTCGTTACTCCATGCCCTTCTGACTCATGGCACACCACTGTGCGTCATCTCCGCACCCCCTGGGACATGCTTGTGCCCCCCCTTTAAGGTGCGCGCATGCACGTCACGCATGCCTGGGCCGTTTTGGAGCCCCAGTCCGTCCCTAGCTCAATATAGTATCAAGGGTACTATAATGGAAACTACTGAGAAGGAAAGGGATTTAGGAGTCACTATTTCAAGTTACTTAAAGTCAGGAAAGCTATGCAACAAAGCAATGAGGAAGGCAAATTGGATGCTTGGTTGTATAGGAATCAGTAGCAGAAAGAAATAAGTAATAATGCCACTGTAAAGGTAATTTGTACAGCTTCATCTGTAATACTGTGTCCAGTTCTGGAGACCATGGGTTAAATGTAATAGGATGCAATTTTGGAAAACGTGCGATTTTTACAGCAAAATTGCACATTTTCAGAAAATCGCAAATGTAATAGGGTGTGGGAAAATGCAAACTCGCAAGTTTCCTGCAGTCCAAAAAATCACAATGGCAAAAATCGTATCCATATGTTTTGCCATTGCATACATACAACTCGGGCAATGTAATAGGTTGCGAGTTTACAACTCACACCTAAAACATTATCAAAAAATCAACAATAAATAGACCAGCTTCTGGCTGGAGAGATTGACAGAAGCATGCACAGATCAGTCAGATCCGTGCATGCTTCTGTGTGTACCAGTAAAGAAACAGTTACAAAAAAAAAAAATGTACAGGTCCTCCGCATGAGCATAACAAGCGCCTGGCTCTTTGAGCTGGTCCTGGTTGCAAAAATACTGGGAAAAAATTGATTGGGGTTCCCCCGTATTTTAACAACCAGCCCTGGGCTCTTGGACTGGTCCTGGTTTCAAAAATACTTACAGTACCTAGTGTACCATGGAGCCCCTCGGTCCTCTTGACAAGTAGAGTCCAAGGGTATGTGTACAAAAAAAATTCAACTCTCACCTAATCCTGTGTAGATCGGTCCTCTTTGGTCCATGTAGGCATCCACAGGGTTAAAAATAAATAAAATGAAACAACCCGAACCACGGAACTAAAGGGGATCCATGTTTACATATGGATCCCCTTTCTTCAAATGCCTGGACCCCTCATGACTCCTGTCACTAGAGGACCCACCAGCCAATCAGGGAGTGCCACATCATAGCGCTCTCCTTATTGACTGTGCGTGCCTGTCCTATCGATCAGGTGGAGCGCATAGGCTATAATGGAGGATCGCGCATAGGCTAAAATGGAGG